>NC_059458.1:46679821-47024821 GCF_905237065.1 Salmo salar | reverse complement strand
GTGTATGGTCCACCAGGTACTGTGAGTATTAACCTGTGTGTATGTCCACCAGGTACTGTTTGTATGGTCCACCAGGTGATGTGTGTGTTAACCTGTGTGTATGGTCCACCAGGTACTCTGTGTATTAACCTGTGTGAATGTCCACCAGGTACTGTGTGTGTTAACCTGTGTGTATGGTCCACCAGGTACTGTGTGTATGGTCCACCAGGTACTGTGTGTATTAACCTGTGTGTATGGTCCACCAGGTACTGTGTGTATGGTCCACCAGGTACTTTGTGTGTTAACCTGTGTGTATGGTCCACCAGGTACTGTGTGTATTAACCTGTGTGTATGGTCCACCAGGTACTGTGTGTGTTAACCTGTGTGTATGGTCCACCAGGTACTGTGTGTATTAACCTGTGTGTATGGTCCACCAGGTACTGTGTGTATTAACCTGTGTGTAAGTCCACCAGGTACTGTGTGTATTAACCTGGGTGTATGGTCCACCAGGTACTGTGTGTATGGTCCACAAGGTACTGTGTGTATTAACCTGTGTGTATGGTCCACCAGGTACTGTGTGTATTAACCTGTGTGTATGTTCCACCAGGTACTGTGTGTATGGTCCACCAGGTACTGTGTGTATGGTCAACCAGGTACTGTGTGTATTAACCTGTGTGTATGGTCCACCAGGTACTGTGTGTATGGTCCACCAGGTACTGTGTGTATGGTCCACCAGGTACTGTGTGTATGGTCCACCAGGTACTGTGTGTATTAACCTGTGTGTATGGTCCACCAGGTATTGTGTGTGTTAACCTGTGTGTATGGTCCACCAGGTACTGTGTGTGTTAACTTGTGTGTATGGTCCACCAGGTACTGTGTGTATGGTCTACCAGGTACTGTGTGTATGGTCCACCAGGTACTGTGTGTGTTAACCTGTGTGTATGGTCCACCAGGTACTGTGTGTATTAACCTGTGTGTATGGTCTACCAGGTACTGTGTGTATGGTCCACCAGGTACTGTGTGTGTTAACCTGTGTGTATGGTCCACCAGGTACTGTGTGTATTAACCTGTGTGTATGGTCCACCAGATACTGTGTGTGTTAACCTTTGTGTATGGTCCACCAGGTACTGTGTGTATGGTCCACCAGGTGCTGTGTGTGGTCCACCAGGTACTGTGTGTGTAAACCAGTGTGTATGGTCCACCAGGTACTGTGTGTATTAACCTGTGTGTATGGTCCACCAGGTACTGTGTGTGTTAACCTGTGTGTATGGTCCAACAGGTACTGTGTGTATTAACCTGTGTGTATGGTCCACCAGGTACTGTGTGTGTTAACCTGTGTGTATGGTCCACCAGGTACTGTGTGTATTAACCTGTGTGTATGGTCTACCAGGTACTGTGTGTATGGTCCACCAGGTACTGTGTGTGTTAACCTGTGTGTATGGTCCACCAGGTACTGTGTGTATTAACCTGTGTGTATGGTCCACCAGGTACTGTGTGTATGGTCCACCAGGTACTGTGTGTATTAACCTGTGTGTATGGTCCACCAGGTACTGTGTGTATTAACCTGTGTGTATGGTCCACCAGGTACTGTGTGTATGGTCCACCAGGTACTGTGTGTATTAACCTGTGTGTATGGTCCACCAGGTATTGTGTGTGTTAACCTGTGTGTATGGTGCACCAGGTACTGTGTGTATTAACCTGTGTGTAAGTCCACCAGGTACTGTGTGTATTAACCTGTGTCTATGGTCCACCAGGTACTGTGTGTATGGTCCACCAGGTACTGTGTGTGTTAACCTGTGTGTATGGTCCACCAGGTACTGTGTGTATTAACCTGTGTGTATGGTCCACCAGATACTGTGTGTGTTAACCTTTGTGTATGGTCCACCAGGTACTGTGTGTATGGTCCACCAGGTGCTGTGTGTGGTCCACCAGGTACTGTGTGTGTAAACCAGTGTGTATGGTCCACCAGGTACTGTGTGTATTAACCTGTGTGTATGGTCCACCAGGTACTGTGTGTGTTAACCTGTGTGTATGGTCCAACAGGTACTGTGTGTATTAACCTGTGTGTATGGTCCACCAGGTACTGTGTGTGTTAACCTGTGTGTATGGTCCACCAGGTACTGTGTGTATTAACCTGTGTGTATGGTCTACCAGGTACTGTGTGTATGGTCCACCAGGTACTGTGTGTGTTAACCTGTGTGTATGGTCCACCAGGTACTGTGTGTATTAACCTGTGTGTATGGTCCACCAGGTACTGTGTGTATGGTCCACCAGGTACTGTGTGTATTAACCTGTGTGTATGGTCCACCAGGTACTGTGTGTATTAACCTGTGTGTATGGTCCACCAGGTACTGTGTGTATGGTCCACCAGGTACTGTGTGTATTAACCTGTGTGTATGGTCCACCAGGTATTGTGTGTGTTAACCTGTGTGTATGGTGCACCAGGTACTGTGTGTATTAACCTGTGTGTAAGTCCACCAGGTACTGTGTGTATTAACCTGTGTGTATGGTCCACCAGGTACTGTGTGTATGGTCCACCAGGTACTGTGTGTATTAACCTGTGTGTATGGTCCACCAGGTACTGTGTGTATGGTCCACCAGGTACTGTGTGTATTAACCTGTGTGTATGGTCCACCAGGTACTGTGTGTATGGTCCACCATGTACTGTGTGTATGGTCCACCAGGTACTGTGTGTATGGTCCACCAGGTACTGTGAGTATTAACCTGTGTGTATGGTCCACCAGGTACTGTGTGTATGGTCCACCAGGTACTGTGTGTATGGTCCACCAGGTACTGTGTGTGTTAACCTGTGTGTATGTCCACCAGGTACTGTGTGTATGGTCCACCAGGTACTGTGTGTATTAACCTGTGTGTATGGTCCACCAGGTACTGTGTGTATGGTCCACCAGGTGCTGTGTGTGTGTTAACCTGTGTGTATGGTCCACCAGGTACAGTGTGTGTTAACCTGTGTGTATGGTCCTCCAGGTACTGTGTGTATGGTCCACCAGGTACTGTGTGTATTAAACTGTGTGTATTAACCTGTGTGTATGGTCCACCAGGTACTGTGTGTATGGTCCACCAGGTACTGTGTGTATTAACCTGTGTGTAAGGTCCACCAGGTGCTGTGTGTGGTCCACCAGGTACTGTTTGCGTTAACCTGTGTTTATGGTCCACCAGGTGCTGTGTGTGTTAACCTGTGTGTGTGGTCCACCAGGTACTGTGTGTATGGTCCTCCAGGTGCTCTGTGTGTTAACCTGTGTGTATGGTCCACCAGGTACTGTGTGTATGGTCCACCAGGTACTGTGTGTATTAACCTCTTGGGGCTAGGTGGGACGCTAGCGTGCCACCTGTGGTGCACTCCATCAACAGCAGGTGCATTTCAAGAGCGGCAAATTTGAATCCAAATAAATGTCAAAATTCAAATTTTTCAAAAATACAACTATGTTACACCATTTGAAAGATAAACATCTCCTTAATCTAACCACGTTTTACGATTTCAAAAAGGTTTTACGGCGAAAGCATAAATTTAGAGTATGTTAGGACAGTACATTTACAAGAGTTGTGTGTAATGTTTTGTCAAGTCAAAGACAGGGTCACCAAAACCATAAAACCAGCTAAAATGATACACTAACCTTTTACAATCTCCATCAGATGACACTCCTAGGACATTATGTTAGACAATGCATGCATTTTTAGTTCTATCAAGTTCATATTTATATACAAAAACAGCGTTTTACTATGGCATTGATGTTGAGGAAATCGTTTCCCTCCAATAACCGGCAGTCAAGTCAGCGTCACAAATTAAATAATTAAAATTAGAAAACATTGGTAAAATATTATATTGTCATTTAAAGAATTATAGATTTACATCTTTTGAACGCAATCAACTTGCCAGATTTAAAAATAACCTTACTGGGAAATCACACTTTGCAATAATCTGAGCACTGTGCCCAGAAAAATACGGCGTTGCGATACAGACTAGACGTCATGTTGGGGAGATCTAAAATCGAAAATACTATGTAAATAATCCATTACCTTTGATTCTCTTCATCAGATGTCACTTCCAGGTATCACAGGTCCATAACGAATGTAGTTTTGTTCAAAAAAGCTCATCATTTATGTCCAAAAATCTCCGTCTCGTTAGCACATGATGTAAGCCAGCCGGACTTCTCGTCATGAACGAGGGGAAAAAATATATTTCCGTTCGTTCAAACATGTCAAACGTTGTATAGCATAAATCATTAGGGCCTTTTTTAACCAGAACATGAATAATATTCAAGGTGGACGAATGCATAGCCTTTTATAACGTATTGGAACGAGGGTACCCAACATGAAGTAGCGCGCCAGGTGTCTAATGGGACATCACCGTTCCATGGCTCTTGTTCGGTCAGATCTCCCTCCAGAAGACTCAAAACACTTTGTAAAGGCTGGTGACATCTAGTGGAAGCAATAGGAAGTGCCAAAATATTCCTAAACCCCTGTGTTTTTCAATGGGATAGGTTTAAAATCAATACAACACATCAGGTATCCACTTCCTGTCAGAAAATGTCTCAGGGTTTTGCCTGCCAAATGAGTTCTGTTATACTCACAGACACCATTCAAACAGTTTTGGAAACTTTAGAGTGTTTTCTATCCATATATAATAAGTATATGCATATTCTAGTTACTGGGTAGGATTAGTAACCAGATTAAATCGGGTACATTTTTTTTATCCAGACGTGCAAATGCTGCCCCCTAGACCCAACAGGTTAACCTGTGTGTATGGTCCACCAGGTACTGTGTGTATGGTCCACCATGTACTGTGTGTATGGTCCACCAGGTACTGTGTGTATGGTCCACCAGGTACTGTGAGTATTAACCTGTGTGTATGGTCCACCAGGTACTGTGTGTATGGTCCACCAGGTACTGTGTGTATGGTCCACCAGGTACTGTGTGTGTTAACCTGTGTGTATGTCCACCAGGTACTGTGTGTATGGTCCACCAGGTACTGTGTGTATTAACCTGTGTGTATGGTCCACCAGGTACTGTGTGTATGGTCCACCAGGTGCTGTGTGTGTGTTAACCTGTGTGTATGGTCCACCAGGTACAGTGTGTGTTAACCTGTGTGTATGGTCCTCCAGGTACTGTGTGTATGGTCCACCAGGTACTGTGTGTATTAACCTGTGTGTATTAACCTGTGTGTATGGTCCACCAGGTACTGTGTGTATTAACCTGTGTGTAAGGTCCACCAGGTGCTGTGTGTGGTCCACCAGGTACTTTTTGCGTTAACCTGTGTTTATGGTCCACCAGGTGCTGTGTGTGTTAACCTGTGTGTGTGGTCCACCAGGTACTGTGTGTATGGTCCACCAGGTACTGTGTGTGTTAACCTGTGTGTATGGTCCACCAGGTACTGTGTGTGTTAACCTGTGTGTATGGTCCTCCAGGTACTGTGTGTGTTAACCTGTGTGTATGGTCCTCCAAGTACTGTGTGTATTAACCTGTGTGTATGGTCCACCAGGTACTGTGTGTATGGTGCACCAGGTACTGTGTGTGTTAACCTGTGTGTATGGTCCACCAGGTACTGTGTGTGTTAACCTGTGTGTATGTCCTCCAGGTACTGTGTGTATTAACCTGTGTGTTTGGTCCACCAGGTACTGTGTGTATTAACCTGTGTGTATGTTCCACCAGGTACTGTGTGTATGGTCCACCAGGTGCTGTGTGTATTAACCTGTGTGTATGGTCCACCAGGTACTGTGTGTATGGTCCACCAGGTGCTGTGTGTGTTAACCTGTGTGTATGGTCCACCAGGTACTGTGTGTGTTAACCTGTGTGTATGGTCCACCAGGTCCTGTGTGTATGGTCTACCAGGTACTGTGTGTATGGTCCACCAGGTACTGTGTGTATTAACCTGTGTCTATGGTCCACCAGGTACTGTGTGTATTAACCTGTGTGTATGGTCCACCAGGTACTGTGTGTATGGTCCACCATGTACTGTGTGTATGGTCCACCAGGTACTGTGTGTATGGTCCACCAGGTACTGTGTGTATTAACCTGTGTGTATGGTCCACCAGGTACTGTGTGTATGGTCCACCAGGTACTGTGTGTATGGTCCACCAGGTACTGTGTGTGTTAACCTGTGTGTATGTCCACCAGGTACTGTGTGTATGGTCCACCAGGTACTGTGTGTATTAACCTGTGTGTATGGTCCACCAGGTACTGTGTGTATGGTCCACCAGGTGCTGTGTGTGTGTTAACCTGTGTGTATGGTCCACCAGGTACTGTGTGTGTTAACCTGTGTGTATGGTCCTCCAGGTACTGTGTGTGTTAACCTGTGTGTATGGTCCACCAGGTACTGTGTGTATGGTCCACCAGGTACTGTGTGTATGGTCCACCAGGTACTGTGTGTATTAACCTGTGTGTATTAACCTGTGTGTATGGTCCACCAGGTACTGTGTGTATGGTCCACCAGGTACTGTGTGTATTAACCTGTGTGTAAGGTCCACCAGGTGCTGTGTGTGGTCCACCAGGTACTGTTTGCGTTAACCTGTGTTTATGGTCCACCAGGTGCTGTGTGTGTTAACCTGTGTGTGTGGTCCACCAGGTACTGTGTGTATGGTCCACCAGGTACTGTGTGTGTTAACCTGTGTGTATGGTCCACCAGGTACTGTGTGTGTTAACCTGTGTGTATGGTCCTCCAGGTACTGTGTGTGTTAACCTGTGTATATGGTCCTCCAGGTACTGTGTGTGTTAACCTGTGTTTATGTTCCACCAGGTACTGTGTGTATGGTCCACCAGGTACTGTGTGTATTAACCTGTGTGTATTAACCTGTGTGTATGGTCCACCAAGTACTGTGTGTATGGTCTACCTGGTACTGTGTGTATTAACCTGTGTGTAAGGTCCACCAGGTGCTGTGTGTGGTCCACCAGGTACTGTTTGCGTTAACCTGTGTTTATGGTCCACCAGGTGCTGTGTGTGTTAACCTGTGTGTGTGGTCCACCAGGTACTGTGTGTATGGTCCACCAGGTACTGTGTGTGTTAACCTGTGTGTATGGTCCACCAGGTATTGTGTGTGTTAACCTGTGTGTATGGTCCTCCAGGTACTGTGTGTGTTAACCTGTGTGTATGGTCCACCAGGTACTGTGTGTATGGTGCACCAGGTACTGTGTGTGTTAACCTGTGTGTATGTTCCACCAGGTACTGTGTGTGTTAACCTGTGTGTATGGTCCACCAGGTACTGTGTGTATGGTCCACCAAGTACTGTGTGTATGGTCCACCAGGTACTGTGTGTATGGTCCACCAGGTACTGTGTGTATGGTCCACCAGGTACTGTGTGTATGGTCCACCAGGTACTGTGTGTGTTAACCTGTGTGTATGGTCCACCAGGTACTGTGTGTATGGTCCACCAGGTACTGTGTGTATGGTCCACCAGGTACTGTGTGTATAGTCCACCAGGTATTGTGTGTGTTAACCTGTGTGTATGGTCCACCAGGTACTGTGTGTGTTAACCTGTGTGTATGGTCCACCAGGTACTGTGTGTATTAACCTGTGTGTATGGTCCACCAGGTACTGTGTGTATTAACCTGTGTGTATGGTCCACCAGGTACTGTGTGTGTTGACCTGTGTGTATGGTCCACCAGGTACTGTGTGTGTTAACCTGTGTGTATGGTCCACCAGGTGCTGTGTGTATTAACCTGTGTGTATGGTCCACCAGGTACTGTGTGTATGGTCCACCAGGTGCTGTGTGTGTTAACCTGTGTGTATGGTCCACCAGGTGCTGTGTGTGTTAACCTGTGTGTATGGTCCACCAGGTACTGTGTGTATGGTCCTCCAGGTGCTATGTGTGTTAACCTGTGTGTATGGTCCACCAGGTACTGTGTGTATTAACCTGTGTGTATGGTCCACCAGGTACTGTGTGTATGGTCCACCAGGTACTGTGTGTATGGTCCACCAGGTACTGTGTGTATTAACCTGTGTGTATGGTCCACCAGGTACTGTGTGTATTAACCTGTGTCTATGGTCCACCAGGTACTGTGTGTATGGTCCTCCATGTGCTCTGTGTGTATTAACCTGTGTGTATGGTCCACCAGGTACTGTGTGTATGGTCCACCATGTACTGTGTGTATGGTCCACCAGGTACTGTGTGTATGGTCCACCAGGTACTGTGTGTATTAACCTGTGTGTATGGTCCACCAGGTACTGTGTGTATGGTCCACCAGGTGCTGTGTGTGTGTTAACCTGTGTGTATGGTCCACCAGGTACTGTGTGTGTTAACCTGTGTGTATGGTCCTCCAGGTACTGTGTGTGTTAACCTGTGTGTATGGTCCACCAGGTACTGTGTGTATGGTCCACCAGGTACTGTGTGTATGGTCCACCAGGTACTGTGTGTATTAACCTGTGTGTATTAACCTGTGTGTATGGTCCACCAGGTACTGTGTGTATGGTCCACCAGGTACTGTGTGTATTAACCTGTGTGTAAGGTCCACCAGGTGCTGTGTGTGGTCCACCAGGTACTGTTTGCGTTAACCTGTGTTTATGGTCCACCAGGTGCTGTGTGTGTTAACCTGTGTGTGTGGTCCACCAGGTACTGTGTGTATGGTCCACCAGGTACTGTGTGTGTTAACCTGTGTGTATGGTCCACCAGGTACTGTGTGTGTTAACCTGTGTGTATGGTCCTCCAGGTACTGTGTGTGTTAACCTGTGTATATGGTCCTCCAGGTACTGTGTGTGTTAACCTGTGTTTATGTTCCACCAGGTACTGTGTGTATGGTCCACCAGGTACTGTGTGTATGGTCCACCAGGTACTGTGTGTATTAACCTGTGTGTATTAACCTGTGTGTATGGTCCACCAAGTACTGTGTGTATGGTCTACCTGGTACTGTGTGTATTAACCTGTGTGTAAGGTCCACCAGGTGCTGTGTGTGGTCCACCAGGTACTGTTTGCGTTAACCTGTGTTTATGGTCCACCAGGTGCTGTGTGTGTTAACCTGTGTGTGTGGTCCACCAGGTACTGTGTGTATGGTCCACCAGGTACTGTGTGTGTTAACCTGTGTGTATGGTCCACCAGGTATTGTGTGTGTTAACCTGTGTGTATGGTCCTCCAGGTACTGTGTGTGTTAACCTGTGTGTATGGTCCACCAGGTACTGTGTGTATGGTGCACCAGGTACTGTGTGTGTTAACCTGTGTGTATGGTCCACCAGGTACTGTGTGTGTTAACCTGTGTGTATGGTCCACCAGGTACTGTGTGTATGGTCCACCAAGTACTGTGTGTATGGTCCACCAGGTACTGTGTGTATGGTCCACCAGGTACTGTGTGTATGGTCCACCAGGTACTGTGTGTATGGTCCACCAGGTACTGTGTGTGTTAACCTGTGTGTATGGTCCACCAGGTACTGTGTGTATGGTCCACCAGGTACTGTGTGTATGGTCCACCAGGTACTGTGTGTATAGTCCACCAGGTATTGTGTGTGTTAACCTGTGTGTATGGTCCACCAGGTACTGTGTGTGTTAACCTGTGTGTATGGTCCACCAGGTACTGTGTGTGTTAACCTGTGTGTATGGTCCACCAGGTGCTGTGTGTATTAACCTGTGTGTATGGTCCACCAGGTACTGTGTGTATGGTCCACCAGGTGCTGTGTGTGTTAACCTGTGTGTATGGTCCACCAGGTACTGTGTGTATTAACCTGTGTGTATGGTCCACCAGGTACTGTGTGTATTAACCTGTGTCTATGGTCCACCAGGTACTGTGTGTGTTGACCTGTGTGTATGGTCCACCAGGTACTGTGTGTGTTAACCTGTGTGTATGGTCCACCAGGTGCTGTGTGTATTAACCTGTGTGTATGGTCCACCAGGTACTGTGTGTATGGTCCACCAGGTGCTGTGTGTGTTAACCTGTGTGTATGGTCCTCCAGGTACTGTGTGTATTAACCTGTGTGTATGGTCCACCAGGTACTGTGTGTATTAACCTGTGTGTATGGTCCACCAGGTACTGTGTGTATGGTCCACCAGGTGCTGTGTGTATTAACCTGTGTGTATGGTCCTCCAGGTACTGTGTGTATTAACCTGTGTGTATGGTCCACCAGGTACTGTGTGTATTAACCTGTGTGTATGGTCCTCCAGGTACTGTGTGTATTAACCTGTGTGTATGGTCCTCCAGGTACTGTGTGTATTAACCTGTGTGTATGGTCCACCAGGTACTGTGTGTATTAACCTGTGTGTATGGTCCTCCAGGTACTGTGTGTATTAACCTGTGTGTATGGTCCACCAGGTACTGTGTGTATTAACCTGTGTGTATGGTCCACCAGGTACTGTGTGTATGGTCCACCAGGTACTGTGTGTATGGTCCACCAGGTGCTGTGTGTGTTAACCTGTGTGTATGGTCCTCCAGGTACTGTGTGTATTAACCTGTGTGTATGGTCCACCAGGTACTGTGTGTATTAACCTGTGTGTATGGTCCACCAGGTACTGTGTGTATGGTCCACCAGGTACTGTGTGTATGGTCCACCAGGTACTGTGTGTATTAACCTCTGTGTTTGGTCCTCCAGGTGCTATGTGTGTTAACCTGTGTGTATGGTCCACCAGGTACTGTGTGTATTAACCTGTGTGTATGGTCCACCAGGTACTGTGTGTATTAACCTCTGTGTTTGGTCCACCAGGTACTGTGTGTGTTAACCTGTGTGTATGTCCACCAGGTACTGTGTGTATGGTCCACCAGGTGCTGTGTGTGTTAACCTGTGTCTATGGTCCACCAGGTACTGTGTCTATGGTCCTCCAGGTGCTATTTGTGTTAACCTGTGTGTATGGTCCACCAGGAACTGTGTGTATTAACCTGTGTGTATGGTCCACCAGGTACTGTGTGTGTTAACCTGTGTGTATGGTCCACCAGGTACTGTGTGTATTAACCTGTGTGTAAGTCCACCAGGTACTGTGTGTATTAACCTGTGTGTATGGTCCACCAGGTACTGTGTGTATGGTCCACCAGGTACTGTGTGTATTAACCTGTGTGTATGGTCCACCAGGTACTGTGTGTATTAACCTGTGTGTATGGTCCACCAGGTACTGTGTGTATGGTCCACCAGGTACTGTGTGTATTAACCTGTGTGTATGGTCCACCAGGTACTGTGTGTATGGTCCACCAGGTACTGTGTGTATGGTCCACCAGGTACTGTGTGTATTAACCTGTGTGTATGGTCCACCAGGTATTGTGTGTGTTAACCTGTGTGTATGGTCCACCAGGTACTGTGTGTGTTAACCTGTGTGTATGGTCCACCAGGTACTGTGTGTATGGTCTACCAGGTACTGTGTGTATGGTCCACCAGGTACTGAGTGTGTTAACCTGTGTGTATGGTCCACCAGGTACTGTGTGTATTAACCTGTGTGTATGGTCTACCAGGTACTGTGTGTATGGTCCACCAGGTACTGTGTGTGTTAACCTGTGTGTATGGTCCACCAGGTACTGTGTGTATTAACCTGTGTGTATGGTCCACCAGATACTGTGTGTGTTAACCTTTGTGTATGGTCCACCAGGTACTGTGTGTATGGTCCACCAGGTGCTGTGTGTGGTCCACCAGGTACTGTGTGTGTAAACCAGTGTGTATGGTCCACCAGGTACTGTGTGTATTAACCTGTGTGTACGGTCCACCAGGTACTGTGTGTGTTAACCTGTGTGTATGGTCCAACAGGTACTGTGTGTATTAACCTGTGTGTATGGTCCACCAGGTACTGTGTGTGTTAACCTGTGTGTATGGTCCACCAGGTACTGTGTGTATTAACCTGTGTGTATGGTCTACCAGGTACTGTGTGTATGGTCCACCAGGTACTGTGTGTGTTAACCTGTGTGTATGGTCCACCAGGTACTGTGTGTATTAACCTGTGTGTATGGTCCACCAGGTACTGTGTGTATGGTCCACCAGGTACTGTGTGTATTAACCTGTGTGTATGGTCCACCAGGTACTGTGTGTATTAACCTGTGTGTATGGTCCACCAGGTACTGTGTGTATGGTCCACCAGGTACTGTGTGTATTAACCTGTGTGTATGGTCCACCAGGTATTGTGTGTGTTAACCTGTGTGTATGGTCCACCAGGTACTGTGTGTATTAACCTGTGTGTAAGTCCACCAGGTACTGTGTGTATTAACCTGTGTCTATGGTCCACCAGGTACTGTGTGTATGGTCCTCCAGGTGCTCTGTGTGTTAACCTGTGTGTATGGTCCACCAGGTACTGTGTGTATTAACCTGTGTCTATGGTCCACCAGGTACTGTGTGTATGGTCCACCAGGTACTGTGTGTATTAACCTGTGTGTATGGTCCACCAGGTACTGTGTGTATGGTCCACCATGTACTGTGTGTATGGTCCACCAGGTACTGTGTGTATGGTCCACCATGTACTGTGTGTATGGTCCACCAGGTACTGTGTGTATGGTCCACCAGGTACTGTGAGTATTAACCTGTGTGTATGGTCCACCAGGTACTGTGTGTATGGTCCACCAGGTACTGTGTGTATGGTCCACCAGGTACTGTGTGTGTTAACCTGTGTGTATGTCCACCAGGTACTGTGTGTATGGTCCACCAGGTACTGTGTGCATTAACCTGTGTGTATGGTCCACCAGGTACTGTGTGTATGGTCCACCAGGTGCTGTGTGTGTGTTAACCTGTGTGTATGGTCCACCAGGTACAGTGTGTGTTAACCTGTGTGTATGGTCCTCCAGGTACTGTGTGTATGGTCCACCAGGTACTGTGTGTATTAACCTGTGTGTATTAACCTGTGTGTATGGTCCACCAGGTACTCTGTGTATTAACCTGTGTGAATGTCCACCAGGTACTGTGTGTGTTAACCTGTGTGTATGGTCCACCAGGTACTGTGTGTATGGTCCACCAGGTACTGTGTGTATTAACCTGTGTGTATGGTCCACCAGGTACTGTGTGTATGGTCCACCAGGTACTTTGTGTGTTAACCTGTGTGTATGGTCCACCAGGTACTGTGTGTATTAACCTGTGTGTATGGTCCACCAGGTACTGTGTGTGTTAACCTGTGTGTATGGTCCACCAGGTACTGTGTGTATTAACCTGTGTGTATGGTCCACCAGGTACTGTGTGTATTAACCTGTGTGTAAGTCCACCAGGTACTGTGTGTATTAACCTGGGTGTATGGTCCACCAGGTACTGTGTGTATGGTCCACAAGGTACTGTGTGTATTAACCTGTGTGTATGGTCCACCAGGTACTGTGTGTATTAACCTGTGTGTATGTTCCACCAGGTACTGTGTGTATGGTCCACCAGGTACTGTGTGTATGGTCAACCAGGTACTGTGTGTATTAACCTGTGTGTATGGTCCACCAGGTACTGTGTGTATGGTCCACCAGGTACTGTGTGTATGGTCCACCAGGTACTGTGTGTATGGTCCACCAGGTACTGTGTGTATTAACCTGTGTGTATGGTCCACCAGGTATTGTGTGTGTTAACCTGTGTGTATGGTCCACCAGGTACTGTGTGTGTTAACTTGTGTGTATGGTCCACCAGGTACTGTGTGTATGGTCTACCAGGTACTGTGTGTATGGTCCACCAGGTACTGTGTGTGTTAACCTGTGTGTATGGTCCACCAGGTACTGTGTGTATTAACCTGTGTGTATGGTCTACCAGGTACTGTGTGTATGGTCCACCAGGTACTGTGTGTGTTAACCTGTGTGTATGGTCCACCAGGTACTGTGTGTATTAACCTGTGTGTATGGTCCACCAGATACTGTGTGTGTTAACCTTTGTGTATGGTCCACCAGGTACTGTGTGTATGGTCCACCAGGTGCTGTGTGTGGTCCACCAGGTACTGTGTGTGTAAACCAGTGTGTATGGTCCACCAGGTACTGTGTGTATTAACCTGTGTGTATGGTCCACCAGGTACTGTGTGTGTTAACCTGTGTGTATGGTCCAACAGGTACTGTGTGTATTAACCTGTGTGTATGGTCCACCAGGTACTGTGTGTGTTAACCTGTGTGTATGGTCCACCAGGTACTGTGTGTATTAACCTGTGTGTATGGTCTACCAGGTACTGTGTGTATGGTCCACCAGGTACTGTGTGTGTTAACCTGTGTGTATGGTCCACCAGGTACTGTGTGTATTAACCTGTGTGTATGGTCCACCAGGTACTGTGTGTATGGTCCACCAGGTACTGTGTGTATTAACCTGTGTGTATGGTCCACCAGGTACTGTGTGTATTAACCTGTGTGTATGGTCCACCAGGTACTGTGTGTATGGTCCACCAGGTACTGTGTGTATTAACCTGTGTGTATGGTCCACCAGGTATTGTGTGTGTTAACCTGTGTGTATGGTGCACCAGGTACTGTGTGTATTAACCTGTGTGTAAGTCCACCAGGTACTGTGTGTATTAACCTGTGTGTATGGTCCACCAGGTACTGTGTGTATTAACCTGTGTGTATGGTCCACCAGGTACTGTGTGTATGGTCCACCAGGTACTGTGTGTATTAACCTGTGTGTATGGTCCACCAGGTACTGTGTGTATGGTCCACCATGTACTGTGTGTATGGTCCACCAGGTACTGTGTGTATTAACCTGTGTGTATGGTCCACCAGGTACTGTGTGTATGGTCCACCAGGTACTGTGTGTATTAACCTGTGTGTATGGTCCACCAGGTACTGTGTGTATTAACCTGTGTGTATGGTCCACCAGGTACTGTGTGTATGGTCCACCAGGTACTGTGTGTATTAACCTGTGTGTATGGTCCACCAGGTACTGTGTGTATGGTCCACCATGTACTGTGTGTATGGTCCACCAGGTACTGTGTGTATGGTCCACCAGGTACTGTGAGTATTAACCTGTGTGTATGGTCCACCAGGTACTGTGTGTATGGTCCACCAGGTACTGTGTGTATGGTCCACCAGGTACTGTGTGTGTTAACCTGTGTGTATGTCCACCAGGTACTGTGTGTATGGTCCACCAGGTACTGTGTGTATTAACCTGTGTGTATGGTCCACCAGGTACTGTGTGTATGGTCCACCAGGTGCTGTGTGTGTGTTAACCTGTGTGTATGGTCCACCAGGTACAGTGTGTGTTAACCTGTGTGTATGGTCCTCCAGGTACTGTGTGTATGGTCCACCAGGTACTGTGTGTATTAAACTGTGTGTATTAACCTGTGTGTATGGTCCACCAGGTACTGTGTGTATGGTCCACCAGGTACTGTGTGTATTAACCTGTGTGTAAGGTCCACCAGGTGCTGTGTGTGGTCCACCAGGTACTGTTTGCGTTAACCTGTGTTTATGGTCCACCAGGTGCTGTGTGTGTTAACCTGTGTGTGTGGTCCACCAGGTACTGTGTGTATGGTCCTCCAGGTGCTCTGTGTGTTAACCCTGTGTGTATGGTCCACCAGGTACTTGTTAACCTGTGTGTATGGTCCACCAGGTACTGTGTGTATGGTCCACCATGTACTGTGTGTATGGTCCACCAGGTACTGTGTGTATGGTCCACCAGGTACTGTGAGTATTAACCTGTGTGTATGGTCCACCAGGTACTGTGTGTATGGTCCACCAGGTACTGTGTGTATGGTCCACCAGGTACTGTGTGTGTTAACCTGTGTGTATGTCCACCAGGTACTGTGTGTATGGTCCACCAGGTACTGTGTGTATTAACCTGTGTGTATGGTCCACCAGGTACTGTGTGTATGGTCCACCAGGTGCTGTGTGTGTGTTAACCTGTGTGTATGGTCCACCAGGTACAGTGTGTGTTAACCTGTGTGTATGGTCCTCCAGGTACTGTGTGTATGGTCCACCAGGTACTGTGTGTATTAACCTGTGTGTATTAACCTGTGTGTATGGTCCACCAGGTACTGTGTGTATTAACCTGTGTGTAAGGTCCACCAGGTGCTGTGTGTGGTCCACCAGGTACTTTTTGCGTTAACCTGTGTTTATGGTCCACCAGGTGCTGTGTGTGTTAACCTGTGTGTGTGGTCCACCAGGTACTGTGTGTATGGTCCACCAGGTACTGTGTGTGTTAACCTGTGTGTATGGTCCACCAGGTACTGTGTGTGTTAACCTGTGTGTATGGTCCTCCAGGTACTGTGTGTGTTAACCTGTGTGTATGGTCCTCCAAGTACTGTGTGTATTAACCTGTGTGTATGGTCCACCAGGTACTGTGTGTATGGTGCACCAGGTACTGTGTGTGTTAACCTGTGTGTATGGTCCACCAGGTACTGTGTGTGTTAACCTGTGTGTATGTCCTCCAGGTACTGTGTGTATTAACCTGTGTGTTTGGTCCACCAGGTACTGTGTGTATTAACCTGTGTGTATGTTCCACCAGGTACTGTGTGTATGGTCCACCAGGTGCTGTGTGTATTAACCTGTGTGTATGGTCCACCAGGTACTGTGTGTATGGTCCACCAGGTGCTGTGTGTGTTAACCTGTGTGTATGGTCCACCAGGTACTGTGTGTGTTAACCTGTGTGTATGGTCCACCAGGTCCTGTGTGTATGGTCTACCAGGTACTGTGTGTATGGTCCACCAGGTACTGTGTGTATTAACCTGTGTGTATGGTCCACCAGGTACTGTGTGTATGGTCCTCCAGGTGCTCTGTGTGTATTAACCTGTGTGTATGGTCCACCAGGTACTGTGTGTATTAACCTGTGTGTATGGTCCACCAGGTACTGTGTGTATGGTCCTCCAGGTGCTCTGTGTGTATTAACCTGTGTGTATGGTCCACCAGGTACTGTGTGTATGGTCCACCATGTACTGTGTGTATGGTCCACCAGGTACTGTGTGTATGGTCCACCAGGTACTGTGTGTATTAACCTGTGTGTATGGTCCACCAGGTACTGTGTGTATGGTCCACCAGGTACTGTGTGTATGGTCCACCAGGTACTGTGTGTGTTAACCTGTGTGTATGTCCACCAGGTACTGTGTGTATGGTCCACCAGGTACTGTGTGTATTAACCTGTGTGTATGGTCCACCAGGTACTGTGTGTATGGTCCACCAGGTGCTGTGTGTGTGTTAACCTGTGTGTATGGTCCACCAGGTACTGTGTGTGTTAACCTGTGTGTATGGTCCTCCAGGTACTGTGTGTGTTAACCTGTGTGTATGGTCCACCAGGTACTGTGTGTATGGTCCACCAGGTACTGTGTGTATGGTCCACCAGGTACTGTGTGTATTAACCTGTGTGTATTAACCTGTGTGTATGGTCCACCAGGTACTGTGTGTATGGTCCACCAGGTACTGTGTGTATTAACCTGTGTGTAAGGTCCACCAGGTGCTGTGTGTGGTCCACCAGGTACTGTTTGCGTTAACCTGTGTTTATGGTCCACCAGGTGCTGTGTGTGTTAACCTGTGTGTGTGGTCCACCAGGTACTGTGTGTATGGTCCACCAGGTACTGTGTGTGTTAACCTGTGTGTATGGTCCACCAGGTACTGTGTGTGTTAACCTGTGTGTATGGTCCTCCAGGTACTGTGTGTGTTAACCTGTGTATATGGTCCTCCAGGTACTGTGTGTGTTAACCTGTGTTTATGTTCCACCAGGTACTGTGTGTATGGTCCACCAGGTACTGTGTGTATTAACCTGTGTGTATTAACCTGTGTGTATGGTCCACCAAGTACTGTGTGTATGGTCTACCTGGTACTGTGTGTATTAACCTGTGTGTAAGGTCCACCAGGTGCTGTGTGTGGTCCACCAGGTACTGTTTGCGTTAACCTGTGTTTATGGTCCACCAGGTGCTGTGTGTGTTAACCTGTGTGTGTGGTCCACCAGGTACTGTGTGTATGGTCCACCAGGTACTGTGTGTGTTAACCTGTGTGTATGGTCCACCAGGTATTGTGTGTGTTAACCTGTGTGTATGGTCCTCCAGGTACTGTGTGTGTTAACCTGTGTGTATGGTCCACCAGGTACTGTGTGTATGGTGCACCAGGTACTGTGTGTGTTAACCTGTGTGTATGTTCCACCAGGTACTGTGTGTGTTAACCTGTGTGTATGGTCCACCAGGTACTGTGTGTATGGTCCACCAAGTACTGTGTGTATGGTCCACCAGGTACTGTGTGTATGGTCCACCAGGTACTGTGTGTATGGTCCACCAGGTACTGTGTGTATGGTCCACCAGGTACTGTGTGTGTTAACCTGTGTGTATGGTCCACCAGGTACTGTGTGTATGGTCCACCAGGTACTGTGTGTATGGTCCACCAGGTACTGTGTGTATAGTCCACCAGGTATTGTGTGTGTTAACCTGTGTGTATGGTCCACCAGGTACTGTGTGTGTTAACCTGTGTGTATGGTCCACCAGGTACTGTGTGTATTAACCTGTGTGTATGGTCCACCAGGTACTGTGTGTATTAACCTGTGTGTATGGTCCACCAGGTACTGTGTGTGTTGACCTGTGTGTATGGTCCACCAGGTACTGTGTGTGTTAACCTGTGTGTATGGTCCACCAGGTGCTGTGTGTATTAACCTGTGTGTATGGTCCACCAGGTACTGTGTGTATGGTCCTCCAGGTGCTATGTGTGTTAACCTGTGTGTATGGTCCACCAGGTACTGTGTGTATGGTCCACCAGGTACTGTGTGTATGGTCCACCAGGTACTGTGTGTATTAACCTGTGTGTATGGTCCACCAGGTACTGTGTGTATGGTCCACCAGGTACTGTGTGTATGGTCCACCAGGTACTGTGTGTATTAACCTGTGTGTATGGTCCACCAGGTACTGTGTGTATTAACCTGTGTCTATGGTCCACCAGGTACTGTGTGTATGGTCCTCCATGTGCTCTGTGTGTATTAACCTGTGTGTATGGTCCACCAGGTACTGTGTGTATGGTCCACCATGTACTGTGTGTATGGTCCACCAGGTACTGTGTGTATGGTCCACCAGGTACTGTGTGTATTAACCTGTGTGTATGGTCCACCAGGTACTGTGTGTATGGTCCACCAGGTGCTGTGTGTGTGTTAACCTGTGTGTATGGTCCACCAGGTACTGTGTGTGTTAACCTGTGTGTATGGTCCTCCAGGTACTGTGTGTGTTAACCTGTGTGTATGGTCCACCAGGTACTGTGTGTATGGTCCACCAGGTACTGTGTGTATGGTCCACCAGGTACTGTGTGTATTAACCTGTGTGTATTAACCTGTGTGTATGGTCCACCAGGTACTGTGTGTATGGTCCACCAGGTACTGTGTGTATTAACCTGTGTGTAAGGTCCACCAGGTGCTGTGTGTGGTCCACCAGGTACTGTTTGCGTTAACCTGTGTTTATGGTCCACCAGGTGCTGTGTGTGTTAACCTGTGTGTGTGGTCCACCAGGTACTGTGTGTATGGTCCACCAGGTACTGTGTGTGTTAACCTGTGTGTATGGTCCACCAGGTACTGTGTGTGTTAACCTGTGTGTATGGTCCTCCAGGTACTGTGTGTGTTAACCTGTGTATATGGTCCTCCAGGTACTGTGTGTGTTAACCTGTGTTTATGTTCCACCAGGTACTGTGTGTATGGTCCACCAGGTACTGTGTGTATGGTCCACCAGGTACTGTGTGTATTAACCTGTGTGTATTAACCTGTGTGTATGGTCCACCAAGTACTGTGTGTATGGTCTACCTGGTACTGTGTGTATTAACCTGTGTGTAAGGTCCACCAGGTGCTGTGTGTGGTCCACCAGGTACTGTTTGCGTTAACCTGTGTTTATGGTCCACCAGGTGCTGTGTGTGTTAACCTGTGTGTGTGGTCCACCAGGTACTGTGTGTATGGTCCACCAGGTACTGTGTGTGTTAACCTGTGTGTATGGTCCACCAGGTATTGTGTGTGTTAACCTGTGTGTATGGTCCTCCAGGTACTGTGTGTGTTAACCTGTGTGTATGGTCCACCAGGTACTGTGTGTATGGTGCACCAGGTACTGTGTGTGTTAACCTGTGTGTATGGTCCACCAGGTACTGTGTGTGTTAACCTGTGTGTATGGTCCACCAGGTACTGTGTGTATGGTCCACCAAGTACTGTGTGTATGGTCCACCAGGTACTGTGTGTATGGTCCACCAGGTACTGTGTGTATGGTCCACCAGGTACTGTGTGTATGGTCCACCAGGTACTGTGTGTGTTAACCTGTGTGTATGGTCCACCAGGTACTGTGTGTATGGTCCACCAGGTACTGTGTGTATGGTCCACCAGGTACTGTGTGTATAGTCCACCAGGTATTGTGTGTGTTAACCTGTGTGTATGGTCCACCAGGTACTGTGTGTGTTAACCTGTGTGTATGGTCCACCAGGTACTGTGTGTGTTAACCTGTGTGTATGGTCCACCAGGTGCTGTGTGTATTAACCTGTGTGTATGGTCCACCAGGTACTGTGTGTATGGTCCACCAGGTGCTGTGTGTGTTAACCTGTGTGTATGGTCCACCAGGTACTGTGTGTATTAACCTGTGTGTATGGTCCACCAGGTACTGTGTGTATTAACCTGTGTCTATGGTCCACCAGGTACTGTGTGTGTTGACCTGTGTGTATGGTCCACCAGGTACTGTGTGTGTTAACCTGTGTGTATGGTCCACCAGGTGCTGTGTGTATTAACCTGTGTGTATGGTCCACCAGGTACTGTGTGTATGGTCCTCCAGGTGCTATGTGTGTTAACCTGTGTGTATGGTCCACCAGGTACTGTGTGTATTAACCTGTGTGTATGGTCCACCAGGTGCTGTGTGTGTTAACCTGTGTGTATGGTCCACCAGGTACTGTGTGTATTAACCTGTGTGTATGGTCCACCAGGAACTGTGTGTATGGTCCACCAGGTACTGTGTGTATGGTCCACCAGGTACTGTGTGTATTAACCTGTGTGTATGGTCCACCAGGTACTGTGTGTATTAACCTCTGTGTTTGGTCCACCAGGTACTGTGTGTGTTAACCTGTGTGTATGTCCACCAGGTACTGTGTGTATGGTCCACCATGTACTGTGTGTATTAACCTGTGTGTATGGTCCACCAGGTACTGTGTGTGTTAACCTGTGTGTATGGTCCACCAGGTACTGTGTGTATTAACCTGTGTCTATGGTCCACCAGGTACTGTGTGTATTAACCTGTGTCTATGGTCCACCAGGTACTGTGTCTATGGTCCTCCAGGTGCTATTTGTGTTAACCTGTGTGTATGGTCCACCAGGAACTGTGTGTATTAACCTGTGTGTATGGTCCACCAGGTACTGTGTGTGTTAACCTGTGTGTATGGTCCACCAGGTACTGTGTGTATTAACCTGTGTGTATGGTCCACCAGGTACTGTGTGTATTAACCTGTGTGTAAGTCCACCAGGTACTGTGTGTATTAACCTGTGTGTATGGTCCACCAGGTACTGTGTGTATGGTCCACCAGGTACTGTGTGTATTAACCTGTGTGTATGGTCCACCAGGTACTGTGTGTATTAACCTGTGTGTATGGTCCACCAGGTACTGTGTGTATGGTCCACCAGGTACTGTGTGTATTAACCTGTGTGTATGGTCCACCAGGTACTGTGTGTATGGTCCACCAGGTACTGTGTGTATGGTCCACCAGGTACTGTGTGTATTAACCTGTGTGTATGGTCCACCAGGTATTGTGTGTGTTAACCTGTGTGTATGGTCCACCAGGTACTGTGTGTGTTAACCTGTGTGTATGGTCCACCAGGTACTGTGTGTATGGTCTACCAGGTACTGTGTGTATGGTCCACCAGGTACTGAGTGTGTTAACCTGTGTGTATGGTCTACCAGGTACTGTGTGTATGGTCCACCAGGTACTGTGTGTGTTAACCTGTGTGTATGGTCCACCAGGTACTGTGTGTATTAACCTGTGTGTATGGTCCACCAGATACTGTGTGTGTTAACCTTTGTGTATGGTCCACCAGGTACTGTGTGTATGGTCCACCAGGTGCTGTGTGTGGTCCACCAGGTACTGTGTGTGTAAACCAGTGTGTATGGTCCACCAGGTACTGTGTGTATTAACCTGTGTGTACGGTCCACCAGGTACTGTGTGTGTTAACCTGTGTGTATGGTCCAACAGGTACTGTGTGTATTAACCTGTGTGTATGGTCCACCAGGTACTGTGTGTGTTAACCTGTGTGTATGGTCCACCAGGTACTGTGTGTATTAACCTGTGTGTATGGTCTACCAGGTACTGTGTGTATGGTCCACCAGGTACTGTGTGTGTTAACCTGTGTGTATGGTCCACCAGGTACTGTGTGTATTAACCTGTGTGTATGGTCCACCAGGTACTGTGTGTATGGTCCACCAGGTACTGTGTGTATTAACCTGTGTGTATGGTCCACCAGGTACTGTGTGTATTAACCTGTGTGTATGGTCCACCAGGTACTGTGTGTATGGTCCACCAGGTACTGTGTGTATTAACCTGTGTGTATGGTCCACCAGGTATTGTGTGTGTTAACCTGTGTGTATGGTCCACCAGGTACTGTGTGTATTAACCTGTGTGTAAGTCCACCAGGTACTGTGTGTATTAACCTGTGTCTATGGTCCACCAGGTACTGTGTGTATGGTCCTCCAGGTGCTCTGTGTGTTAACCTGTGTGTATGGTCCACCAGGTACTGTGTGTATTAACCTGTGTGTATGGTCCACCAGGTACTGTGTGTATGGTCCACCAGGTACTGTGTGTATGGTCCACCATGTACTGTGTGTATGGTCCACCAGGTACTGTGTGTATGGTCCACCAGGTACTGTGAGTATTAACCTGTGTGTATGGTCCACCAGGTACTGTGTGTATGGTCCACCAGGTACTGTGTGTATGGTCCACCAGGTACTGTGTGTGTTAACCTGTGTGTATGTCCACCAGGTACTGTGTGTATGGTCCACCAGGTACTGTGTGCATTAACCTGTGTGTATGGTCC
The DNA here is from genome assembly GCF_905237065.1 of Salmo salar. Lineage (NCBI taxonomy): Eukaryota > Metazoa > Chordata > Actinopteri > Salmoniformes > Salmonidae > Salmo > Salmo salar. The sequence continues at coordinate 47,002,062 of NC_059458.1, read as the reverse complement.
ACCAGGTACTGTGTGTATGGTCCACCAGGTGCTGTGTGTGTGTTAACCTGTGTGTATGGTCCACCAGGTACAGTGTGTGTTAACCTGTGTGTATGGTCCTCCAGGTACTGTGTGTATGGTCCACCAGGTACTGTGTGTATGGTCCACCAGGTACTGTGTGTATTAACCTGTGTGTATTAACCTGTGTGTATGGTCCACCAGGTACTGTGTGTATGGTCCACCAGGTACTGTGTGTATTAACCTGTGTGTAAGGTCCACCAGGTGCTGTGTGTGGTCCACCAGGTACTGTTTGCGTTAACCTGTGTTTATGGTCCACCAGGTGCTGTGTGTGTTAACCTGTGTGTGTGGTCCACCAGGTACTGTGTGTATGGTCCACCAGGTACTGTGTGTGTTAACCTGTGTGTATGGTCCACCAGGTACTGTGTGTGTTAACCTGTGTGTATGGTCCTCCAGGTACTGTGTGTGTTAACCTGTGTATATGGTCCTCCAGGTACTGTGTGTGTTAACCTGTGTTTATGTTCCACCAGGTACTGTGTGTATGGTCCACCAGGTACTGTGTGTATTAACCTGTGTGTATTAACCTGTGTGTATGGTCCACCAAGTACTGTGTGTATGGTCTACCTGGTACTGTGTGTATTAACCTGTGTGTAAGGTCCACCAGGTGCTGTGTGTGGTCCACCAGGTACTGTTTGCGTTAACCTGTGTTTATGGTCCACCAGGTGCTGTGTGTGTTAACCTGTGTGTGTGGTCCACCAGGTACTGTGTGTATGGTCCACCAGGTACTGTGTGTGTTAACCTGTGTGTATGGTCCACCAGGTATTGTGTGTGTTAACCTGTGTGTATGGTCCTCCAGGTACTGTGTGTGTTAACCTGTGTGTATGGTCCACCAGGTACTGTGTGTATGGTGCACCAGGTACTGTGTGTGTTAACCTGTGTGTATGGTCCACCAGGTACTGTGTGTGTTAACCTGTGTGTATGGTCCACCAGGTACTGTGTGTATGGTCCACCAAGTACTGTGTGTATGGTCCACCAGGTACTGTGTGTATGGTCCACCAGGTACTGTGTGTATGGTCCACCAGGTACTGTGTGTATGGTCCACCAGGTACTGTGTGTGTTAACCTGTGTGTATGGTCCACCAGGTACTGTGTGTATGGTCCACCAGGTACTGTGTGTATAGTCCACCAGGTATTGTGTGTGTTAACCTGTGTGTATGGTCCACCAGGTACTGTGTGTGTTAACCTGTGTGTATGGTCCACCAGGTACTGTGTGTATTAACCTGTGTGTATGGTCCACCAGGTACTGTGTGTATTAACCTGTGTGTATGGTCCACCAGGTACTGTGTGTGTTGACCTGTGTGTATGGTCCACCAGGTACTGTGTGTGTTAACCTGTGTGTATGGTCCACCAGGTGCTGTGTGTATTAACCTGTGTGTATGGTCCACCAGGTACTGTGTGTATGGTCCACCAGGTGCTGTGTGTGTTAACCTGTGTGTATGGTCCACCAGGTACTGTGTTTATGGTCCTCCAGGTGCTATGTGTGTTAACCTGTGTGTATGGTCCACCAGGTACTGTGTGTATTAACCTGTGTGTATGGTCCACCAGGTACTGTGTGTATGGTCCACCAGGTACTGTGTGTATGGTCCACCAGGTACTGTGTGTATTAACCTGTGTGTATGGTCCACCAGGTACTGTGTGTATGGTCCACCAGGTACTGTGTGTATGGTCCACCAGGTACTGTGTGTATTAACCTGTGTGTATGGTCCACCAGGTACTGTGTGTATTAACCTGTGTCTATGGTCCACCAGGTACTGTGTGTATGGTCCTCCAGGTGCTCTGTGTGTATTAACCTGTGTGTATGGTCCACCAGGTACTGTGTGTATGGTCCACCATGTACTGTGTGTATGGTCCACCAGGTACTGTGTGTATGGTCCACCAGGTACTGTGTGTATTAACCTGTGTGTATGGTCCACCAGGTACTGTGTGTATGGTCCACCAGGTGCTGTGTGTGTGTTAACCTGTGTGTATGGTCCACCAGGTACTGTGTGTGTTAACCTGTGTGTATGGTCCTCCAGGTACTGTGTGTGTTAACCTGTGTGTATGGTCCACCAGGTACTGTGTGTATGGTCCACCAGGTACTGTGTGTATGGTCCACCAGGTACTGTGTGTATTAACCTGTGTGTATTAACCTGTGTGTATGGTCCACCAGGTACTGTGTGTATGGTCCAACAGGTACTGTGTGTATTAACCTGTGTGTAAGGTCCACCAGGTGCTGTGTGTGGTCCACCAGGTACTGTTTGCGTTAACCTGTGTTTATGGTCCACCAGGTGCTGTGTGTGTTAACCTGTGTGTGTGGTCCACCAGGTACTGTGTGTATGGTCCACCAGGTACTGTGTGTGTTAACCTGTGTGTATGGTCCACCAGGTACTGTGTGTGTTAACCTGTGTGTATGGTCCTCCAGGTACTGTGTGTGTTAACCTGTGTATATGGTCCTCCAGGTACTGTGTGTGTTAACCTGTGTTTATGTTCCACCAGGTACTGTGTGTATGGTCCACCAGGTACTGTGTGTATGGTCCACCAGGTACTGTGTGTATTAACCTGTGTGTATTAACCTGTGTGTATGGTCCACCAAGTACTGTGTGTATGGTCTACCTGGTACTGTGTGTATTAACCTGTGTGTAAGGTCCACCAGGTGCTGTGTGTGGTCCACCAGGTACTGTTTGCGTTAACCTGTGTTTATGGTCCACCAGGTGCTGTGTGTGTTAACCTGTGTGTGTGGTCCACCAGGTACTGTGTGTATGGTCCACCAGGTACTGTGTGTGTTAACCTGTGTGTATGGTCCACCAGGTATTGTGTGTGTTAACCTGTGTGTATGGTCCTCCAGGTACTGTGTGTGTTAACCTGTGTGTATGGTCCACCAGGTACTGTGTGTATGGTGCACCAGGTACTGTGTGTGTTAACCTGTGTGTATGGTCCACCAGGTACTGTGTGTGTTAACCTGTGTGTATGGTCCACCAGGTACTGTGTGTATGGTCCACCAAGTACTGTGTGTATGGTCCACCAGGTACTGTGTGTATGGTCCACCAGGTACTGTGTGTATGGTCCACCAGGTACTGTGTGTATGGTCCACCAGGTACTGTGTGTGTTAACCTGTGTGTATGGTCCACCAGGTACTGTGTGTATGGTCCACCAGGTACTGTGTGTATGGTCCACCAGGTACTGTGTGTATAGTCCACCAGGTATTGTGTGTGTTAACCTGTGTGTATGGTCCACCAGGTACTGTGTGTGTTAACCTGTGTGTATGGTCCACCAGGTACTGTGTGTGTTAACCTGTGTGTATGGTCCACCAGGTGCTGTGTGTATTAACCTGTGTGTATGGTCCACCTGGTACTGTGTGTATGGTCCACCAGGTGCTGTGTGTGTTAACCTGTGTGTATGGTCCACCAGGTACTGTGTGTATTAACCTGTGTGTATGGTCCACCAGGTACTGTGTGTATTAACCTGTGTGTATGGTCCACCAGGTACTGTGTGTGTTGACCTGTGTGTATGGTCCACCAGGTACTGTGTGTGTTAACCTGTGTGTATGGTCCACCAGGTGCTGTGTGTATTAACCTGTGTGTATGGTCCACCAGGTACTGTGTGTATGGTCCACCAGGTGCTGTGTGTGTTAACCTGTGTGTATGGTCCACCAGGTACTGTGTGTATTAACCTGTGTGTATGGTCCACCAGGAACTGTGTGTATGGTCCACCAGGTACTGTGTGTATGGTCCACCAGGTACTGTGTGTATTAACCTGTGTGTATGGTCCACCAGGTACTGTGTGTATTAACCTCTGTGTTTGGTCCACCAGGTACTGTGTGTGTTAACCTGTGTGTATGTCCACCAGGTACTGTGTGTATGGTCCACCATGTACTGTGTGTATTAACCTGTGTGTATGGTCCACCAGGTACTGTGTGTGTTAACCTGTGTGTATGGTCCACCAGGTACTGTGTGTATTAACCTGTGTCTATGGTCCACCAGGTACTGTGTCTATGGTCCTCCAGGTGCTATTTGTGTTAACCTGTGTGTATGGTCCACCAGGTACTGTGTGTATTAACCTGTGTGTATGGTCCACCAGGTACTGTGTGTGTTAACCTGTGTGTATGGTCCACCAGGTACTGTGTGTATTAACCTGTGTGTATGGTCCACCAGGTACTGTGTGTATTAACCTGTGTGTAAGTCCACCAGGTACTGTGTGTATTAACCTGTGTGTATGGTCCACCAGGTACTGTGTGTATGGTCCACCAGGTACTGTGTGTATTAACCTGTGTGTATGGTCCACCAGGTACTGTGTGTATTAACCTGTGTGTATGGTCCACCAGGTACTGTGTGTATGGTCCACCAGGTACTGTGTGTATTAACCTGTGTGTATGGTCCACCAGGTACTGTGTGTATGGTCCACCAGGTACTGTGTGTATGGTCCACCAGGTACTGTGTGTATTAACCTGTGTGTATGGTCCACCAGGTATTGTGTGTGTTAACCTGTGTGTATGGTCCACCAGGTACTGTGTGTGTTAACCTGTGTGTATGGTCCACCAGGTACTGTGTGTATGGTCTACCAGGTACTGTGTGTATGGTCCACCAGGTACTGAGTGTGTTAACCTGTGTGTATGGTCCACCAGGTACTGTGTGTATTAACCTGTGTGTATGGTCTACCAGGTACTGTGTGTATGGTCCACCAGGTACTGTGTGTGTTAACCTGTGTGTATGGTCCACCAGGTACTGTGTGTATTAACCTGTGTGTATGGTCCACCAGATACTGTGTGTGTTAACCTTTGTGTATGGTCAACCAGGTACTGTGTGTATGGTCCACCAGGTGCTGTGTGTGGTCCACCAGGTACTGTGTGTGTAAACCAGTGTGTATGGTCCACCAGGTACTGTGTGTATTAACCTGTGTGTACGGTCCACCAGGTACTGTGTGTGTTAACCTGTGTGTATGGTCCAACAGGTACTGTGTGTATTAACCTGTGTGTATGGTCCACCAGGTACTGTGTGTGTTAACCTGTGTGTATGGTCCACCAGGTACTGTGTGTATTAACCTGTGTGTATGGTCTACCAGGTACTGTGTGTATGGTCCACCAGGTACTGTGTGTGTTAACCTGTGTGTATGGTCCACCAGGTACTGTGTGTATTAACCTGTGTGTATGGTCCACCAGGTACTGTGTGTATGGTCCACCAGGTACTGTGTGTATTAACCTGTGTGTATGGTCCACCAGGTACTGTGTGTATTAACCTGTGTGTATGGTCCACCAGGTACTGTGTGTATGGTCCACCAGGTACTGTGTGTATTAACCTGTGTGTATGGTCCACCAGGTATTGTGTGTGTTAACCTGTGTGTATGGTCCACCAGGTACTGTGTGTATTAACCTGTGTGTAAGTCCACCAGGTACTGTGTGTATTAACCTGTGTGTATGGTCCACCAGGTACTGTGTGTATGGTCCACCAGGTACTGTGTGTATTAACCTGTGTGTATGGTCCACCAGGTACTGTGTGTATTAACCTGTGTGTAAGTCCACCAGGTACTGTGTGTATTAACCTGTGTCTATGGTCCACCAGGTACTGTGTGTATGGTCCTCCAGGTGCTCTGTGTGTTAACCTGTGTGTATGGTCCACCAGGTACTGTGTGTATTAACCTGTGTGTATGGTCCACCAGGTACTGTGTGTATGGTCCACCAGGTACTGTGTGTATTAACCTGTGTGTATGGTCCACCAGGTACTGTGTGTATGGTCCACCATGTACTGTGTGTATGGTCCACCAGGTACTGTGTGTATGGTCCACCAGGTACTGTGTGTATTAACCTGTGTGTATGGTCCACCAGGTACTGTGTGTATGGTCCACCAGGTACTGTGTGTATGGTCCACCAGGTACAGTGTGTTAACCTGTGTGTATGTCCACCAGGTACTGTGTGTATGGTCCACCAGGTACTGTGTGTATTAACCTGTGTGTATGGTCCACCAGGTACTGTGTGTATGGTCCACCAGGTGCTGTGTGTGTGTTAACCTGTGTGTATGGTCCACCAGGTACTGTGTGTGTTAACCTGTGTGTATGGTCCTCCAGGTACTGTGTGTATGGTCCACCAGGTACTGTGTGTATTAACCTGTGTGTATTAACCTGTGTGTATGGTCCACCAGGTACTGTGTGTATGGTCCACCAGGTACTGTGTGTATTAACCTGTGTGTAAGGTCCACCAGGTGCTGTGTGTGGTCCACCAGGTACTGTTTGCGTTAACCTGTGTTTATGGTCCACCAGGTGCTGTGTGTGTTAACCTGTGTGTGTGGTCCACCAGGTACTGTGTGTATGGTCCACCAGGTACTGTGTGTGTTAACCTGTGTGTATGGTCCACCAGGTACTGTGTGTGTTAACCTGTGTGTATGGTCCTCCAGGTACTGTGTGTGTTAACCTGTGTGTATGGTCCTCCAGGTACTGTGTGTATTAACCTGTGTGTATGGTCCACCAGGTACTGTGTGTATGGTGCACCAGGTACTGTGTGTGTTAACCTGTGTGTATGGTCCACCAGGTACTGTGTGTGTTAACCTGTGTGTATGGTCCACCAGGTACTGTGTGTATGGTCCACCAGGTACTGTGTGTATGGTCCACCAAGTACTGTGTGTATGGTCCACCAGGTACTGTGTGTATGGTCCACCAGGTACTGTGTGTATGGTCCACCAGGTACTGTGTGTGTTACCCTGTGTGTATGGTCCTCCAGGTACTGTGTGTATGGTCCACCAGGTACTGTGTGTATGGTCCACCAGGTACTGTGTGTGTTAACCTGTGTGTATGGTCCACCAGGTACTGTGTGTGTTAACCTGTGTGTATGGTCCACCAGGTACTGTGTGTGTTAACCTGTGTGTATGGTCCACCAGGTGTTGTGTGTATTAACCTGTGTGTATGGTCCACCAGGTACTGTGTGTATGGTCCACCAGGTGCTGTGTGTGTTAACCTGTGTGTATGGTCCACCAGGTACTGTGTGTATTAACCTGTGTGTATGGTCCACCAGGTACTGTGTGTATTAACCTGTGTGTATGGTGCTCCAGGTACTGTGTGTATTAACCTGTGTGTTTGGTCCACCAGGTACTGTGTGTATTAACCTGTGTGTATGTTCCACCAGGTACTGTGTGTATGGTCCACCAGGTGCTGTGTGTATTAACCTGTGTGTATGGTCCACCAGGTACTGTGTGTATGGTCCACCAGGTGCTGTGTGTGTTAACCTGTGTGTATGGTCCACCAGGTACTGTGTGTGTTAACCTGTGTGTATGGTCCACCAGGTACTGTGTGTATGGTCTACAAGGTACTGTGTGTATGGTCCACCAGGTACTGTGTGTATTAACCTGTGTCTATGGTCCACCAGGTACTGTGTGTATGGTCCTCCAGGTGCTCTGTGTGTTAACCTGTGTGTATGGTCCACCAGGTACTGTGTGTATTAACCTGTGTGTATGGTCCACCAGGTACTGTGTGTATGGTCCACCAGGTACTGTGTGTATTAACCTGTGTGTATGGTCCACCAGGTACTGTGTGTATGGTCCACCATGTACTGTGTGTATGGTCCACCAGGTACTGTGTGTATGGTCCACCAGGTACTGTGTGTATGGTCCACCATGTACTGTGTGTATGGTCCACCAGGTACTGTGTGTATGGTCCACCAGGTACTGTGTGTATGGTCCACCAGGTACTGTGTGTGTTAACCTGTGTGTATGTCCACCAGGTACTGTGTGTATGGTCCACCAGGTACTGTGTGTATTAACCTGTGTGTATGGTCCACCAGGTACTGTGTGTATGGTCCACCAGGTGCTGTGTGTGTGTTAACCTGTGTGTATGGTCCACCAGGTACTGTGTGTGTTAACCTGTGTGTATGGTCCTCCAGGTACTGTGTGTGTTAACCTTTGTGTATGGTCCACCAGGTACTGTGTGTATGGTCCACCAGGTACTGTGTGTATGGTCCACCAGGTACTGTGTGTATTAACCTGTGTGTATTAACCTGTGTGTATGGTCCACCAGGTACTGTGTGTATGGTCCACCAGGTACTGTGTGTATTAACCTGTGTGTAAGGTCCACCAGATGCTGTGTGTGGTCCACCAGGTACTGTTTGCGTTAACCTGTGTTTATGGTCCACCAGGTGCTGTGTGTGTTAACCTGTGTGTGTGGTCCACCAGGTACTGTGTGTATGGTCCACCAGGTACTGTGTGTGTTAACCTGTGTGTATGGTCCACCAGGTACTGTGTGTGTTAACCTGTGTGTATGGTCCTCCAGGTACTGTGTGTGTTAACCTGTGTATATGGTCCTCCAGGTACTGTGTGTGTTAACCTGTGTTTATGTTCCACCAGGTACTGTGTGTATGGTCCACCAGGTACTGTGTGTATGGTCCACCAGGTACTGTGTGTATTAACCTGTGTGTATTAACCTGTGTGTATGGTCCACCAAGTACTGTGTGTATGGTCTACCTGGTACTGTGTGTATTAACCTGTGTGTAAGGTCCACCAGGTGCTGTGTGTGGTCCACCAGGTACTGTTTGCGTTAACCTGTGTTTATGGTCCACCAGGTGCTGTGTGTGTTAACCTGTGTGTGTGGTCCACCAGGTACTGTGTGTATGGTCCACCAGGTACTGTGTGTGTTAACCTGTGTGTATGGTCCACCAGGTATTGTGTGTGTTAACCTGTGTGTATGGTCCTCCAGGTACTGTGTGTGTTAACCTGTGTGTATGGTCCTCCAGGTACTGTGTGTATTAACCTGTGTGTATGGTCCACCAGGTACTGTGTGTATGGTGCACCAGGTACTGTGTGTGTTAACCTGTGTGTATGGTCCACCAGGTACTGTGTGTGTTAACCTGTGTGTATGGTCCACCAGGTACTGTGTGTATGGTCCACCAAGTACTGTGTGTATGGTCCACCAGGTACTGTGTGTATGGTCCACCAGGTACTGTGTGTATGGTCCACCAGGTACTGTGTGTATGGTCCACCAGGTACTGTGTGTGTTAACCTGTGTGTATGGTCCACCAGGTACTGTGTGTATGGTCCACCAGGTACTGTGTGTATGGTCCACCAGGTACTGTGTGTATAGTCCACCAGGTACTGTGTGTGTTAACCTGTGTGTATGGTCCACCAGGTACTGTGTGTGTTAACCTGTGTGTATGGTCCACCAGGTACTGTGTGTGTTAACCTGTGTGTATGGTCCACCAGGTGCTGTGTGTATTAACCTGTGTGTATGGTCCACCAGGTACTGTGTGTATGGTCCACCAGGTGCTGTGTGTGTTAACCTGTGTGTATGGTCCACCAGGTACTGTGTGTATTAACCTGTGTGTATGGTCCACCAGGTACTGTGTGTATTAACCTGTGTGTATGGTCCACCAGGTACTGTGTGTGTTGACCTGTGTGTATGGTCCACCAGGTACTGTGTGTGTTAACCTGTGTGTATGGTCCACCAGGTGCTGTGTGTATTAACCTGTGTGTATGGTCCACCAGGTACTGTGTGTATGGTCCACCAGGTGCTGTGTGTGTTAACCTGTGTGTATGGTCCACCAGGTACTGTGTGTATGGTCCTCCAGGTACTGTGTGTATTAACCTGTGTGTATGGTCCACCAGGTACTGTGTGTATGGTCCACCAGGTACTGTGTGTATGGTCCACCATGTACTGTGTGTATGGTCCACCAGGTACTGTGTGTATGGTCCACCAGGTACTGTGTGTATTAACCTGTGTGTATGGTCCACCAGGTACTGTGTGTATGGTCCACCAGGTACTGTGTGTATGGTCCACCAGGTACAGTGTGTTAACCTGTGTGTATGTCCACCAGGTACTGTGTGTATGGTCCACCAGGTACTGTGTGTATTAACCTGTGTGTATGGTCCACCAGGTACTGTGTGTATGGTCCACCAGGTGCTGTGTGTGTGTTAACCTGTGTGTATGGTCCACCAGGTACTGTGTGTGTTAACCTGTGTGTATGGTCCTCCAGGTACTGTGTGTATGGTCCACCAGGTACTGTGTGTATTAACCTGTGTGTATTAACCTGTGTGTATGGTCCACCAGGTACTGTGTGTATGGTCCACCAGGTACTGTGTGTATTAACCTGTGTGTAAGGTCCACCAGGTGCTGTGTGTGGTCCACCAGGTACTGTTTGCGTTAACCTGTGTTTATGGTCCACCAGGTGCTGTGTGTGTTAACCTGTGTGTGTGGTCCACCAGGTACTGTGTGTATGGTCCACCAGGTACTGTGTGTGTTAACCTGTGTGTATGGTCCACCAGGTACTGTGTGTGTTAACCTGTGTGTATGGTCCTCCAGGTACTGTGTGTGTTAACCTGTGTGTATGGTCCTCCAGGTACTGTGTGTATTAACCTGTGTGTATGGTCCACCAGGTACTGTGTGTATGGTGCACCAGGTACTGTGTGTGTTAACCTGTGTGTATGGTCCACCAGGTACTGTGTGTGTTAACCTGTGTGTATGGTCCACCAGGTACTGTGTGTATGGTCCACCAGGTACTGTGTGTATGGTCCACCAAGTACTGTGTGTATGGTCCACCAGGTACTGTGTGTATGGTCCACCAGGTACTGTGTGTATGGTCCACCAGGTACTGTGTGTGTTACCCTGTGTGTATGGTCCTCCAGGTACTGTGTGTATGGTCCACCAGGTACTGTGTGTATGGTCCACCAGGTACTGTGTGTGTTAACCTGTGTGTATGGTCCACCAGGTACTGTGTGTGTTAACCTGTGTGTATGGTCCACCAGGTACTGTGTGTGTTAACCTGTGTGTATGGTCCACCAGGTGTTGTGTGTATTAACCTGTGTGTATGGTCCACCAGGTACTGTGTGTATGGTCCACCAGGTGCTGTGTGTGTTAACCTGTGTGTATGGTCCACCAGGTACTGTGTGTATTAACCTGTGTGTATGGTCCACCAGGTACTGTGTGTATTAACCTGTGTGTATGGTGCTCCAGGTACTGTGTGTATTAACCTGTGTGTTTGGTCCACCAGGTACTGTGTGTATTAACCTGTGTGTATGTTCCACCAGGTACTGTGTGTATGGTCCACCAGGTGCTGTGTGTATTAACCTGTGTGTATGGTCCACCAGGTACTGTGTGTATGGTCCACCAGGTGCTGTGTGTGTTAACCTGTGTGTATGGTCCACCAGGTACTGTGTGTGTTAACCTGTGTGTATGGTCCACCAGGTACTGTGTGTATGGTCTACAAGGTACTGTGTGTATGGTCCACCAGGTACTGTGTGTATTAACCTGTGTCTATGGTCCACCAGGTACTGTGTGTATGGTCCTCCAGGTGCTCTGTGTGTTAACCTGTGTGTATGGTCCACCAGGTACTGTGTGTATTAACCTGTGTGTATGGTCCACCAGGTACTGTGTGTATGGTCCACCAGGTACTGTGTGTATTAACCTGTGTGTATGGTCCACCAGGTACTGTGTGTATGGTCCACCATGTACTGTGTGTATGGTCCACCAGGTACTGTGTGTATGGTCCACCAGGTACTGTGTGTATGGTCCACCATGTACTGTGTGTATGGTCCACCAGGTACTGTGTGTATGGTCCACCAGGTACTGTGTGTATGGTCCACCAGGTACTGTGTGTGTTAACCTGTGTGTATGTCCACCAGGTACTGTGTGTATGGTCCACCAGGTACTGTGTGTATTAACCTGTGTGTATGGTCCACCAGGTACTGTGTGTATGGTCCACCAGGTGCTGTGTGTGTGTTAACCTGTGTGTATGGTCCACCAGGTACTGTGTGTGTTAACCTGTGTGTATGGTCCTCCAGGTACTGTGTGTGTTAACCTTTGTGTATGGTCCACCAGGTACTGTGTGTATGGTCCACCAGGTACTGTGTGTATGGTCCACCAGGTACTGTGTGTATTAACCTGTGTGTATTAACCTGTGTGTATGGTCCACCAGGTACTGTGTGTATGGTCCACCAGGTACTGTGTGTATTAACCTGTGTGTAAGGTCCACCAGATGCTGTGTGTGGTCCACCAGGTACTGTTTGCGTTAACCTGTGTTTATGGTCCACCAGGTGCTGTGTGTGTTAACCTGTGTGTGTGGTCCACCAGGTACTGTGTGTATGGTCCACCAGGTACTGTGTGTGTTAACCTGTGTGTATGGTCCACCAGGTACTGTGTGTGTTAACCTGTGTGTATGGTCCTCCAGGTACTGTGTGTGTTAACCTGTGTGTATGGTCCTCCAGGTACTGTGTGTGTTAACCTGTGTGTATGTTCCACCAGGTACTGTGTGTATGGTCCACCAGGTACTGTGTGTATGGTCCACCAGGTACTGTGTGTATTAACCTGTGTGTATTAACCTGTGTGTATGGTCCACCAAGTACTGTGTGTATGGTCTACCTGGTACTGTGTGTATTAACCTGTGTGTAAGGTCCACCAGGTGCTGTGTGTGGTCCACCAGGTACTGTTTGCGTTAACCTGTGTTTATGGTCCACCAGGTGCTGTGTGTGTTAACCTGTGTGTGTGGTCCACCAGGTACTGTGTGTATGGTCCACCAGGTACTGTGTGTGTTAACCTGTGTGTATGGTCCACCAGGTATTGTGTGTGTTAACCTGTGTGTATGGTCCTCCAGGTACTGTGTGTGTTAACCTGTGTGTATGGTCCTCCAGGTACTGTGTGTATTAACCTGTGTGTATGGTCCACCAGGTACTGTGTGTATGGTGCACCAGGTACTGTGTGTGTTAACCTGTGTGTATGGTCCACCAGGTACTGTGTGTGTTAACCTGTGTGTATGGTCCACCAGGTACTGTGTGTATGGTCCACCAAGTACTGTGTGTATGGTCCACCAGGTACTGTGTGTATGGTCCACCAGGTACTGTGTGTATGGTCCACCAGGTACTGTGTGTATGGTCCACCAGGTACTGTGTGTGTTAACCTGTGTGTATGGTCCACCAGGTACTGTGTGTATGGTCCACCAGGTACTGTGTGTATGGTCCACCAGGTACTGTGTGTATAGTCCACCAGGTACTGTGTGTGTTAACCTGTGTGTATGGTCCACCAGGTACTGTGTGTGTTAACCTGTGTGTATGGTCCACCAGGTACTGTGTGTGTTAACCTGTGTGTATGGTCCACCAGGTGCTGTGTGTATTAACCTGTGTGTATGGTCCACCAGGTACTGTGTGTATGGTCCACCAGGTGCTGTGTGTGTTAACCTGTGTGTATGGTCCACCAGGTACTGTGTGTATTAACCTGTGTGTATGGTCCACCAGGTACTGTGTGTATTAACCTGTGTGTATGGTCCACCAGGTACTGTGTGTGTTGACCTGTGTGTATGGTCCACCAGGTACTGTGTGTGTTAACCTGTGTGTATGGTCCACCAGGTGCTGTGTGTATTAACCTGTGTGTATGGTCCACCAGGTACTGTGTGTATGGTCCACCAGGTGCTGTGTGTGTTAACCTGTGTGTATGGTCCACCAGGTACTGTGTGTATGGTCCTCCAGGTGCTATGTGTGTTAACCTGTGTGTATGGTCCACCAGGTACTGTGTGTATTAACCTGTGTGTATGGTCCACCAGGTACTGTGTGTATGGTCCACCAGGTACTGTGTGTATGGTCCACCAGGTACTGTGTGTATTAACCTGTGTGTATGGTCCACCAGGTACTGTGTGTATTAACCTGTGTGTTTGGTCCACCAGGTACTGTGTGTGTTAACCTGTGTGTATGTCCACCAGGTACTGTGTGTATGGTCCACCAGGTACTGTGTGTATTAACCTGTGTGTATGGTCCACCAGGTACTGTGTGTATTAACCTGTGTGTATGGTCCACCAGGTACTGTGTGTATTAACCTGTGTGTATGGTCCACCAGGTACTGTGTGTATTAACCTGTGTGTATGGTCCACCAGGTACTGTGTGTATTAACCTGTGTGTATGTCCACCAGGTACTGTGTGAATGGTCCACCAGGTACTGTGTGTATTAACCTGTGTGTATTGTCCTCCAGGTACTGTGTGTATTAACCTGTGTGTATGGTCCACCAGGTACTGTGTGTATTAACCTGTGTGTATGTTCCACCAGGTACTGTGTGTATGGTCCACCAGGTGCTGTGTGTGTTAACCTGTGTGTATGGTCCACCAAGTACAGTGTGTATGGTCTACCTGGTACTGTGTGTATTAACCTGTGTGTAAGGTCCACCAGGTGCTGTGTGTGGTCCACCAGGTACTGTTTGCGTTAACCTGTGTTTATGGTCCACCAGGTGCTGTGTGTGTTAACCTGTGTGTGTGGTCCACCAGGTACTGTGTGTATGGTCCACCAGGTACTGTGGGTGTTAACCTGTGTGTATGGTCCACCAGGTATTGTGTGTGTTAACCTGTGTGTATGGTCCTCCAGGTACTGTGTGTGTTAACCTGTGTGTATGGTCCTCCAGGTACTGTGTGTATTAACCTGTGTGTATGGTCCACCAGGTACTGTGTGTATGGTGCACCAGGTACTGTGTGTGTTAACCTGTGTGTATGGTCCACCAGGTACTGTGTGTGTTAACCTGTGTGTATGGTCCACCAGGTACTGTGTGTATGGTCCACCAAGTACTGTGTGTATGGTCCACCAGGTACTGTGTGTATGGTCCACCAGGTACTGTGTGTATGGTCCACCAGGTACTGTGTGTGTTAACCTGTGTGTATGGTCCACCAGGTACTGTGTGTATGGTCCACCAGGTACTGTGTGCATGGTCCACCAGGTACTGTGTGTATAGTCCACCAGGTACTGTGTGTGTTAACCTGTGTGTATGGTCCACCAGGTACTGTGTGTGTTAACCTGTGTGTATGGTCCACCAGGTACTGTGTGTGTTAACCTGTGTGTATGGTCCACCAGGTGCTGTGTGTATTAACCTGTGTGTATGGTCCACCAGGTACTGTGTGTATGGTACACCAGGTGCTGTGTGTGTTAACCTGTGTGTATGGTCCACCAGGTACTGTGTGTATTAACCTGTGTGTATGGTCCACCAGGTACTGTGTGTATTAACCTGTGTGTATGGTCCACCAGGTACTGTGTGTGTTGACCTGTGTGTATGGTCCACCAGGTACTGTGTGTGTTAACCTGTGTGTATGGTCCACCAGGTACTGTGTGTATGGTCCACCAGGTGCTGTGTGTGTTAACCTGTGTGTATGGTCCACCAGGTACTGTGTGTATGGTCCACCAGGTACTGTGTGTATGGTCCACCAGGTACTGTGTGTATTAACCTGTGTGTATGGTCCACCAGGTACTGTGTGTATTAACCTGTGTGTTTGGTCCACCAGGTACTGTGTGTGTTAACCTGTGTGTATGTCCACCAGGTACTGTGTGTATGGTCCACCAGGTACTGTGTGTATTAACCTGTGTGTATGGTCCACCAGGTACTGTGTGTATTAACCTGTGTGTATGGTCCACCAGGTACTGTGTGTATTAACCTGTGTGTATGTCCACCAGGTACTGTGTGTATGGTCCACCAGGTACTGTGTGTATTAACCTGTGTGTATGTCCACCAGGTACTGTGTGAATGGTCCACCAGGTACTGTGTGTATTAACCTGTGTGTATTGTCCTCCAGGTACTGTGTGTATTAACCTGTGTGTATGGTCCACCAGGTACTGTGTGTATTAACCTGTGTGTATGTTCCACCAGGTACTGTGTGTATGGTCCACCAGGTGCTGTGTGTGTTAACCTGTGTGTATGGTCCACCAGGTACTGTGTGTATTAACCTGTGTCTATGGTCCACCAGGTACTGTGTCTATGGTCCTCCAGGTGCTATGTGTGTTAACCTGTGTGTATGGTCCACCAGGTACTGTGTGTATTAACCTGTGTGTATGGTCCACCAGGTACTGTGTGTATGGTCCACCAGGTACTGTGTGTATGGTCCACCAGGTACTGTATGTATGGTCCACCAAGTACTGTGTGTGTTAACCTGTGTGTATGGTCCACCAGGTACTGTGTGTGTTAACCTGTGTGTATGGTCCACCAGGTACTGTGTGTATTAACCTGTGTGTATGGTCCACCAGGTACTGTGTGTATGGTCCACCAGGTACTGTGTGTATTAACCTGTGTGTATGGTCCACCAGGTACTGTGTGTGTTAACCTGTGTGTATGGTCCATCAGGTACTGTGTGTATGGTCCACCAGGTACTGTATGTGTTAACCTGTGTGTATGGTCCACCAGGTACTGTGTGTATTAACCTGTGTGTAAGGTCCACCAGGTGCTGTGTGTGGTCCACCAGGTACTGTGTGCGTTAACCTGTGTTTATGGTCCACCAGGTGCTGTGTGTGTTTACCTGTGTGTGTGGTCCACCAGGTACTGTGTGTATGGTCCACCAGGTACTGTGTGTGTTACCCTGTGTGTATGGTCCACCAGGTACTGTGTGTATGGTCCACCAGGTACTGTGTGTATGGTCCACCAGGTACTGTGTGTGTTAACCTGTGTGTATGGTCCACCAGGTACTGTGTGTGTTAACCTGTGTGTATGGTCCACCAGGTACTGTGTGTGTTAACCTGTGTGTATGGTCCACCAGGTGCTGTGTGTATTAACCTGTGTGTATGGTCCACCAGGTACTGTGTGTATGGTCCACCAGGTGCTGTGTGTGTTAACCTGTGTGTATGGTCCACCAGGTACTGTGTGTATTAACCTGTGTGTATGGTCCACCAGGCACTGTGTGTATTAACCTGTGTGTATGGTCCACCAGGTACTGTGTGAATTAACCTGTGTGTATGGTCCACCAGGTACTGTGTGTGTTAACCTGTGTGTATGTCCTCCAGGTACTGTGTGTATTAACCTGTGTGTTTGGTCCACCAGGTACTGTGTGTATTAACCTGTGTGTATGTTCCACCAGGTACTGTGTGTATGGTCCACCAGGTGCTGTGTGTATTAACCTGTGTGTATGGTCCACCAGGTACTGTGTGTATGGTCCACCAGGTGCTGTGTGTGTTAACCTGTGTGTATGGTCCACCAGGTAATGTGTGTATGTTCTACCAGGTACTGTGTGTATGGTCCACCAGGTACTGTGTGTATTAACCTGTGTGTATGGTCCACCAGGTACTGTGTGTATGGTCCACCAGGTACTGTGTGTATTAACCTGTGTGTATGGTCCACCAGGTACTGTGTGTATGGTCCACCATGTACTGTGTGTATGGTCCACCAGGTACTGTGTGTATGGTCCACCAGGTACTGTGTGTATTAACCTGTGTGTATGGTCCACCAGGTACTGTGTGTATGGTCCACCAGGTACTGTGTGTATGGTCCACCAGGTACTGTGTGTGTTAACCTGTGTGTATGTCCACCAGGTACTGTGTGTATGGTCCACCAGGTACTGTGTGTATTAACCTGTGTGTATGGTCCACCAGGTACTGTGTGTATGGTCCACCAGGTGCTGTGTGTGTGTTAACCTGTGTGTATGGTCCACCAGGTACTGTGTGTGTTAACCTGTGTGTATGGTCCTCCAGGTACTGTGTGTATTAACCTGTGTCTATGGTCCACCAGGTACTGTGTCTATGGTCCTCCAGGTGCTATGTGTGTTAACCTGTGTGTATGGTCCACCAGGTACTGTGTGTATTAACCTGTGTGTATGGTCCACCAGGTACTTTGTGTGTTAACCTGTGTGTATGGTCCACCAGGTACTGTGTGTGTTAACCTGTGTGTATGGTCCTCCAGGTACTGTGTGTATTAACCTGTGTCTATGGTCCACCAGGTACTGTGTCTATGGTCCTCCAGGTGCTATGTGTGTTAACCTGTGTGTATGGTCCACCAGGTACTGTGTGTATTAACCTGTGTGTATGGTCCACCAGGTACTGTGTGTGTTAACCTGTGTGTATGGTCCACCAGGTACTGTGTGTATGGTCCACCAGGTACTGTGTGTATGGTCCACCAGGTACTGTGTGTATGGTCCACCAGGTACTGTGTGTATGGTCCACCAGGTACTGTGTGTATGGTCCACCAAGTACTGTGTGTGTTAACCTGTGTGTATGGTCCACCAGGTACTGTGTGTGTTAACCTGTGTGTATGGTCCACCAGGTACTGTGTGTATTAACCTGTGTGTATGGTCCACCAGGTACTGTGTGTATGGTCCACCAGGTACTGTGTGTATTAACCTGTGTGTATGGTCCACCAGGTACTGTGTGTGTTAACCTGTGTGTATGGTCCACCAGGTACTGTGTGTATGGTCCACCAGGTACTGTGTGTGTTAACCTGTGTGTATGGTCCACCAGGTACTGTGTGTATTAACCGGTAAGGTCCACCAGGTGCGTGTGTGTGGTCCACCAGGTACTGTGTGCGTTAACCTGTGTTTATGGTCCACCAGGTGCTGTGTGTGTTTACCTGTGTGTGTGGTCCACCAGGTACTGTGTGTATGGTCCACCAGGTACTGTGTGTGTTACCCTGTGTGTATGGTCCACCAGGTACTGTGTGTATGGTCCACCAGGTACTGTGTGTATGGTCCACCAGGTACTGTGTGTGTTAACCTGTGTGTATGGTCCACCAGGTACTGTGTGTGTTAACCTGTGTGTATGGTCCACCAGGTACTGTGTGTGTTAACCTGTGTGTATGGTCCACCAGGTGCTGTGTGTATTAACCTGTGTGTATGGTCCACCAGGTACTGTGTGTATGGTCCACCAGGTGCTGTGTGTGTTAACCTGTGTGTATGGTCCACCAGGTACTGTATGTATTAACCTGTGTGTATGGTCCACCAGGTACTGTGTGTATTAACCTGTGTGTATGGTCCACCAGGTACTGTGTGAATTAACCTGTGTGTATGGTCCACCAGGTACTGTGTGTGTTAACCTGTGTGTATGTCCTCCAGGTACTGTGTGTATTAACCTGTGTGTTTGGTCCACCAGGTACTGTGTGTATTAACCTGTGTGTATGTTCCACCAGGTACTGTGTGTATGGTCCACCAGGTGCTGTGTGTATTAACCTGTGTGTATGGTCCACCAGGTACTGTGTGTATGGTCCACCAGGTGCTGTGTGTGTTAACCTGTGTGTATGGTCCACCAGGTACTGTGTGTGTTAACCTGTGTGTATGGTCCACCAGGTACTGTGTGTATGGTCCACCAGGTACTGTGTGTATGGTCCTCCAGGTGCTCTGTGTGTTAACCTGTGTGTATGGTCCACCAGGTACTGTGTGTATTAACCTGTGTGTATGGTCCACCAGGTACTGTGTGTATGGTCCACCAGGTGCTGTGTGTGTTAACCTGTGTGTATGGTCCACCAGGTACTGTGTGTATGGTCCACCATGTACTGTGTGTATGGTCCACCAGGTACTGTGTGTATGGTCCACCAGGTACTGTGTGTATTAACCTGTGTGTATGGTCCACCAGGTACTGTGTGTATGGTCCACCAGGTACTGTGTGTATGGTCCACCAGGTACTGTGTGTGTTAACCTGTGTGTATGTCCACCAGGTACTGTGTGTATGGTCCACCAGGTACTGTGTGTGTTAACCTGTGTGTATGGTCCACCAGGTACTGTGTGTATGGTCCACCAGGTGCTGTGTGTGTGTTAACCTGTGTGTATGGTCCACCAGGTACTGTGTGTGTTAACCTGTGTGTATGGTCCTCCAGGTACTGTGTGTGTTAACCTGTGTGTATGGTCCACCAGGTACTGTGTGTATGGTCCACCAGGTACTGTGTGTATGGTCCACCAGGTACTGTGTGTATTAACCTGTGTGTATTAACCTGTGTGTATGGTCCACCAAGTATTGTGTGTATGGTCTACCTGGTACTGTGTGTATTAACCTGTGTGTAAGGTCCACCAGGTGCTGTGTGTGGTCCACCAGGTACTGTTTGCGTTAACCTGTGTTTATGGTCCACCAGGTGCTGTGTGTGTTAACCTGTGTGTGTGGTCCACCAGGTACTGTGTGTATGGTCCACCAGGTACTGTGTGTGTTAACCTGTGTGTATGGTCCTCCAGGTACTGTGTGTGTTAACCTGTGTGTATGGTCCTCCAGGTACTGTGTGTGTTAACCTGTGTGTATGGTCCTCCAGGTACTGTGTGTATTAACCTGTGTGTATGGTCCACCAGGTACTGTGTGTATGGTGCACCAGGTACTGTGTGTGTTAACCTGTGTGTATGGTCCACCAGGTACTGTGTGTGTTAACCTGTGTGTATGGTCCACCAGGTACTGTGTGTATGGTCCACCAAGTACTGTGTGTATGGTCCACCAGGTACTGTGTGTATGGTCCACCAGGTACTGTGTGTATGGTCCACCAGGTACTGTGTGTATGGTCCACCAGGTACTGTGTGTTTGTTAACCTGTGTGTATGGTCCACCAGGTACTGTGTGTATGGTCCACCAGGTACTGTGTGTATGGTCCACCAGGTACTGTGTGTATAGTCCACCAGGTACTGTGTGTGTTAACCTGTGTGTATGGTCCACCAGGTACTGTGTGTGTTAACCTGTGTGTATGGTCCACCAGGTACTGTGTGTGTTAACCTGTGTGTATGGTCCACCAGGTGCTGTGTGTATTAACCTGTGTGTATGGTCCACCAGGTACTGTGTGTATGGTCCACCAGGTGCTGTGTGTGTTAACCTGTGTGTATGGTCCACCAGCTACTGTGTGTATTAACCTGTGTGTATGGTCCACCAGGTACTGTGTGTATTAACCTGTGTGTATGGTCCACCAGGTACTGTGTGTGTTGACCTGTGTTATGGTCCACCAGGTACTGTGTGTGTTAACCTGTGTGTATGGTCCACCAGGTGCTGTGTGTATTAACCTGTGTGTATGGTCCACCAGGTACTGTGTGTATGGTCCACCAGGTGCTGTGTGTGTTAACCTGTTTGTATGGTCCACCAGGTACTGTGTGTATGGTCCTCCAGCTGCTATGTGTGTTAACCTGTGTGTATGGTCCACCAGGTACTGTGTGTATTAACCTGTGTGTATGGTCCACCAGGTACTGTGTGTATGGTCCACCAGGTACTGTGTGTATGGTCCACCAGGTACTGTGTGTATTAACCTGTGTGTATGGTCCACCAGGTACTGTGTGTATTAACCTCTGTGTTTGGTCCACCAGGTACTGTGTGTGTTAACCTGTGTGTATGGTCCACCAGGTACTGTGTGTATGGTCCACCAGGTACTGTGTGTATTAACCTGTGTGTATGGTCCACCAGGTACTGTGTGTATTAACCTGTGTGTATGGTCCACCAGGTACTGTGTGTATTAACCTGTGTGTATGGTCCACCAGGTACTGTGTGTATTAACCTGTGTGTATGTCCACCAGGTACTGTGTGTATGGTCCACCAGGTACTGTGTGTATTAACCTGTGTGTATTGTCCTCCAGGTACTGTGTGTATTAACCTGTGTGTATGGTCCACCAGGTACTGTGTGTGTTAACCTGTGTGTATGGTCCACCAGGTACTGTGTGTATTAACCTGTGTCTATGGTCCACCAGGTACTGTGTCTATGGTCCTCCAGGTGCTATGTGTGTTAACCTGTGTGTATGGTCCACCAGGTACTGTGTGTATTAACCTGTGTGTATGGTCCACCAGGTACTGTGTGTGTTAACCTGTGTGTATGGTGCACCAGGTACTGTGTGTATGGTCCACCAGGTACTGTGTGTATGGTCCACCAGGTACTGTGTGTATGGTCCACCAGGTACTGTGTGTGTTAACCTGTGTGTATGGTCCACCAGGTACTGTGTGTGTTAACCTGTGTGTATGGTCCACCAGGTACTGTGTGTATTAACCTGTGTGTATGGTCCACCAGGTACTGTGTGTATGGTCCACCAGGTACTGTGTGTATGGTCCACCAGGTACTGTGTGTATGGTCCACCAAGTACTGTGTGTGTTAACCTGTGTGTATGGTCCACCAGGTACTGTGTGTGTTAACCTGTGTGTATGGTCCACCAGGTACTGTGTGTATTAACCTGTGTGTATGGTCCACCAGGTACTGTGTGTATGGTCCACCAGGTACTGTGTGTATTAACCTGTGTGTATGGTCCACCAGGTACTGTGTGTGTTAACCTGTGTGTATGGTCCATCAGGTACTGTGTGTATGGTCCACCAGGTACTGTATGTGTTAACCTGTGTGTATGGTCCACCAGGTACTGTGTGTATTAACCTGTGTGTAAGGTCCACCAGGTGCTGTGTGTGGTCCACCAGGTACTGTGTGCGTTAACCTGTGTTTATGGTCCACCAGGTGCTGTGTGTGTTTACCTGTGTGTGTGGTCCACCAGGTACTGTGTGTATGGTCCACCAGGTACTGTGTGTGTTAACCTGTGTGTATGGTCCACCAGGTACTGTGTGTGTTAACCTGTGTGTATGGTCCTCCAGGTACTGTGTGTATTAACCTGTGTGTATGGTCCACCAGGTACTGTGTGTATGGTCCACCAGGTACTGTGTGTGTTAACCTGTGTGTATGGTCCACCAGGTACTGTGTGTGTTAACCTGTGTGTATGGTCCACAAGGTACTGTGTGTATGGTCCACCAAGTACTGTGTGTATGGTCCACCAGGTACTGTGTGTATGGTCCACCAGGTACTGTGTGTATGGTCCACCGGGTACTGTGTGTATGGTCCACCGGGTACTGTGTGTATGTTCCACCAGGTACTGTGTGTATGGTCCACCAGGTACTGTGTGTATGGTCCACCAGGTACTGTGTGTGTTAACCTGTGTGTATGGTCCACCAGGTACTGTGTGTGTTAACCTGTGTGTATGGTCCACCAGGTGCTGTGTGTATGGTCCACCAGGTGCTGTGTGTATGGTCCACCAGGTACTGTGTGTATGGTCCACCAGGTACTGTGTGTATGGTCCACCAGGTACTGTGTGTATGGTCCACCAGGTGCTGTGTGTGTTAACCTGTGTGTATGGTCCATCAGGTACTGTGTGTATGGTCCACCAGGTACTGTATGTGTTAACCTGTGTGTATGGTCCACCAGGTACTGTGTGTATTAACCTGTGTGTAAGGTCCACCAGGTGCTGTGTGTGGTCCACCAGGTACTGTGTGCGTTAACCTGTGTTTATGGTCCACCAGGTGCTGTGTGTGTTTACCTGTGTGTGTGGTCCACCAGGTACTGTGTGTATGGTCCACCAGGTACTGTGTGTGTTAACCTGTGTGTATGGTCCACCAGGTACTGTGTGTGTTAACCTGTGTGTATGGTCCTCCTGGTACTGTGTGTGTTAACCTGTGTGTATGGTCCTCCAGGTACTGTGTGTATTAACCTGTGTGTATGGTCCACCAGGTACTGTGTGTATGGTCCACCAGGTACTGTGTGTGTTAACCTGTGTCTATGGTCCACCAGGTACTGTGTGTGTTAACCTGTGTGTATGGTCCACAAGGTACTGTGTGTATGGTCCACCAAGTACTGTGTGTATGGTCCACCAGGTACTGTGTGTATGGTCCACCAGGTACTGTGTGTATGGTCCACCAGGTACTGTGTGTATGGTCCACCGGGTACTGTGTGTATGGTCCACCAGGTACTGTGTGTATGGTCCACCAGGTACTGTGTGTATGGTCCACCAGGTACTGTGTGTGTTAACCTGTGTGTATGGTCCACCAGGTACTGTGTGTGTTAACCTGTGTGTATGGTCCACCAGGTACTGTGTGTATGGTCCACCAGGTACTGTGTGTGTTAACCTGTGTGTATGGTCCACCAGGTGCTGTGTGTATGGTCCACCAGGTACTGTGTGTATGGTCCACCAGGTACTGTGTGTATGGTCCACCAGGTACTGTGTGTATGGTCCACCAGGTACTGTGTGTATGGTCCACCAGGTGCTGTGTGTGTTAACCTGTGTGTATGGTCCACCAGGTACTGTGTGTATGGTCCACCAGGTACTGTGTGAATGGTCCACCAGGTACTGTGTGTATTAACCTGTGTGTATGGTCCACCAGGTACTGTGTGTGGTAACCTGTGTGTATGGTCCACCAGGTACTGTGTGTGTTAACCTGTGTGTATGGTCCACCAGGTACTGTGTGTATTAACCTGTGTGTATGGTCCACCAGGTACTGTGTGTATGGTCCTCCAGGTGCTCTGTGTGTTAACCTGTGTGTATGGACCACCAGGTACTGTGTGTATTAACCTGTGTGTATGGTCCACCAGGTACTTTGTGTATTAACCTGTGTGTATGGTCCACCAGGTACTGTGTGTATTAACCTGTGTGTATGGTCCACCAGTTACTGTGTGTATTAACCTGTGTGTATGTCCACCAGGTACTGTGTGAATGGTCCACCAGGTACTGTGTGTATTAACCTGTGTGTATTGTCCTCCAGGTACTGTGTGTATTAACCTGTGTGTATGGTCCACCAGGTACTGTGTGTGTTAACCTGTGTGTATGGTCCACCAGGTACTGTGTGTATTAACCTGTGTGTATGGTCCACCAGGTACTGTGTGTGTTAACCTGTGTGTATGGTGCACCAGGTACTGTGTGTATGGTCCACCAGGTACTGTGTGTATGGTCCACCAGGTACTGTGTGTATGGTCCACCAGGTACTGTGTGTGTTAACCTGTGTGTATGGTCCACCAGGTACTGTGTGTGTTAACCTGTGTGTATGGTCCACCAGGTACTGTGTGTATTAACCTGTGTGTATGGTCCACCAGGTACTGTGTGTATGGTCCACCAGGTACTGTGTGTATGGTCCACCAGGTACTGTATGTATGGTCCACCAAGTACTGTGTGTGTTAACCTGTGTGTATGGTCCACCAGGTACTGTGTGTGTTAAACTGTGTGTATGGTCCACCAGGTACTGTGTGTATTAACCTGTGTGTATGGTCCACCAGGTACTGTGTGTATGGTCCACCAGGTACTGTGTGTATTAACCTGTGTGTATGGTCCACCAGGTACTGTGTGTGTTAACCTGTGTGTATGGTCCATCAGGTACTGTGTGTATGGTCCACCAGGTAATGTATGTGTTAACCTGTGTGTATGGTCCACCAGGTACTGTGTGTATTAACCTGTGTGTAAGGTCCACCAGGTGCTGTGTGTGGTCCACCAGGTACTGTGTGCGTTAACCTGTGTTTATGGTCCACCAGGTGCTGTGTGTGTTTACCTGTGTGTGTGGTCCACCAGGTACTGTGTGTATGGTCCACCAGGTACTGTGTGTGTTAACCTGTGTGTATGGTCCACCAGGTACTGTGTGTGTTAACCTGTGTGTATGGTCCTCCAGGTACTGTGTGTATTAACCTGTGTGTATGGTCCACCAGGTACTGTGTGTATGGTCCACCAGGTACTGTGTGTGTTAACCTGTGTCTATGGTCCACCAGGTACTGTGTGTGTTAACCTGTGTGTATGGTCCACAAGGTACTGTGTGTATGGTCCACCAAGTACTGTGTGTATGGTCCACCAGGTACTGTGTGTATGGTCCACCAGGTACTGTGTGTATGGTCCACCGGGTACTGTGTGTATGGTCCACCGGGTACTGTGTGTATGGTCCACCAGGTACTGTGTGTATGGTCCACCAGGTACTGTGTGTATGGTCCACCAGGTACTGTGTGTGTTAACCTGTGTGTATGGTCCACCAGGTACTGTGTGTGTTAACCTGTGTGTATGGTCCACCAGGTGCTGTGTGTATGGTCCACCAGGTGCTGTGTGTATGGTCCACCAGGTACTGTGTGTATGGTCCACCAGGTACTGTGTGTATGGTCCACCAGGTACTGTGTGTATGGTCCACCAGGTGCTGTGTGTGTTAACCTGTGTGTATGGTCCATCAGGTACTGTGTGTATGGTCCACCAGGTACTGTGTGTGTTAACCTGTGTGTATGGTCCACCAGGTACTGTGTGTATTAACCTGTGTGTAAGGTCCACCAGGTGCTGTGTGTGGTCCACCAGGTACTGTGTGCGTTAACCTGTGTTTATGGTCCACCAGGTGCTGTGTGTGTTTACCTGTGTGTGTGGTCCACCAGGTACTGTGTGTATGGTCCACCAGGTACTGTGTGTGTTAACCTGTGTGTATGGTCCACCAGGTACTGTGTGTGTTAACCTGTGTGTATGGTCCTCCTGGTACTGTGTGTGTTAACCTGTGTGTATGGTCCTCCAGGTACTGTGTGTATTAACCTGTGTGTATGGTCCACCAGGTACTGTGTGTATGGTCCACCAGGTACTGTGTGTGTTAACCTGTGTCTATGGTCCACCAGGTACTGTGTGTGTTAACCTGTGTGTATGGTCCACCAGGTACTGTGTGTATGGTCCACCAAGTACTGTGTGTATGGTCCACCAGGTACTGTGTGTATGGTCCACCAGGTACTGTGTGTATGGTCCACCAGGTACTGTGTGTATGGTCCACCAGGTACTGTGTGTATGGTCCACCAGGTACTGTGTGTATGGTCCACCAGGTACTGTGTGTATGGTCCACCAGGTACTGTGTGTGTTAACCTGTGTGTATGGTCCACCAGGTACTGTGTGTGTTAACCTGTGTGTATGGTCCACCAGGTACTGTGTGTATGGTCCACCAGGTACTGTGTGTGTTAACCTGTGTGTATGGTCCACCAGGTGCTGTGTGTATGGTCCACCAGGTACTGTGTGTATGGTCCACCAGGTACTGTGTGTATGGTCCACCAGGTACTGTGTGTATGGTCCACCAGGTACTGTGTGTATGGTCCACCAGGTGCTGTGTGTGTTAACCTGTGTGTATGGTCCACCAGGTACTGTGTGTATGGTCCACCAGGTACTGTGTGAATGGTCCACCAGGTACTGTGTGTATTAACCTGTGTGTATGGTCCACCAGGTACTGTGTGTGGTAACCTGTGTGTATGGTCCACCAGGTACTGTGTGTGTTAACCTGTGTGTATGGTCCACCAGGTACTGTGTGTATTAACCTGTGTGTATGGTCCACCAGGTACTGTGTGTATTAACCTGTGTGTATGGTCCACCAGGTACTGTGTGTATGGTCCTCCAGGTGCTCTGTGTGTTAACCTGTGTGTATGGACCACCAGGTACTGTGTGTATTAACCTGTGTGTATGGTCCACCAGGTACTGTGTGTATGGTCCACCAGGTACTGTGTGTATTAACCTGTGTGTATGGTCCACCAGGTACTGTGTGTATGGTCCACCATGTACTGTGTGTATGGTCCACCAGGTACTGTGTGTATGGTCCACCAGGTACTGTGTGTATTAACCTGTGTGTATGGTCCACCAGGTACTGTGTGTATGGTCCACCAGGTACTGTGTGTATGGTCCACCAGGTACTGTGTGTGTTAACCTGTGTGTATGTCCACCAGGTACTGTGTGTATGGTCCACCAGGTACTGTGTGTATTAACCTGTGTGTATGGTCCACCAGGTACTGTGTGTATGGTCCACCAGGTGCTGTGTGTGTGTTAACCTGTGTGTATGGTCCACCAGGTACTGTGTGTGTTAACCTGTGTGTATGGTCCTCCAGGTACTGTGTGTGTTAAACTGTGTGTATGGTCCACCAGGTACTGTGTGTATGGTCCACCAGGTACTGTGTGTATTAACCTGTGTGTATGGTCCACCAGGTACTGTGTGTATGGTCCACCAGGTACTGTGTGTATGGTCCACCAGTTACTGTGTGTATTAACCTGTGTGTGTGGTCCACCAGGTACTGTGTGTATGGTCCACCAGGTACTGTGTGTGTTAACCTGTGTGTATGGTCCACCAAGTACTGTGTGTGTTAACCTGTGTGTATGGTCCTCCAGGTACTGTGTGTGTTAACCTGTGTGTATGGTCCTCCAGGTACTGTGTGTATTAACCTGTGTGTATGGTCCACCAGGTACTGTGTGTATGGTGCACCAGGTACTGTGTGTGTTAACCTGTGTGTATGGTCCACCAGGTACTGTGTGTGTTAACCTGTGTGTATGGTCCACCAGGTACTGTGTGTATGGTCCACCAAGTACTGTGTGTATGGTCCACCAGGTACTGTGTGTATGGTCCACCAGGTACTGTGTGTATGGTCCACCAGGTACTGTGTGTATGGTCCACCAGGTACTGTGAGTGTTAACCTGTGTGTATGGTCCACCAGGTACTGTGTGTATGGTCCACCAGGTACTGTGTGTATGGTCCACCAGGTACTGTGTGTATGGTCCACCAGGTACTGTGTGTGTTAACCTGTGTGTATGGTCCACCAGGTACTGTGTGTGTTAACCTGTGTGTATGGTCCACCAGGTACTGTGTGTGTTAACCTGTGTGTATGGTCCACCAGGTACTGTGTGTATTAACCTGTGTGTATGGTCCACCAGGTACTGTGTGTATTAACCTGTGTGTATGGTCCACCAGGTACTGTGTGTATTAACCTGTGTGTATGTCATCCAGGTACTGTGTGAATGGTCCACCAGGTACTGTGTGTATTAACCTGTGTGTATGGTCCACCAGGTACTGTGTGTATTAACCTGTGTGTATGGTCCACCAGGTACTGTGTGTATTAACCTGTGTGTATGGTCCACCAGGTACTGTGTGTATGGTCCACCAGGTGCTGTGTGTGTTAACCTGTGTGTATGGTCCACCAGGTACTGTGTGTATTAACCTGTGTCTATGGTCCACCAGGTACTGTGTCTATGGTCCTCCAGGTGCTATGTGTGTTAACCTGTGTGTATGGTCCACCAGGTACTGTGTGTATGGTCCACCAGGTACTGTGTGTATGGTCCACCAGGTACTGTATGTATGGTCCACCAAGTACTGTGTGTGTTAACCTGTGTGTATGGTCCACCAGGTACTGTGTGTGTTAACCTGTGTGTATGGTCCACCAGGTACTGTGTGTATTAACCTGTGTGTATGGTCCACCAGGTACTGTGTGTATGGTCCACCAGGTACTGTGTGTATTAACCTGTGTGTATGGTCCACCAGGTACTGTGTGTGTTAACCTGTGTGTATGGTCCATCAGGTACTGTGTGTATGGTCCACCAGGTACTGTATGTGTTAACCTGTGTGTATGGTCCACCAGGTACTGTGTGTATTAACCTGTGTGTAAGGTCCACCAGGTGCTGTGTGTGGTCCACCAGGTACTGTGTGCGTTAACCTGTGTGTATGGTCCACCAGGTACTGTGTGTGTTAACCTGTGTGTATGGTCCACCAGGTACTGTGTGTATGGTCCACCAGGTACTGTGTGTGTTAACCTGTGTGTATGGTCCACCAGGTGCTGTGTGTATGGTCCACCAGGTACTGTGTGTATGGTCCACCAGGTACTGTGTGTATGGTCCACCAGGTACTGTGTGTATGGTCCACCAGGTACTGTGTGTATGGTCCACCAGGTGCTGTGTGTGTTAACCTGTGTGTATGGTCCACCAGGTACTGTGTGTATGGTCCACCAGGTACTGTGTGAATGGTCCACCAGGTACTGTGTGTATTAACCTGTGTGTATGGTCCACCAGGTACTGTGTGTGGTAACCTGTGTGTATGGTCCACCAGGTACTGTGTGTGTTAACCTGTGTGTATGGTCCACCAGGTACTGTGTGTATTAACCTGTGTGTATGGTCCACCAGGTACTGTGTGTATGGTCCACCAGGTACTGTGTGTATTAACCTGTGTGTATGGACCACCAGGTACTGTGTGTATTAACCTGTGTGTATGGTCCACCAGGTACTGTGTGTATGGTCCACCAGGTACTGTGTGTATTAACCTGTGTGTATGGTCCACCAGGTACTGTGTGTATGGTCCACCATGTACTGTGTGTATGGTCCACCAGGTACTGTGTGTATGGTCCACCAGGTACTGTGTGTGTTAACCTGTGTGTATGGTCCACCAGGTACTGTGTGTATGGTCCACCAGGTACTGTGTGTATGGTCCACCAGGTACTGTGTGTGTTAACCTGTGTGTATGGTCCACCAGGTACTGTGTGTATGGTCCACCAGGTACTGTGTGTATTAACCTGTGTGTATGGTCCACCAGGTACTGTGTGTATGGTCCACCAGGTGCTGTGTGTGTGTTAACCTGTGTGTATGGTCCACCAGGTACTGTGTGTGTTAACCTGTGTGTATGGTCCACCAGGTACTGTGTGTGTTAAACTGTGTGTATGGTCCACCAGGTACTGTGTGTATGGTCCACCAGGTACTGTGTGTATTAACCTGTGTGTATGGTCCACCAGGTACTGTGTGTATGGTCCACCAGGTACTGTGTGTATGGTCCACCAGGTACTGTGTGTGTTAACCTGTGTGTGTGGTCCACCAGGTACTGTGTGTATGGTCCACCAGGTACTGTGTGTGTTAACCTGTGTGTATGGTCCACCAGGTACTGTGTGTGTTAACCTGTGTGTATGGTCCACCAGGTACTGTGTGTGTTAACCTGTGTGTATGGTCCTCCAGGTACTGTGTGTATTAACCTGTGTGTATGGTCCACCAGGTACTGTGTGTATGGTGCACCAGGTACTGTGTGTATTAACCTGTGTGTATGTCCACCAGGTACTGTGTGTATGGTCCACCAGGTACTGTGTGTATTAACCTGTGTGTATGGTCCACCAGGTACTGTGTGTATGGTCCACCAGGTGCTGTGTGTGTGTTAACCTGTGTGTATGGTCCACCAGGTACTGTGTGTGTTAACCTGTGTGTATGGTCCACCAGGTACTGTGTGTGTTAAACTGTGTGTATGGTCCACCAGGTACTGTGTGTATGGTCCACCAGGTACTGTGTGTATTAACCTGTGTGTATGGTCCACCAGGTACTGTGTGTATGGTCCACCAGGTACTGTGTGTATGGTCCACAAGGTACTGTGTGTATTAACCTGTGTGTGTGGTCCACCAGGTACTGTGTGTATGGTCCACCAGGTACTGTGTGTGTTAACCTGTGTGTATGGTCCTCCAGGTACTGTGTGTATTAACCTGTGTGTATGGTCCACCAGGTACTGTGTGTGTTAACCTGTGTGTATGGTCCACCAGGTACTGTGTGTATTAACCTGTGTGTATGGTCCACCAGGTACTGTGTGTATGGTGCACCAGGTACTGTGTGTGTTAACCTGTGTGTATGGTCCACCAGGTACTGTGTGTGTTAACCTGTGTGTATGGTCCACCAGGTACTGTGTGTATGGTCCACCAAGTACTGTGTGTATGGTCCACCAGGTACTGTGTGTATGGTCCACCAGGTACTGTGTGTATGGTCCACCAGGTACTGTGTGTATGGTCCACCAGGTACTGTGAGTGTTAACCTGTGTGTATGGTCCACCAGGTACTGTGTGTATGGTCCACCAGGTACTGTGTGTATGGTCCACCAGGTACAGTGTATATGGTCCACCAGGTACTGTGTGTGTTAACCTGTGTGTATGGTCCACCAGGTACTGTGTGTGTTAACCTGTGTGTATGGTCCACCAGGTACTGTGTGTGTTAACCTGTGTGTATTGTCCACCAGGTACTGTGTGTATTAACCTGTGTGTATGGTCCACCAGGTACTGTGTGTATTAACCTGTGTGTATGGTCCACCAGGTACTGTGTGTATTAACCTGTGTGTATGTCATCCAGGTACTGTGTGAATGGTCCACCAGGTACTGTGTGTATTAACCTGTGTGTATGGTCCTCCAGGTACTGTGTGTATTAACCTGTGTGTATGGTCCACCAGGTACTGTGTGTATTAACCTGTGTGTATGTTCCACCAGGTACTGTGTGTATGGTCCACCAGGTGCTGTGTGTGTTAACCTGTGTGTATGGTCCACCAGGTACTGTGTGTATTAACCTGTGTGTATGGTCCACCAGGTACTGTGTGTATGGTCCACCAGGTGCTGTGTGTGTTAACCTGTGTGTATGGTCCACCAGGTACTGTGTGTGTATGGTCCACCAGGTACTGTGTGTATGGTCCACCAGGTACTGTGTGTATGGTCCACCAGGTACTGTGTGTGTTAACCTGTGTGTATGGTCCACCAGGTACTGTGTGTGTTAACCTGTGTGTATGGTCCACCAGGTACTGTGTGTATTAACCTGTGTGTATGGTCCACCAGGTACTGTGTGTATGGTCCACCAGGTACTGTGTGTATTAACCTGTGTGTATGGTCCACCAGGTACTGTGTGTGTTAACCTGTGTGTATGGTCCACCAGGTACTGTGTGTATGGTCCACCAGGTACTGTGTGTGTTAACCTGTGTGTATGGTCCACCAGGTACTGTGTGTATTAACCTGTGTGTATGGTCCACCAGGTACTGTGTGTATGGTCCACCAGGTACTGTGTGTGTTAACCTGTGTGTATGGTCCACCAGGTACTGTGTGTGTTAACCTGTGTGTATGGTCCACCAGGTACTGTGTGTATGGTCCACCAGGTACTGTGTGTGTTAACCTGTGTGTATGGTCCACCAGGTACTGTGTGTATGGTCCACCAGGTACTGTGTGTATGGTCCACCAGGTACTGTGTGTATGGTCCACCAGGTACTGTGTGTATGGTCAACCAGGTACTGTGTGTATGGTCCACCAGGTACTGTGTGTGTTAACCTGTGTGTATGGTCCACCAGGTACTGTGTGTATGGTCCACCAGGTACTGTGTGTATGGTCCACCAGGTACTGTGTGTGTTAACCTGTGTGTATGGTCCACCAGGTACTGTGTGTGTTAACCTGTGTGTATGGTCCACCAGGTACTGTGTGTGTTAACCTGTGTGTATGGTCCACCAGGTACTGTGTGTATTAACCTGTGTGTATGGTCCACCAGGTACTGTGTGTATGGTCCACCAGGTGCTGTGTGTATTAACCTGTGTGTATGGTCCACCAGGTACTGTGTGTATTAACCTGTGTGTATTGTCCACCAGGTACTGTGTGTATGGTCCACCAGGTACTGTGTGTGTTAACCTGTGTGTATGGTCCACCAGGTACTGTGTGTATGGTCCACCAGGTACTGTGTGTATGGTCCACCAGGTACTGTGTGTATGGTCCACCAGGTACTGTGTGTGTTAACCTGTGTGTATGGTCCACCAGGTACTGTGTGTATGGTCCACCAGGTACTGTGTGTATGGTCCACCAGGTACTGTGTGTGTTAACCTGTGTGTATGGTCCACCAGGTACTGTGTGTATGGTCCACCAGGTACTGTGTGTATTAACCTGTGTGTATGGTCCACCAGGTACTGTGTGTATGGTCCACCAGGTGCTGTGTGTGTGTTAACCTGTGTGTATGGTCCACCAGGTACTGTGTGTGTTAACCTGTGTGTATGGTCCACCAGGTACTGTGTGTGTTAAACTGTGTGTATGGTCCACCAGGTACTGTGTGTATGGTCCACCAGGTACTGTGTGTGTTAACCTGTGTGTATGGTCCACCAGGTACTGTGTGTATGTAACCGGTCTGTGTGTATGGTCCACCAGGTACTGTGTGTGTTAACCTGTGTGTATGGTCCACCAGGTACTGTGTGTATGGTCCACCAGGTACTGTGTGTGTTAACCTGTGTGTATGGTCCACCAGGTACTGTGTGTGTTAACCTGTGTGTATGGTCCACCAGGTACTGTGTGTGTTAACCTGTGTGTTTGGTCCACCAGGTACTGTGTGTGTTAACCTGTGTGTATGGTCCACCAGGTACTGTGTGTATGGTCCACCAGGTACTGTGTGTGTTAACCTGTGTGTATGGTCCACCAGGTACTGTGTGTATGGTCCACCAGGTACTGTGTGTATTAACCTGTGTGTATGGTCCACCAGGTACTGTGTGTATGGTCCACCAGGTACTTTAACCTGTGTGTATGGTCCACCAGGTACTGTGTGTGTTAACCTGTGTGTATGGTCCAACAGGTACTGTGTGTATTAACCTGTGTGTATGGTCCACCAGGTACTGTGTGTATGGTCCACCAGGTACTGTGTGTGTTAACCTGTGTGTATGGTCCACCAGGTACTGTGTGTAACTGTGTGTATGGTCCACCAGGTACCTGTGTGTATGGTCCACCAGGTACTGTGTGTATGGTCCACCAGGTACTGTGTGTGTTACCTGTGTGTATGGTCCACCAGGTACTGTGTGTGTTAACCTGTGTGTATGGTCCACCAGGTACTGTGTGTGTTAACCTGTGTGTATGGTCCACCAGGTACTGTGTGTATTAACCTGTGTGTATGGTCCACCAGGTACTGTGTGTATGGTCCACCAGGTACTGTGTGTATTAACCTGTGTGTATGGTACACCAGGTACTGTGTGTGTTAACCTGTGTGTATGGTCCACCAGGTACTGTGTGTATGGTCCACCAGGTACTGTATGTGTTAACCTGTGTGTATGGTCCACCAGGTACTGTGTGTATTAACCTGTGTGTAAGGTCCACCAGGTGCTGTGTGTGGTCCACCAGGTACTGTGTGAGTTAACCTGTGTGTATGGTCCACCAGGTGCTGTGTGTGTTTACCTGTGTGTGTGGTCCACCAGGTACTGTGTGTATGGTCCACCAGGTACTGTGTGTGTTAACCTGTGTGTATGGTCCACCAGGTACTGTGTGTGTTAACCTGTGTGTATGGTCCTCCTGGTACTGTGTGTGTTAACCTGTGTGTATGGTCCTCCAGGTACTGTGTGTATTAACCTGTGTGTATGGTCCACCAGGTACTGTGTGTATGGTCCACCAGGTACTGTGTGTGTTAACCTGTGTGTATGGTCCACCAGGTGCTGTGTGTATTAACCTGTGTGTATGGTCCACCAGGTACTGTGTGTATGGTCCACCAGGTGCTGTGTGTGTTAACCTGTGTGTATGGTCCACCAGGTACTGTGTGTATTAACCTGTGTGTATGGTCCACCAGGTACTGTGTGTGTTAAACTGTGTGTATGGTCCACCAGGTACTGTGTGTATGGTCCACCAGGTACTGTGTGTATTAACCTGTGTGTATGGTCCACCAGGTACTGTGTGTGTTAACCTGTGTGTATGGTCCACCAGGTGCTGTGTGTATTAACCTGTGTGTATGGTCCACCAGGTACTGTGTGTGTTAACCTGTGTGTATGTCCACCAGGTACTGTGTGTATGGTCCACCAGGTACTGTGTGTATTAACCTGTGTGTATGGTCCACCAGGTACTGTGTGTATTAACCTGTGTGTATGGTCCACCAGGTACTGTGTGTATTAACCTGTGTGTATGGTCCACCAGGTACTGTGTGTATTAACCTGTGTGTATGTCCACCAGGTACTGTGTGAATGGTCCACCAGGTACTGTGTGTATTAACCTGTGTGTATTGTCCTCCAGGTACTGTGTGTATTAACCTGTGTGTATGGTCCACCAGGTACTGTGTGTATTAACCTGTGTGTATGTTCCACCAGGTACTGTGTGTATGGTCCACCAGGTGCTGTGTGTGTTAACCTGTGTGTATGGTCCACCAGGTACTGTGTGTATTAACCTGTGTCTATGGTCCACCAGGTACTGTGTGTATTAACCTGTGTGTATGGTCCACCAGGTACTGTGTGTGTTAACCTGTGTGTATGGTCCACCAGGTACTGTGTGTATGGTCCACCAGGTACTGTGTGTATGGTCCACCAGGTACTGTGTGTATGGTCCACCAAGTACTGTGTGTGTTAACCTGTGTGTATGGTCCACCAGGTACTGTGTGTGTTAACCTGTGTGTATGGTCCACCAGGTACTGTGTGTATTAACCTGTGTGTATGGTCCACCAGGTACTGTGTGTATGGTCCACCAGGTACTGTGTGTATTAACCTGTGTGTATGGTACACCAGGTACTGTGTGTGTTAACCTGTGTGTATGGTCCATCAGGTACTGTGTGTGGTCCACCAGGTACTGTGTGCGTTAACCTGTGTTTATGGTCCACCAGGTGCTGTGTGTGTTTACCTGTGTGTGTGGTCCACCAGGTACTGTGTGTATGGTCCACCAGGTACTGTGTGTGTTAACCTGTGTTTATGGTCCACCAGGTACTGTGTGTGTTAACCTGTGTGTATGGTCCTCCTGGTACTGTGTGTGTTAACCTGTGTGTATGGTCCTCCAGGTACTGTGTGTATTAACCTGTGTGTATGGTCCACCAGGTACTGTGTGTATGGTCCACCAGGTACTGTGTGTGTTAACCTGTGTCTATGGTCCACCAGGTACTGTGTGTGTTAACCTGTGTGTATGGTCCACAAGGTACTGTGTGTATGGTCCACCAAGTACTGTGTGTATGGTCCACAAGGTACTGTGTGTATGGTCCACCAAGTACTGTGTGTATGGTCCACCAGGTACTGTGTGTATGGTCCACCAGGTACTGTGTGTATGGTCCACCAGGTACTGTGTGTATGGTCCACCGGGTACTGTGTGTATGGTCCACCACGTACTGTGTGTATGGTCCACCAGGTACTGTGTGTATGGTCCACCAGGTACTGTGTGTGTTAACCTGTGTGTATGGTCCACCAGGTACTGTGTGTGTTAACCTGTGTGTATGGTCCACCAGGTACTGTGTGTGTTAACCTGTGTGTATGGTCCACCAGGTGCTGTGTGTATGGTCCACCAGGTACTGTGTGTATGGTCCACCAGGTACTGTGTGTATGGTCCACCAGGTACTGTGTGTATGGTCCACCAGGTGCTGTGTGTGTTAACCTGTGTGTATGGTCCACCAGGTACTGTGTGTATTAACCTGTGTGTATTGTCCACCAGGTACTGTGTGTATGGTCCACCAGGTACTGTTTGTATGGTCCACCAGGTACTGTGTGTATTAACCTGTGTGTATGGTCCACCAGGTAGTGTTTGTGGTAACCTGTGTGTATGGTCCACCAGGTACTGTGTGTGTTAACCTGTGTGTATGGTCCACCAGGTACTGTGTGTATTAACCTGTGTGTATGGTCCACCAGGTACTGTGTGTATGGTCCTCCAGGTGCTCTGTGTGTTAACCTGTGAGTATGGACCACCAGGTACTGTGTGTATTAACCTGTGTGTATGGTCCACCAGGTACTGTGTGTATGGTCCACCAGGTACTGTGTGTATTAACCTGTGTGTATGGTCCACCAGGTACTGTGTGTATGGTCCACCATGTACTGTGTGTATGGTCCACCAGGTACTGTGTGTATGGTCCACCAGGTACTGTGTGAATTAACCTGTGTGTATGGTCCACCAGGTACTGTGTGTATGGTCCACCAGGTACTGTGTGTATGGTCCACCAGGTACTGTGTGTGTTAACCTGTGTGTATGTCCACCAGGTACTGTGTGTATGGTCCACCAGGTACTGTGTGTATTAACCTGTGTGTATGGTCCACCAGGTACTGTGTGTATGGTCCACCAGGTGCTGTGTGTGTGTTAACCTGTGTGTATGGTCCACCTGGTACTGTGTGTGTTAACCTGTGTGTATGGTCCTCCAGGTACTGTGTGTATGGTCCACCAGGTACTGTGTGTATGGTCAACCAGGTACTGTGTGTATTAACCTGTGTGTAAGGTCCACCAGGTGCTGTGTGTGGTCCACCAGGTACTGTTTGCGTTAACCTGTGTTTATGGTCCACCAGGTGCTGTGTGTGTTAACCTGTGTGTGTGGTCTACCAGGTACTGTGTGTATGGTCCACCAGGTACTGTGTGTGTTAACTTGTGTGTATGGTCCACCAGGTACTGTGTGTGTTAACCTGTGTGTATGGTCCTCCAGGTACTGTGTGTGTTAACCTGTGTGTATGGTCCTCCAGGTACTGTGTGTATTAACCTGTGTGTATGGTCCACCAGGTACTGTGTGTATGGTGCACCAGGTACTGTGTGTGTTAACCTGTGTGTATGGTCCACCAGGTACTGTGTGTGTTAACCTGTGTGTATGGTCCACCAGGTACTGTGTGTATGGTCCACCAAGTACTGTGTGTATGGTCCACCAGGTACTGTGTGTATGGTCCACCAGGTACTGTGTGTATGGTCCACCAGGTACTGTGTGTATGGTCCACCAGGTACTGTGAGTGTTAACCTGTGTGTATGGTCCACCAGGTACTGTGTGTATGGTCCACCAGTTACTGTGTGTATGGTCCACCAGGTACTGTGTGTATGGTCCACCAGGTACTGTGTGTGTTAACCTGTGTGTATGGTCCACCAGGTACTGTGTGTGTTAACCTGTGTGTATGGTCCACCAGGTACTGTGTGTGTTAACCTGTGTGTATGGTCCACCAGGTGCTGTGTGTATTAACCTGTGTGTATGGTCCACCAGGTACTGTGTGTATGGTCCACCAGGTGCTGTGTGTGTTAACCTGTGTGTATGGTCCACCAGGTACTGTGTGTGTTAAACTGTGTGTATGGTCCACCAGGTACTGTGTGTATGGTCCACCAGGTACTGTGTGTATTAACCTGTGTGTATGGTCCACCAGGTACTGTGTGTATGGTCCACCAGGTACTGTGTGTATGGTCCACCAGGTACTGTGTGTATTAACCTGTGTGTAAGGTCCACCAGGTGCTGTGTGTGGTCCACCAGGTACTGTTTGCGTTAACCTGTGTTTATAGTCCACCAGGTGCTGTGTGTGTTAACCTGTGTGTGTGGTCCACCAGGTACTGTGTGTATGGTCAACCAGGTACTGTGTGTGTTAATCTGTGTGTATGGTCCACCAGGTACTGTGTGTGTTAACCTGTGTGTATGGTCCTCCAGGTACTGTGTGTGTTAACCTGTGTGTATGGTCCTCCAGGTACTGTGTGTATGGTCCACCAGGTACTGTGTGTATGGTCCACCAAGTACTGTGTGTGTTAACCTGTGTGTATGGTCCACCAGGTACTGTGTGTGTTAACCTGTGTGTATGGTCCACCAGGTACTGTGTGTATTAACCTGTGTGTATGGTCCACCAGGTACTGTGTGTATGGTCCACCAGGTACTGTGTGTATTAACCTGTGTGTATGGTACACCAGGTACTGTGTGTGTTAACCTGTGTGTATGGTCCATCAGGTACTGTGTGTATGGTCCACCAGGTACTGTATGTGTTAACCTGTGTGTATGGTCCACCAGGTACTGTGTGTATTAACCTGTGTGTAAGGTCCACCAGGTGCTGTGTGTGGTCCACCAGGTACTGTGTGCGTTAACCTGTGTTTATGGTCCACCAGGTGCTGTGTGTGTTTACCTGTGTGTGTGGTCCACCAGGTACTGTGTGTATGGTCCACCAGGTACTGTGTGTGTTAACCTGTGTGTATGGTCCACCAGGTACTGTGTGTGTTAACCTGTGTGTATGGTCCTCCTGGTACTGTGTGTGTTAACCTGTGTGTATGGTCCTCCAGGTACTGTGTGTATTAACCTGTGTGTATGGTCCACCAGGTACTGTGTGTATGGTCCACCAGGTACTGTGTGTGTTAACCTGTGTGTATGGTCCACCAGGTGCTGTGTGTATTAACCTGTGTGTATGGTCCACCAGGTACTGTGTGTATGGTCCACCAGGTGCTGTGTGTGTTAACCTGTGTGTATGGTCCACCAGGTACTGTGTGTATTAACCTGTGTGTATGGTCCACCAGGTACTGTGTGTGTTAAACTGTGTGTATGGTCCACCAGGTACTGTGTGTATGGTCCACCAGGTACTGTGTGTATTAACCTGTGTGTATGGTCCACCAGGTACTGTGTGTGTTAACCTGTGTGTATGGTCCACCAGGTGCTGTGTGTATTAACCTGTGTGTTTGGTCCACCAGGTACTGTGTGTGTTAACCTGTGTGTATGTCCACCAGGTACTGTGTGTATGGTCCACCAGGTACTGTGTGTATTAACCTGTGTGTATGGTCCACCAGGTACTGTGTGTATTAACCTGTGTGTATGGTCCACCAGGTACTGTGTGTATTAACCTGTGTGTATGGTCCACCAGGTACTGTGTGTATTAACCTGTGTGTATGTCCACCAGGTACTGTGTGAATGGTCCACCAGGTACTGTGTGTATTAACCTGTGTGTATTGTCCTCCAGGTACTGTGTGTATTAACCTGTGTGTATGGTCCACCAGGTACTGTGTGTATTAACCTGTGTGTATGTTCCACCAGGTACTGTGTGTATGGTCCACCAGGTGCTGTGTGTGTTAACCTGTGTGTATGGTCCACCAGGTACTGTGTGTATTAACCTGTGTCTATGGTCCACCAGGTACTGTGTGTATTAACCTGTGTGTATGGTCCACCAGGTACTGTGTGTGTTAACCTGTGTGTATGGTCCACCAGGTACTGTGTGTATGGTCCACCAGGTACTGTGTGTATGGTCCACCAGGTACTGTGTGTATGGTCCACCAAGTACTGTGTGTGTTAACCTGTGTGTATGGTCCACCAGGTACTGTGTGTGTTAACCTGTGTGTATGGTCCACCAGGTACTGTGTGTATTAACCTGTGTGTATGGTCCACCAGGTACTGTGTGTATGGTCCACCAGGTACTGTGTGTATTAACCTGTGTGTATGGTACACCAGGTACTGTGTGTGTTAACCTGTGTGTATGGTCCATCAGGTACTGTGTGTATGGTCCACCAGGTACTGTATGTGTTAACCTGTGTGTATGGTCCACCAGGTACTGTGTGTATTAACCTGTGTGTAAGGTCCACCAGGTGCTGTGTGTGGTCCACCAGGTACTGTGTGCGTTAACCTGTGTTTATGGTCCACCAGGTGCTGTGTGTGTTTACCTGTGTGTGTGGTCCACCAGGTACTGTGTGTATGGTCCACCAGGTACTGTGTGTGTTAACCTGTGTGTATGGTCCACCAGGTACTGTGTGTGTTAACCTGTGTGTATGGTCCTCCTGGTACTGTGTGTGTTAACCTGTGTGTATGGTCCTCCAGGTACTGTGTGTATTAACCTGTGTGTATGGTCCACCAGGTACTGTGTGTATGGTCCACCAGGTACTGTGTGTGTTAACCTGTGTCTATGGTCCACCAGGTACTGTGTGTGTTAACCTGTGTGTATGGTCCACAAGGTACTGTGTGTATGGTCCACCAAGTACTGTGTGTATGGTCCACAAGGTACTGTGTGTATGGTCCACCAAGTACTGTGTGTATGGTCCACCAGGTACTGTGTGTATGGTCCACCAGGTACTGTGTGTATGGTCCACCAGGTACTGTGTGTATGGTCCACCGGGTACTGTGTGTATGGTCCACCAGGTACTGTGTGTATGGTCCACCAGGTACTGTGTGTA
Source organism: Salmo salar (assembly GCF_905237065.1). Lineage (NCBI taxonomy): Eukaryota > Metazoa > Chordata > Actinopteri > Salmoniformes > Salmonidae > Salmo > Salmo salar. Next base: position 46,961,300 of record NC_059458.1, on the reverse strand, counting down.
TGGTCCACCAGGTGCTGTGTGTGTTAACCTGTGTGTATGGTCCACCAGGTACTGTGTGTATTAACCTGTGTGTATTGTCCACCAGGTACTGTGTGTATGGTCCACCAGGTACTGTTTGTATGGTCCACCAGGTACTGTGTGTATTAACCTGTGTGTATGGTCCACCAGGTACTGTGTGTGGTAACCTGTGTGTATGGTCCACCAGGTACTGTGTGTGTTAACCTGTGTGTATGGTCCACCAGGTACTGTGTGTATTAACCTGTGTGTATGGTCCACCAGGTACTGTGTGTATGGTCCACCAGGTACTGTGTGTATTAACCTGTGTGTATGGTCCACCAGGTACTGTGTGTATGGTCCACCATGTACTGTGTGTATGGTCCACCAGGTACTGTGTGTATGGTCCACCAGGTACTGTGTGAATTAACCTGTGTGTATGGTCCACCAGGTACTGTGTGTATGGTCCACCAGGTACTGTGTGTATGGTCCACCAGGTACTGTGTGTGTTAACCTGTGTGTATGTCCACCAGGTACTGTGTGTATGGTCCACCAGGTACTGTGTGTATTAACCTGTGTGTATGGTCCACCAGGTACTGTGTGTATGGTCCACCAGGTGCTGTGTGTGTGTTAACCTGTGTGTATGGTCCACCTGGTACTGTGTGTGTTAACCTGTGTGTATGGTCCTCCAGGTACTGTGTGTATGGTCCACCAGGTACTGTGTGTATGGTCAACCAGGTACTGTGTGTATTAACCTGTGTGTAAGGTCCACCAGGTGCTGTGTGTGGTCCACCAGGTACTGTTTGCGTTAACCTGTGTTTATGGTCCACCAGGTGCTGTGTGTGTTAACCTGTGTGTGTGGTCTACCAGGTACTGTGTGTATGGTCCACCAGGTACTGTGTGTGTTAACTTGTGTGTATGGTCCACCAGGTACTGTGTGTGTTAACCTGTGTGTATGGTCCTCCAGGTACTGTGTGTGTTAACCTGTGTGTATGGTCCTCCAGGTACTGTGTGTATTAACCTGTGTGTATGGTCCACCAGGTACTGTGTGTATGGTGCACCAGGTACTGTGTGTGTTAACCTGTGTGTATGGTCCACCAGGTACTGTGTGTGTTAACCTGTGTGTATGGTCCACCAGGTACTGTGTGTATGGTCCACCAAGTACTGTGTGTATGGTCCACCAGGTACTGTGTGTATGGTCCACCAGGTACTGTGTGTATGGTCCACCAGGTACTGTGTGTATGGTCCACCAGGTACTGTGAGTGTTAACCTGTGTGTATGGTCCACCAGGTACTGTGTGTATGGTCCACCAGTTACTGTGTGTATGGTCCACCAGGTACTGTGTGTATGGTCCACCAGGTACTGTGTGTGTTAACCTGTGTGAATGGTCCACCAGGTACTGTGTGTGTTAACCTGTGTGTATGGTCCACCAGGTACTGTGTGTGTTAACCTGTGTGTATGATCCACCAGGTGCTGTGTGTATTAACCTGTGTGTATGGTCCACCAGGTACTGTGTGTATGGTCCACCAGGTGCTGTGTGTGTTAACCTGTGTGTATGGTCCACCAGGTACTGTGTGTGTTAAACTGTGTGTATGGTCCACCAGGTACTGTGTGTATGGTCCACCAGGTACTGTGTGTATTAACCTGTGTGTATGGTCCACCAGGTACTGTGTGTATGGTCCACCAGGTACTGTGTGTATGGTCCACCAGGTACTGTGTGTATTAACCTGTGTGTAAGGTCCACCAGGTGCTGTGTGTGGTCCACCAGGTACTGTTTGCGTTAACCTGTGTTTATGGTCCACCAGGTGCTGTGTGTGTTAACCTGTGTGTGTGGTCCACCAGGTACTGTGTGCATGGTCAACCAGGTACTGTGTGTGTTAATCTGTGTGTATGGTCCACCAGGTACTGTGTGTGTTAACCTGTGTGTATGGTCCTCCAGGTACTGTGTGTGTTAACCTGTGTGTATGGTCCTCCAGGTACTGCGTGTATTAACCTGTGTGTATGGTCCACCAGGTACTGTGTGTATGGTGCACCAGGTACTGTGTGTGTTAACCTGTGTGTATGGTCCACCAGGTACTGTGTGTGTTAACCTGTGTGTATAGTCCACCACGTACTGTGTGTATGGTCCACCAAGTACTGTGTGTATGGTCCACCAGGTACTGTGTGTATGGTCCACCAGGTACTGTGTGTATGGTCCACCAGGTACTGTGTGTATGGTCCACCAGGTACTGTGAGTGTTAACCTGTGTGTATGGTCCACCAGGTACTGTGTGTATGGTCCACCAGGTACTGTGTGTATGGTCCACCAGGTACTGTGTGTGTTAACCTGTGTGTATGGTCCACCAGGTACTGTGTGTGTTAACCTGTGTGTATGGTCCACCAGGTACTGTGTGTGTTAACCTGTGTGTATGGTCCACCAGGTGCTGTGTGTATTAACCTGTGTGTATGGTCCACCAGGTGCTGTGTGTGTTAACCTGTGTGTATGGTCCACCAGGTACTGTGTGTGTTAACCTGTGTGTATGGTCCACCAGGTACTGTGTGTGTTAACCTGTGTGTATGATCCACCAGGTGCTGTGTGTATTAACCTGTGTGTATGGTCCACCAGGTACTGTGTGTATGGTCCACCAGGTGCTGTGTGTGTTAACCTGTGTGTATGGTCCACCAGGTGCTGTGTGTATTAACCTGTGTGTATTGTCCACCAGGTACTGTGTGTATGGTCCACCAGGTACTGTGTGAATGGTCCACCAGGTACTGTGTGTATTAACCTGTGTGTATGGTCCACCAGGTACTGTGTGTGTTAACCTGTGTGTATGGTCCACCAGGTACTGTGTGTGTTAACCTGTGTGTATGGTCCACCAGGTACTGTGTGTATTAACCTGTGTGTATGGTCCACCAGGTATTGTGTATTAACCTGTGTGTATGGTCCACCATGTACTGTATGTATTACTCTGTGTATGGTCCACCAGGTACTGTGTGTGTTAACCTGTGTGTATGGTCCTCCAGGTACTGCGTGTATTAACCTGTGTGTATGGTCCACCAGGTACTGTGTGTATGGTGCACCAGGTACTGTGTGTGTTAACCTGTGTGTATGGTCCACCAGGTACTGTGTGTGTTAACCTGTGTGTATAGTCCACCACGTACTGTGTGTATGGTCCACCAAGTACTGTGTGTATGGTCCACCAGGTACTGTGTGTATGGTCCACCAGGTACTGTGTGTATGGTCCACCAGGTACTGTGTGTATGGTCCACCAGGTACTGTGAGTGTTAACCTGTGTGTATGGTCCACCAGGTACTGTGTGTATGGTCCACCAGGTACTGTGTGTATGGTCCACCAGGTACTGTGTGTGTTAACCTGTGTGTATGGTCCACCAGGTACTGTGTGTGTTAACCTGTGTGTATGGTCCACCAGGTACTGTGTGTGTTAACCTGTGTGTATGGTCCACCAGGTGCTGTGTGTATTAACCTGTGTGTATGGTCCACCAGGTGCTGTGTGTGTTAACCTGTGTGTATGGTCCACCAGGTACTGTGTGTGTTAACCTGTGTGTATGGTCCACCAGGTACTGTGTGTGTTAACCTGTGTGTATGATCCACCAGGTGCTGTGTGTATTAACCTGTGTGTATGGTCCACCAGGTACTGTGTGTATGGTCCACCAGGTGCTGTGTGTGTTAACCTGTGTGTATGGTCCACCAGGTGCTGTGTGTATTAACCTGTGTGTATTGTCCACCAGGTACTGTGTGTATGGTCCACCAGGTACTGTGTGAATGGTCCACCAGGTACTGTGTGTATTAACCTGTGTGTATGGTCCACCAGGTACTGTGTGTGTTAACCTGTGTGTATGGTCCACCAGGTACTGTGTGTGTTAACCTGTGTGTATGGTCCACCAGGTACTGTGTGTATTAACCTGTGTGTATGGTCCACCAGGTATTGTGTATTAACCTGTGTGTATGGTCCACCATGTACTGTATGTATTACTCTGTGTATGGTCCACCAGGTACTGTGTGTGTTAACCTGTGTGTATGGTCCACCAGGTACTGTGTGTGTTAACCTGTGTGTATGGTCCACCAGGTACTGTGTGTATTAACCTGTGTGTATGGTCCACCAGGTATTGTGTATTAACCTGTGTGTATGGTCCACCATGTACTGTATGTATTACTCTGTGTATGGTCCACCAGGTACTGTGTGTATTAACCTGTGTGTATGGTCCACCAGGTACTGTGTGTATGGTCCACCAGGTACTGTGTGTATTAACCTGTGTGTATGGTCCACCAGGTACTGTGTGTATGGTCCACCAGGTACTGTGTGTATTAACCTGTGTGTATGGTCCACCAGGTACTGTGTGTATTAACCTGTGTGTATGGTCCACCAGGTACTGTGTGTATGGTCCACCAGGTACTGTGTGTGTTAACCTGTGTGTATGGTCCACCAGGTACTGTGTGTGTTAACCTGTGTGTATGGTCCACCAGGTAGTGTGTGTTTTAACCTGTGTGTATGGTCCACCAGGTACTGTGTGTATTAACCTGTGTGTATGGTCCACCAGGTACTGTGTGTATTAACCTGTGTGTATGGTCCTCCAGGTTCAGTCTCAGGTCAGAGGGTCGAAGGACCTGTTTGAGAAGCTGAAGAACGATGTCTGTCAGAAGGTTGACATGCTGGGAGCCTCCTGTTGTAACATGCTGTCTCACTCTCTCTGCACATACCAGGTCTGTCTGTCTGTCTGTCTGTCTGTCTGTCTGTCTGTCTGTCTGTCTGTCTGTCTGTCTGTCTGTCTGTCTGTCTGTCTGTCTGTCTGTCTGTGTTCTACCAGGTCTGTCCGTCTCTGTTCTACCAGGTCTGTCTGTCTGTCTGTCTGTCTGTCTGTCTGTCTGTCTGTCTGTCTGTCTGTCTGTCTGTCTGTCTGTCTGTCTGTCTGTCTGTCTGTCTGTCTGTCTGTCTGTCTGTCTGTCTGTCTGTCTGTCTGTGTGTGTGTGTGTGTGTGTGTGTGTGTGTGTGTGTGTGTGTGTGTGTGTGTGTGTGTGTGTGTGTGTGTGTGTGTGTGTGTGTGTGTGTTAATGCAGTGCAGTCTCTTCCAGATCACCCTCCTTCAGTTCTGGGAGAGGACAGCCTGTGTGATGAGTGGGATTCATGAGTCTTTTAAAGGCCTTGTCTCCTACCAGTTCACTGCTCTCAGGGTACGTGGGACTGGCTGCTCGTACATTACAAGTGTGTGTTTGTTTTGCTTCCAGTGTGTTGTAACAGTAGATGGGTGTGTGTGTGTGTGTTGTGCATCCAGTGTGTTGTAACAGTAGATGGGGTGTGTGTGTGTGTTGTGTGTCCAGTGCGTTGTATTTGTAGATGGTGTGTGTGTGTGTGTGTGTGTGTGTGTGTGTTGTGTGTCCAGTGTGTTGTAACAGTAGATGGGGTGTGTGTGTGTTTGTTTTGCTTCCAGTGCGTTGTATTTGTAGATGGGGTGTGTGTGTGTGTTTGTGTTTGTGTGTCTGTGTTGTGCGTCCAGTGTGTTGTAACAGTAGATTGTGTGTGTGTGTGTGTGTGTGTGTGTGTGTGTGTGTGTGTGTGTGTGTGTGTGTGTGTGTGTGTGTGTGTGTGTGTGTGTGTTGTCAGGACCTCCAGGACCCTCTGGAGCAGCTGACATATTTAGAGAACCAAGACCAAAACAAAGAGAAGGTCATACAGAGTAACAGGTGAGAACATCTGGTCCCTCTGACAGCATCTCTTCATCTCCTGTCCTCCACTCCTCTCTTATCCCCTACGCCGTCCACATAGCTCCAACAGTACTGGGACAGAGCTCCATCAGTACATGGACATACTGGGACAGAGCTCCAACAGTACTGGGACAGAGCTCCAACAGTACTGGGACGTACTGGGACAGAGCTCCAACAGTACTGGGACGTACTGGGACAGAGCTCCAACAGTACTGGGACATACTGGGACAGAGCTCCAACAGTACTGGGACAGAGCTCCAACAGTACTGGGACGGAGCTCCAGCAGTACTGGGACGGAGCTCCAGCAGTACTGGGACAGAGCTCCAGCAGTACCGGGACAGAGCTCCAACAGTACTGGGACAGAGCTCCAACAGTACTGGGACAGAGCTCCAACAGTACTGGGACATACTGGGACAGAGCTCCAACAGTACTGGGACAGAGCTCCAACAGTACTGGGACGGAGCTCCAGCAGTACTGGGACAGAGCTCCAGCAGTACCGGGACAGAGCTCCAACAGTACTGGGACAGAGCTCCAACAGTACTGGGACGGAGCTCCAACAGTACTGGGACAGAGCTCCAACAGTACTGGGACGGTGCTCCAACAGTACTGGGACAGAGTTACAACAGTACTGGGACAGTGCTCCAACAGTACTGGGACAGAGCTCCAACAGTACTGGGACAGAGCTCCAACAGTACTGGGACATACTGGGACAGAGCTCCAACAATACTGGGACAGTGCTCCAACAGTACTGGGACAGAGCTCCAACAGTACTGGGACAGAGCTCCAACAGTATTGGGACAGAGCTCCAACAGTATTGGGACAGAGCTCCAACAATGCTGGGACAGTGCTCCAACAGTACTGGGACATACTGGGACAGAGCTCCAACAGTACTGGGACAGTGCTCCAACAGTACTGGGACATACTGGGACAGAGCTCCAACAGTACTGGGACAGAGCTCCAACAGTACTGGGACATACTGGGACAGAGCTCCAACAATACTGGGACAGAGCTCCAACAGTACTGGGACATAGCTCCAACAGTACTGGGACAGAGCTCCAACAGTACTGGGACATACTGGGACAGAGCTCCAACAGTACTGGGACAGAGCTACAACAGTACTGGGACAGAGCTCCAACAGTACTGGGACAGAGTTCCAACAGTACTGGGACAGAGCTCCAACAGTACCGGGACAGTGCTCCAACAGTACTGGGACGTACTGGGACAGAGCTCCAACAGTACTGGGACAGAGCTCCAACAGCACCGGCACAGTGCTCCAACAGTACTGGGACAGAGCTCCAACAGTACTGGGACATACTGGTACAGTGCTCCATCAGTACATGGACATACTGGGACAGAGCTCCAACAGTACTGGGACAGAGCTCCAACAGTCCTGGGACATACTGGGACAGAGCTCCAACAGTACTGGGACATACTGGGACAGAGCTCCAACAGTACTGGGACATACTGGGACAGAGCTCCAACAGTACTGGGACAGAGCTCCAACAGTACTGGGACAGAGCTCCAACAGTACTGGGACGGAGCTCCAGCAGTACTGGGACGGAGCTCCAGCAGTACTGGGACAGAGCTCCAACAGTACTGGGACAGTGCTCCAACAGTCCTGGGACGGAGCTCCAACAGTACTGGGACAGAGCTCCAACAGTACTGGGACATACTGGGACAGAGCTCCAACAGTACTGGGACAGAGCTCCAACAGTACTGGGACGGAGCTCCAGCAGTACTGGGACAGAGCTCCAGCAGTACCGGGACAGAGCTCCAACAGTACTGGGACAGAGCTCCAACAGTACTGGGACGGAGCTCCAACAGTACTGGGACAGAGCTCCAACAGTACTGGGACGGTGCTCCAACAGTACTGGGACAGAGTTACAACAGTACTGGGACAGTGCTCCAACAGTACTGGGACAGAGCTCCAACAGTACTGGGACAGAGCTCCAACAGTACTGGGACATACTGGGACAGAGCTCCAACAATACTGGGACAGTGCTCCAACAGTACTGGGACAGAGCTCCAACAGTACTGGGACAGAGCTCCAACAGTACTGGGACAGAGCTCCAACAATGCTGGGACAGTGCTCCAACAGTACTGGGACATACTGGGACAGAGCTCCAACAGTACTGGGACAGAGCTCCAACAGTACTGGGACATACTGGGACAGAGCTCCAACAATACTGGGACAGAGCTCCAACAGTACTGGGACATAGCTCCAACAGTACTGGGACAGAGCTCCAACAGTACTGGGACAGAGCTCCAACAGTACTGGGACATACTGGGACAGAGCTCCAACAATACTGGGACAGAGCTCCAACAGTACTGGGACATAGCTCCAACAGTACTGGGACAGAGCTCCAACAGTACTGGGACATACTGGGACAGAGCTCCAACAGTACTGGGACAGAGCTACAACAGTACTGGGACAGAGCTCCAACAGTACTGGGACAGAGTTCCAACAGTACTGGGACAGAGCTCCAACAGTACCGGGACAGTGCTCCAACAGTACTGGGACGTACTGGGACAGAGCTCCAACAGTACTGGGACAGAGCTCCAACAGCACCGGCACAGTGCTCCAACAGTACTGGGACAGAGCTCCAACAGTACTGGGACATACTGGTACAGTGCTCCATCAGTACATGGACATACTGGGACAGAGCTCCAACAGTACTGGGACAGAGCTCCAACAGTCCTGGGACATACTGGGACAGAGCTCCAACAGTACTGGGACATACTGGGACAGAGCTCCAACAGTACTGGGACATACTGGGACAGAGCTCCAACAGTACTGGGACAGAGCTCCAACAGTACTGGGACAGAGCTCCAACAGTACTGGGACGGAGCTCCAGCAGTACTGGGACGGAGCTCCAGCAGTACTGGGACAGAGCTCCAACAGTACTGGGACAGTGCTCCAACAGTCCTGGGACGGAGCTCCAACAGTACTGGGACGGAGCTCCAACAGTACTGGGACGGTGCTCCAACAGTACTGGGACAGAGTTACAACAGTACTGGGACAGTGCTCCAACAGTACTGGGACAGAGCTCCAACAGTACTGGGACAGAGTTCCAACAGTACCGGCACAGTGCTCCAACAGTACTGGGACAGAGCTCCAACAGTACTGGGACATACTGGGACAGAGCTCCAACAGTACTGGGACAGAGCTCCAACAGTACTGGGACAGAGCTCCAACAGTACCGGGACAGAGCTCCAACAGTACTGTGACAGAGCTCCAACAGTACCGAGACAGTGCTCCAACAGTACTGGGACAGAGCTACAACAGTACTGGGACATACTGGGACAGAGCTCCAACAGTACTGGGACAGTGCTCCAACAGTACTGGGACAGAGCTCCAACAGTACTGGGACAGTGCTCCAACAGTACTGGGACAGAGCTCCAACGGTACTGGGACAGAGCTCCAACAGTACTGGGACATACTGGGACAGAGCTCCAACAGTACTGGGATGGTGCTCCAACAGTACTGGGACATACTGGGACAGAGCTCCAACAGTACTGGGACAGAGCTCCAACAGTACTGGGACAGAGCTCCAACAGTTCACTGTATCAAATCAAATGTTATTGGTCACATACACTTCTGTCTTCATTAAACAGAAGGCCTGTTAACACACAATTAAATGTCCTGGTTCTGTTGGACTAGTGTCTTCCAGGGAGAGAGACTGTAGATGGTACCTCTCTAGTGCTGTAGGACTGGTGTCTTCCAGGGATAGAGACTGTAGATGGTACCTCTCTAATGCTGTAGGACTGGTGTCTTCCAGGGAGAGAGACTGTAGATGGTACCTCTCTAGTGTTGTAGGACTGGTGTCTTCCAGGGAGAGAGACTGTAGATGGTACCTCTCTAGTGTTGTAGGACTGGTGTCTTCCAGGGAGAGAGACTGTAGATGGTACCTCTCTAGTGCTGTAGGACTGGTGTCTTCCAGGGAGAGAGACTGTAGATGGTACCTCTCTAATGCTGTAGGACTGGTGTCTTCCAGGGAGAGAGACTGTAGATGGTACCTCTCTAGTGTTGTAGGACTGGTGTCTTCCAGGGAGAGAGACTGTAGATGGTACCTCTCTAGTGTTGTAGGACTGGTGTCTTCCAGGGAGAGAGACTGTAGATGGTACCTCTCTAGTGCTGTAGGACTGGTGTCTTCCAGGGAGAGAGACTGTAGATGGTACCTCTCTAGTGTTGTAGGACTGGTGTCTTCCAGGGAGAGAGACTGTAGATGGTACCTCTCTAGTGTTGTAGGACTGGTGTCTTCCAGGGAGAGAGACTGTACATGGTACCTCTCTAGTTCTGTTGGACTGGTGTCTTCCAGGGAGAGAGACTGTAGATGGTACCTCTCTAGTGCTGTAGGACTGGTGTCTTCCAGGGAGAGAGACTGTAGATGGTACCTCTTCTCTGAGGTACTGAGTCAGGGTGGATAGCTGTTAGTCCAGAGATAGAACTGAGTCAGGGTGGATAGCTGTTAGTTCAGAGATAGAACTGAGTCAGAGTGGATAGCTGTTAGTGAGTCAGAGTGGATAGCTGTTAGTCCAGAGATAGATAGAACTGAGTCAGAGTGGATAGCTGTTAGTCCAGAGATAGAACTGAGTCAGAGTGGATGGCTGTTAGTCCAGAGATAGAACTGAGTCAGAGTGGATAGCTGTTATTCCAGAGATAGAACTGAGTCAGAGTGGATAGCTGTTAGTCCAGAGATAGATAGAACTGAGTCAGGGTGGATAGCTGCTAGTCCAGAGATAGAACTGAGTCAGAGTGGATAGCTGTTAGTCCAGAGATAGAACTGAGTCAGAGTGGATAGCTGTTAGTCCAGAGATAGAACTGAGTCAGAATGGATAGCTGTTAGTCCAGAGATAGAACTTATTCAGGGTGGATAGATGTTAGTCCAGAGATAGAACTGAGTCAGGGTGGATAGATGTTAGTCCAGAGATAGAACTGAGTCAGAGTGGATAGCTGTTAGTCCAGAGATAGAACTGAGTCAGAGTGGATAGCTGTTAGTCCAGAGATAGAACTGAGTCAGAGTGGATAGCTGTTATTCCAGAGATAGAACTGAGTCAGGGTGGATAGCTGTTAGTCCAGAGATAGAACTGAGTCAGAGTGGATAGCTGTTAGTCCAGAGATAGAACTGAGTCAGAGTGGATAGCTGTTAGTCCAGAGATAGACCTAAGTCAGAGTGGATAGCTGTTAGTCCAGAGATAGATAGACCTGAGTCAGAGTGGATAGCTGTTAGTCCAGAGATAGAACTGAGTCAGAGTGGATAGCTGTCAGTCCAGAGATTGAACTGAGTCAGAGTGGATAGCTGTTAGTCCAGAGATAGAACTGAGTCAGAGTGGATAGCTTTTAGTCCAGAGATAGAACTGAGTCAGAGTGGATAGCTGTTAGTCCAGAGATAGAACTGAGGCAGAGTGGATAGCTGTTAGTCCAGAGATAGAACTGAGTCAGAATGGATAGCTGTTAGTCCAGAGATAGAACTTATTCAGGGTGGATAGATGTTAGTCCAGAGATAGAACTGAGTCAGGGTGGATAGATGTTAGTCCAGAGATAGAACTGAGTCAGAGTGGATAGCTGTTAGTCCAGAGATAGAACTGAGTCAGAGTGGATAGCTGTTAGTCCAGAGATAGAACTGAGTCAGAGTGGATAGCTGTTATTCCAGAGATAGAACTGAGTCAGGGTGGATAGCTGTTAGTCCAGAGATAGAACTGAGTCAGAGTGGATAGCTGTTAGTCCAGAGATAGAACTGAGTCAGAGTGGATAGCTGTTAGTCCAGAGATAGACCTGAGTCAGAGTGGATAGCTGTTAGTCCAGAGATAGATAGACCTGAGTCAGAGTGGATAGCTGTTAGTCCAGAGATAGAACTGAGTCAGAGTGGATAGCTGTCAGTCCAGAGATTGAACTGAGTCAGAGTGGATAGCTGTTAGTCCAGAGATAGAACTGAGTCAGAGTGGATAGCTTTTAGTCCAGAGATAGAACAGAGTCAGGGTAGATAGCTGTTAGTCCAGAGATAGAACTGAGTCAGGGTGGATAGCTGTTAGTCCAGAGATAGAACTGAGTCAGAGTGGATAGCTGTTAGTCCAGAGATAGAACAGAGTCAGAGTGGATGGCTGTTAACCTCCAGAGAAATGTTTGTATTTTGTGTTTATTAACCTCTCTGGGCCAGTGGGACGTTAGCGTGGATAGCTGTTATTCCAGAGATAGAACTGAGTCAGGGTGGATAGCTGTTAGTCCAGAGATAGAACTGAATAGCGTCCCACTCTATTCAACAGCCAGTGGAATCGCGTGGCGCGAAATACAAATACCTCAAAAATGCTATAACTTCAATTTCTCAAACATATGACTATTTTACACCATTTTAAAGACAAGACTCTCGTTAATCTAACCACATTGTCCGATTTCAAAAAGGCTTTACAGCGAAAGCAAAACATTAGATTATGTCAGGAGAGTACCCTGCCAAAAATAATCACACAGCCATTTTCAAAGCAAGCATATATGTCACAAAAACCAAAACCACAGCTAAATGCAGCACTAACCTTTTGATGATCTTCATCAGATGACACTCCTAGGACATTATGTTATACAATACATGCATGTTTTGTTCAATCAAGTTCATATTTATATCAAAAACCAGCTTTTTACATTAGCATGTGATGTTCAGAACTAGCATACCCACCGAAAACTTCTGGGGAATTTACTAAATTACTCATGATAAACGTTGACAAAATACGTAACAATTATTTTAAGAATTATAGATACAGAACTCCTTTATGCAAACGCTATGTCAGATTTTAAAATAGCTTTTTGGCGAAAGCACATTTTGCAATATTCTGAGTACATAGCTCGGCCATCACAGGCTAGCTAATTTGACACCCACCAAGTTTGGGGCTCACTAAACTCAGAATTACTATTAGAAAAATTGGATTACCTTTGCTGTTCTTCGTCAGAATGCACTCCCAGGACTTCTACTTCAACAACAAATGTTGTTTTGGTTCCAAATAATCCATAGTTATATCCAAATACCTCCGTTTTGTTCGTGCGTTCAGGTCACTTTCCGAAGGGTGACGCGCCGGCGCGTTTCGTAACAAAAATTGTCGAAATATTCCATTACCGTACTTTGAAGCATGTCAAACGCTGTTTAAAATCAAATTTTATGCTATTTTTCTCGTAAAATAGCGATAATATTCCAACCGGGCAACGTTGTATTCATTCAAAGACTGAAAGAAAAAAATGGAGAAGTCTCGTGAATGCGCATCTCAGTCTCACTGTCCCCAGGCTGACCACTTACAAACTCTGCTCCTATACTTTGCCCAGAGACAGCAGACACCCCATTCCACTTTTTGGCGGCTTTAGAGAGCCAATGGAAGCCTTAGAAAGTGTCACTTTACAGCACAGATGCTGTATTTTTGATAGAGATGCAACAGAAGGACAACAAATTGTCAGACAGGGCACTTCCTGCATGGAATCTTCTCAGGTTTTGGCCTGCCATATGAGTTCTGTTATACTCACAGACACCATTCAAACAGTTTTAGAAACTTGTGTTTTCTATCCAAATCTACTAATTATATGCATATTCTCGTTTCTGGGCAAGAGTAGTAACCAGTTTAAATCGGGTACGTTTTTTATCCGGCCGTGAAAATACTGCCCCCTAGCCCCAACAGGTTAAGGATCCTCTTTTTCTGCTGCCGAGGAAGCAGCTACTCCTCATGGTGTTCAGCAGAACTTATAGGCTGACCACACCACTCAATTACTGCAACCACGCTGCTCGCGCGCGTCAACGAGCGTCTGCGTTGCCAAGGGCTAAAATATAACTTTTTTTCTATTTCTGACACAGATCGCGCTGCAAATCCTGCCTCTCCCATCTCCTCATTGGTTTATAGAAGCAGGTACCCACGTGCCATCTCCTCATTGGTTATACCCACGTGGTTGATTGAAAGACGAACTGTGTTGCCGGTCGTCGTGGTAATACTATGAAGTTTAGATGCCAATCACCATATAAGTTCAAAGATGAAAAAGCCTGGAAGGAGGAGAGATGACTAGAAACGATTCGGTTGGCCGTTATTTGTGTGGATTTATTGTTGGAGTAGAGGACCTTGTGCATTTCTGGTAAAATAACAACTCAATGTTTATATCACAGGACAAATTAGCTAGCAACAGCAAGCTAACTAGCTAAATTGACATAAAAATTGACATTAATAAACACTATTTCCGTGCTTTTAGGGCCCATAATCATAGTCATAGTCATCCATGACTTCCTGTTTCACTGGGGTATAAATATGAGGTGACACACAGGCTCAACTCCCTCAGTCATCCATGACTTTCTGTTTCACTGGGGTATAAATATGAGGTGACACACAGGCTCAACTCCCTCAGTCATCCATGACTTCCTGTTTCACTGCGGTATAAATATGAGGTGACACACAGGCTCAACTCCCTCAGTCATCCATGACTTGCTGTTTCACTGGGGTATAAATATGAGGTGACACACAGGCTCAACTCTCTCAGTCATCCATGACTTCCTGTTTCACTGGGGTATAAATATGAGGTGACACAAAAGCTCAACTCCCTCAGTCATCCATGACTTCCTGTTTCACTGGGTATAAATATGAGGTGACACACAGGCTCAACTCCTTCAGTCATGCATGACTTCCTGTTTCACTGGGGAGTAAATATGAGGTGACACACAGGCTCAACTCCCTCAGTCATCCATCAACATGGAAGGTTGTTGACCTTCACATATCAGGCCATGGCTATAAAAGACAGCTACACGACTGAAAATGAAGAAATGTAAAACAGCTGGAGTTGTGATGAACCTGCCTGGAACAGGAAGTGAGTGTATTTTACCCCCACGCACAGTGAGAAGGATGGTTCAAGTGGCAAATCTCCAATGATCACAGTTGTAGAATTGCAGAAGTTGATGACATTTTGGGGTCGCCAAGTCTCCAAAACTACAATTAGACGCCACCTCCATGCCAACAAGTTATTTGGAAGGGTTGCCAGTTGAAAGCCTCTGCTGTCACCAAACCACAAACATCAGTGCCTGGAGTTTGGTGAATGTCATTGGAACCAGGTTCTATGGTCTGATGAGACTAAAATAGAGCTTTTAGGCAACAAACATCAGAGGTGTGAAAAGAACCATGGTCAAGCAGAAAATAGCCTGATCACCACTGTGAAGTATGGTGGTGGACCTGTGATGTTGTGGGACAGTTTTACGTCCAAAAGGCCCTGGGTACCTAGGTAGGGTACATGGCATCATGGACTACATCTATTTTAGGCCAAAACCTGCCTGCCTCTGCCAGGAGGCTTAACCTCTTGGGGCTAGGTGGGACGCTAGCGTGCCACCCGTGGTGCACTCCATCAACAGCAGGTGCATTTCAAGAGCGGCAAATTTGAATCCAAATAAATGTCAAAATTCAAATTTTTCAAAAATACAACTATTTTACACCATTTGAAAGATAAACATCTCCTTAATCTAACCACGTTTTACGATTTCAAAAAGGTTTTACGGCGAAAGCATAAATTTAGAGTATGTTAGGACAGTACATTTACAAGAGTTGTGTGTAATGTTTTGTCAAGTCAAAGACAGGGTCACCAAAACCATAAAACCAGCTAAAATGATGCACTAACCTTTTACAATCTCCATCAGATGACACTCCTAGGACATTATGTTGGACAATGCATGCATTTTTAGTTCTATCAAGTTCATATTTATATCCAAAAACAGCGTTTTACTATGGCATTGATGTTGAGGAAATCGTTTCCCTCCAATAACCGGCAGTCAAGTCAGCGTCACAAATTAAATAATTAAAATTAGAAAACATTGGTAAAATATTATATTGTCATTTAAAGAATTATAGATTTACATCTCTTGAACTCAATCAACTTGCCAGATTTAAAAATAACCTTACTGGGAAATCACACTTTGCAATAATCTGAGCACTGCGCCCAGAAAAATACGCGTTGCGATACAGACTAGACGTCATGTTGGGGAGATCTAAAATCGAAAATACTATGTAAATAATCCATTACCTTTGATTCTCTTCATCAGATGTCACTTCCAGGTATCACAGGTCCATAACGAATGTAGTTTTGTTCAAAAAAGCTCATCATTTATGTCCAAAAATCTCCGTCTCGTTAGCACATGATGTAAGCCAGCCGGACTTCTCGTCATGAACGAGGGGAAAAAATATATTTCCGTTCGTTCAAACATGTAAAACGTTGTATAGCATAAATCATTAGGGCCTTTTTTAACCAGAACATGAATAATATTCAAGGTGGACGAATGCATACTCTTTTATAACGTATTGGAACGAGGGTACCCAACATGAACTCGCGCGCCAGGTGTCTAATGGGACATCATCGTTCCATGGCTCTTGTTCGGTCAGATCTCCCTCCAGAAGACTCAAAACACTTTGTAAAGGCTGGTGACATCTAGTGGAAGCAATAGGAAGTGCCAAAATATTCCTAAGCCCCTGTGTTTTTCAATGGGATAGGTTTAAAGTCAATACAACACATCAGGTATCCACTTCCTGTCAGAAAATGTCTCAGGGTTTTGCCTGCCAAATGAGTTCTGTTATACTCACAGACACCATTCAAACAGTTTTAGAAACTTTAGAGTGTTTTCTATCCATATATAATAAGTATATGCATATTCTAGTTACTGGGTAGGATTAGTAACCAGATTAAATCGGGTACATTTTTTTTATCCAGACGTGCAAATGCTGCCCCCTAGACCCAACAGGTTAAACTGGCTCCTTGTTGGATCTTCCAGCAGGACACTGATGCAACAGATACCTCCCTTGTTCACACAAAAAATGGTTCACTGACCATAGAATCAAGCTTTTGCAATGGCCATCCCAGTCCCCTGATCTAAACCCCGTTGAGAACCTGTTGGGTGAGCTGAAGAGGAGAGTCCACAAGCGAAGACCAAGGACTCTGAACGTTCTGGAGTTTCTGTGTGGAGGAATGGTCTCTAATCTCTTCCTGTGTGTTCTCCCACCTCTTCAAACATTACAGGAGACAACTCAGGGCTCTTATCTTGGAAAAGGGACGGTGTACTAAAGGCAGGGGTGCCAATATTTGTGAAAAGTATGTTTTGAATAAAATAATTATTTCTTGTACAGATCCTTGCGACACGGGGCCGTGTATTATCATGCTGAAACATGAGGTGATGGTGGCGGATGAATGGCACAACAATGAGCCTCAGGATCTCGTCACGGTATCTCTGTGCATTCAAATTGCCAATGATAAGATTAAATTGTGTTCATGTCCGTAGCTTATGCCGGCCAAAACCATAACCCCAAGTTCTCTGAAACAACGTTGAGAAACGTTTATGGTAGAGAAATGAACATTCAATCGGTGGACATTCCTGCAGTCAGCATGCCAACTGCACTCTCCCTCAAAAATGTTGACATCTGTGGCATTGTGTTGTGTGACAAAACCACACATTTTAGAGTGGCCTTTTATGGTCCCCAGCACAAGGTGCATCTGTGTAATGATCGGGCTGTTTAATCAGCTTCTTGATATTCCACACCTGTCAGGTGGATGGATTATCTTGGCAAAGGAGAAATGCTCACAATCAGGGATGTAAACAAATTTTTGCACAAAATTGGACAGAAGCTTTTTGTGCGTATGGAACATTTGCGGGATCTTTTATTTCAGCTCATGAAACACGGGGCCAATATATTTTTGTTCAGTATTTTTTTTGTTCAGTGTAGTTCTGTCCTTGCGCTCTTCATGTTTATTAATGTTCTTATGTCATGTTTTGTGTGAACCCCAGGAAGAGTAGCCGCTGCTTTCTGCTAATGGGGATCCTAATAAAATACCAAAAATATCCTTTCTCTCCTCAGTCTGGTCTCCCTGGATGAAGAGAAGCCATCAGAATCAGCCTCTGGTACGTAATGAACCCTATTGGGCTAGATATACGAAACATTACATTATATACTGCCCCCTATTGGGTTAGATATACTATAACATTACATTATATACTGACCCCTACTGACCCCTACTGGGCTAGATATACTATAACATTACATTATATACTGACCCCTACTGGGTTAGATATACTATAACATTACATTATATACTGACCCATACTGGGCTAGATATACTATAACATTACATTATATACTGACCCCTACTGGGCTAGATATACTATAACATTACATTATATACTGACCCCTACTGGGCTAGATATACTATAACATTACATTATATACTGACCCCTACTGGGCTAGATATACTATAACATTACATTATATACTGACCCCTACTGGGCTAGATATACTATAACATTACAGTATATACTGACCCCTACTGGGCTAGATATACTATAACATTACATTATATACTGACCCCTACTGGGCTAGATATACTATAACATTACATTATATACTGACCCCTACTGGGTTAGGTATACTATAACATTACATTATATACTGACCCCTACTGGTTTAGATATACTATAACATGTTCAGTGGACTGGAATGACATGATGTCCTTGATGTGGTTTCCTTTACAGGCCCCCTACATGCTGCTGATGGACAGAGCCACACCAGTGACAGCTCTCTGTGTGCTAGTCTGGACTCTGGTACGTGTGTGTATGTTCATGTACATGCGTGTTGTGATGCTTTATGGCATTGTTCTGTGCAGAAGCTGGTCCTTATTCACTTTTATTGTGCTAATTGTAAAAGGTATCTAAGTGTTGAGGTTTTACCATAGACCAGGGGTCTCCAGCAGGTCATCCCCAGCTACCAGCAGCCCTACTAGCTAGCCAAACTATTCTGAAAGGTTTTACCGTACACCAGGGGTCTCCAGCAGGTCATCCCCAGCTACCAGCAGCCCTACTAGCTAGCCAAACTATTCTGAAAGGTTTTACCGTACACCAGGGGTCTCCAGAAGGTCATCCCCAGCTACCAGCAGCCCTACTAGCTAGCCAAACTATTCTGAAAGGTTTTACCGTACACCAGGGGTCTCCAGAAGGTCATCCCCAGCTACCAGCAGCCCTACTAGCTAGCCAAACTATTCTGAAAGGTTTTACCATACACCAGGGGTCTCCAGCAGGTCATCGCCAGCTACCAGCAGCCCTACTAGCTAGCCAAACTATTCTGAAAGGTTTTACCGTACACCAGGGGTCTCCAGCAGTTCATCCTCAGCTACCAGCTACCAGCAGCCCTACTAGCTAGCCAAACTATTCTGATAGGTTTTACCGTACACCAGGGGTCTCTAGCAGGTCATCACCAGCTACCAGCAGCCCTACTAGCTAGCCAAACTATTCTGGAAGGTTTTACCATACAACACAGTGTACTACTTCCTCTAGTACACTAAGGACCAGGGAAGAGTTGGCAACACTACTTCCTCTAGTACACTAAGGACCAGGGAAGAATTGACAACACTACTTCCTCTAGTACACTAAGGACCAGGGAAGAGTTGACAACACTACTTCCTCTAGTACACTAAAGACCAGGGAAGAGTTGACAACACTACTTCCTCTAGTACACTAAGGACCAGGGAAGAGTTGACAACACTACTTCCTCTAGTACACTAAGGACCAGGGAAGAGTTGACAACACTACTTCCTCTAGTACACTAAGTACCAGGGAAGAGTGGACAACACTACTTCCTCTAGTACACTAAGGACCAGGGAAGAGTTGACAACACTACTTTCTCTAGTACACTAAGGACCAGGGAAGAGTTGACAACATAGTGTACTACTTCCTCTAGTACACTAAGGACCAGGGAAGAGTTGACAACATAGTGCACTACTTCCTCTAGTACACTAAGGACCAGGGAAGAGTTGACAACACTACTTCCTCTAGTACACTAAGGACCAGGGAAGAGTTGACAACACTACTTCCTCTAGTACACTAAGGACCAGGGAAGAGTTGACAACACTACTTCCTCTAGTACACTAAGGACCAGGGAAGAGTAGCAGGGAGGGAAAAAGTAGAAGAATGGGCCTATTTGAAAGTTAGAAAAATATTAGTAGCTAATATTTAGGGGTTAGGGAGTAGGGGTTAGGGGTTAGGGTTAGGGAGTAGGGGTTAGGGGTTAGGGAGTAGGGGTTAGGGAGTAGGGGTTAGGGGTTAGGGTTAGCGGTTAGGGGGTAGGGGTTAGGGGTTAGGGTTAGGGAGTAGGGGTTGGGGTTAGGGGTTAGGGTTAGGGAGTAGGGGTTAGGGAGTAGGGGTTAGGGAGTAGGGATTAGGGTTAGGGAGTAGGGGTTAGTGTTAGGGAGTAGGGGTTAGGGAGTAGGGGTTAGGGAGTAGGGGTTAGGGTTAGGGGTTAGGGAGTAGCTTGCAATGTTTCTTTTTTTTTAAAGTAGCTCTTATTCTATAAGACTGGAGACCCCTAACCCCTAACCCTAACCCCTAACCTTACCCCTAACCCCTTACCCCTAACCCCTGCTCCCTAACCTAAACCCTAACCCCTAACCCCTAACCCCTGCTCCCAAACCCCTAACCCCTTACCCCTAACCCCTAACCATCCTCCTGTACCCCAGCCCTGTCCTCTCTAACCATCGTCCTGTACCCCAGCCCTGTCCTCTCTAACCATCCTCCTGTACCCCAGCCCTGTCCTCTCTAACCATCCTCATGTACCCCAGCCCTGTCCTCTCTAACCATCCTCCTGTACCCCAGCCCTGTCCTCTCTAACCATCCTCCTGTACCCCAACCCTGTCCTCTCTAACCATCCTCCTGTACCCCAACCCTGTCCTCTCTAACCATCGTCCTGTACCCCAGCCCTGTCCTCTCTAACCGTCCTCCTCTTCCCCAGCCCTGTCCTCTCTAACCGTCCTCCTGTACCCCAACCCTGTCCTCTCTAACCATCCTCCTGTACCCCAACCCTGTCCTCTCTAACCATCCTCCTGTACCCTAGCCCTGTCCTCTCTAACCATCCTCCTGTACCCCAGCCCTGTCCTCTCTAACCATCCTCCTGTACCCCAACCCTGTCCTCTCTAACCATCGTCCTGTACCCCAGCCCTGTCCTCTCTAACCATCCTCCTGTTCCCCAGCCCTGTCCTCTCTAACCGTCCTCCTGTACCCCAACCCTGTCCTCTCTAACCATCCTCCTGTACCCTAGCCCTGTCCTCTCTAACCGTCCTCCTGTACCCCAGCCCTGTCCTCTCTAACCATCTTCTTGTTCCCCAACCCTGTCCTCTCTAACCATCGTCCTGTTCCCCAGCCCTGTCCTCTCTAACATCCTCCTGTACCCCAGCCCTGTCCTCTCTAACCATCCTCCTGTACCCCAGCCCTGTCCTCTCTAACCATCCTCCTGTACCACAACCCTGTCCTCTCTAACCATCCTCCTGTACCCCAACCCTGTCCTCTCTAACCATCCTCCTGTTCTCCAGCCCTGTCCTCTCTAACCATCGTCCTGTACCCTAGGCCTGTCCTCTCTAACCATCCTCCTGTACCCCAGCCCTGTCCTCTCTAACCATCCTCCTGTACCCCAACCCTGTCCTCTCTAACCGTCCTCCTGTACCCCAGCCCTGTCCTCTCTAACCATCGTCCTGTTCTCCAGCCCTGTGTGACCTCAGTGGGAATCTCAGTACAGCCAGCACCGATGACGACCTCTTACTCCTGGCCTGTGACCAGCCTGGCCTCTCTTCCTCCATGCAGCCTCTGGCCCCTCTACAGACCACAGCAGCCTCTGGTGGTCCCTGGAGGTTTGGAGGTGTGCAGCCCAGCAGCCTCACACATCTCTCTCTCCCTGGGAGCCTCACTGGTAAACAGGCTGACACTGTGGTGGTGGAGGAAGAGGTGGGCTCTTACCTGTCCTGTCCTCTAGTGAAGTTATTTTAACTGACACTGATGTTTTGGACTGTTTCAGTCAAAACAACACATCTTTCCACTCATTTCATTCATTTGAGTCTGTAAAGCCAAAGGGGCTTATAGCTGTCATTAAGGGGCTTATAGCTGTCATTAAGGGGCTTATAGCTGTAATTAAGGGGCTTATAGCTGTAAATAAGGGGCTTATAGCTGTAATTAAGGGGCTTATAGCTGTCATTAAGGGGCTTATAGCTGTCATTAAGGGGCTTATAGCTGTCATTAAGGGGCTCATAGCTGTCATTAAGGGGCTTATAGCTGTTATTAAGGGGCTTATAGCTGTAATTAAGGGGCTTATAGCTGTCATTAAGGGGCTCATAGCTGTCATTAAGGGGCTTATAGCTGTAATTAAGGGGCTTATAGCTGTCATTAAGGGGCTCATAGCTGTCATTAAGGGGCTCATAGCTGTCATTAAGGGGCTCATAGCTGTCATTAAGGGGCATATAGCTGTCATTAAGGGGCTTATAGCTGTCATTAAGGGGCTTATAGCTGTCATTAAGGGGCTTATAGCTGTCATTAAGGGGCTTATAGCTGTCATTAAGGGGCTTATAGCTGTCATTAAGGGGCTCATAGCTGTCATTAAGGTGTTTGTCAGACCAGGAGACATCCCGAAAATCGGTCTTCTCATGAAAACGTCTGTAGCCTCCAAACAGACCCACAGACTATTATGGCCCTCTATGGAAAGATGAGACTCTTACCATCACAGACTATTATGACCCTCTATGGAAAGATGAGACTCTTACCATCACAGACTATTATGGCCCTCGATGTAAAGACGAGACTCTTACCATCACAGACTATTATGACCCTCTATGGAAAGACGAGACTCTTACCATCACAGACTATTATGACCCTCTATGGAAAGACGAGACTCTTACCATCACAGACTATTATGGCCCTCTATGGAAAGACGAGACTCTTACCATCACAGACTATTATGGCCCTCTATGTAAAGACGAGACTCTTACCATCACAGACTATTATGACCCTCTATGGAAAGATGAGACTCTTACCATCACAGACTATTATGACCCTCTATGGAAAGAGACTCTTACCATCACAGACTATTATGGCCCTCTATGGAAAGAGACTCTTACCATCATAGACTATTATGGCCCTCTATGGAAAGACGAGACTCTTACCATCACAGACTATTATGGCCCTCTATGGAAAGATGAGACTCTTACCATCACAGACTATTATGGCCCTCTATGTAAAGAGACTCTTACCATCACAGACTATTATGACCCTCTATGGAAAGACGAGACTCTTACCATCACAGACTATTATAGCCCTCTATGGAAAGACGAGACTCTTACCATCACAGACTATTATGACCCTCTATGGAAAGACGAGACTCTTACCATCACAGACTATTATGACCCTCTATGGAAAGACGAGACTCTTACCATCACAGACTATTATGGCCCTCTATGGAAAGACGAGACTCTTACCATCACAGACTATTATGGCCCTCTATGGAAAGACGAGACTCTTACCATCACAGACTATTATGGCCCTCTATGTAAAGACGAGACTCTTACCATCACAGACTATTATGACCCTCTATGGAAAGATGAGACTCTTACCATCACAGACTATTATGACCCTCTATGGAAAGAGACTCTTACCATCACAGACTATTATGGCCCTCTATGGAAAGAGACTCTTACCATCATAGACTATTATGGCCCTCTATGGAAAGACGAGACTCTTACCATCACAGACTATTATGGCCCTCTATGGAAAGATGAGACTCTTACCATCACAGACTATTATGGCCCTCTATGTAAAGAGACTCTTACCATCACAGACTATTATGACCCTCTATGGAAAGACGAGACTCTTACCATCACAGACTATTATAGCCCTCTATGGAAAGACGAGACTCTTACCATCACCAGACTATTATGACCCTCTATGGAAAGACGAGACTCTTACCATCACCATGGTGTTATCTGTTTTGCTGTCACCACAAGCATCACGGGACTCATCTGAAATCTGTCTGTAGCTTGAAAGTATATATGGAGATAGTTTAATACCTAAAATACATTAAAAAAAATGATCTTTCTTATATCGCTCAGATATAGTACAGACACTTTGTATGGGCTAATAGCAGTAAGGCCAAATTCAATGTGGTATCAAATATACTTTTTAAATGTTTTGTTGATACCTTAAGGGGTCCTAAAACTAAGTGTCAGTTGGCTTTTTCATAGCCGATCATTGAGAGTATCTCTACCGCTCCTGCTGTCTCTAGAGAGTTGAAAACAGCAGGGTTCCATAGCCGCAGGCAGAACAGTTGAAACTGGAGCAGCAGCACGGCCAGGTGGACTGGGGACAGCAAGGAGTCATCATGCCAGGTAGTCCTGAGGCATGGTCCTAGGGCTCAGGTCCCCCGAGAGAGAGGGAAAGAAAGAAAGAATTAGAGAGAGCATACTTAAATTCACACAGGACACTGGAGAAATACTCCAGGTAAAACAGACTGACCCTAGCCCCCCGACACATAAACTACTGCAGCATAAATACTGGAAGCTGAGACAGGAGGGGTCAGGAGACACTGTGGCCCCATCCAATGACACCCCCAGACAGGGCCAAACAGGAAGGATATAACCCCACCCACTTTGCCAAAGCACAGCCTCCACACCACTAGAGGGAAATCTTCAACCACCAACCTACCATCCTGAGACAAGGCCGAGTATAGCCCACAAAGATCTCCGCCACGGCACAACCCAAGGGGGGGGCTCCAACCCAGACAGGAAGACCACGTCAGTGACTCAACCCACTCAAGTGACGCACCCCTCCTAGGGACGGCATGGAAGAGCACCAGTAAGCCAGTGACTCAGCCCCTGTAATAGGGTTAGAGGCAGAGAATCCCAGTAGAGAGAGGGGAACCGGCCAGACAGAGACAACAAGGGCGGTTCGTTGCTCCAGAGCCTTTCCGTTCACCTTCACACTCCTGGGCCAGACTACACTTAATCATAGGACCCACTGAAGAGATGAGTCTTCAATAAAGACTTAAAGGTTGAGACCGGGTCTGCGTCTCTCACGTCTTACCTGTCCTGTCCTGTCCTGTCCTCCCCCTGGATGAGTCTTACCTCTCCTGTCCTGTCCTGTCCTGTCCTGTCCTCCCTCTGGATGAGTCTTACCTCTCCTGTCCTGTCTTGTCCTCTCCTGTCCTCTCCTGTCCTGTCCTGTCCTGTCCTCCCCCTGGATGAGTCTTACCTCTCCTGTCCTGTCCTCTCCTCTCCTCTCCTCTCCTGTCCTCTCCTGTCCTCCCCCTGGATGAGTCTTACCTCCTCTCTCGTTCAGGTGCATGTGTGGTGTTTCTCTGATCTCAGTCTTCCAGTTGTCTTCTGACTCATTTGATTTCAACTGATTTCCCCTCTCTCTCTCTCTCTCTCTCTCGGTCTCTCTCTCTCTCTCTCTCAGGTTTCTCTCTCTCACTTTCTTTCTTTCTCTCTCTCTCTCTCTCTCTCTCTCTCTCTCTCTCTCTCAGGTCTCTCTCTCAGGTTTCTCTCTCTCTCTCAGGTTTCTCTCAGGTCCTGAGCTGACTTTGTCCTCTGTGTGAATGGTGTTTCAGACCAGCCTGTTTTTCTATTGACATGTAACAGTTAATAGTTTCTGATGACCTGGCTACATGCAGTTTCTAACCCTTTGTCTGTCTCTCTGTGCTGTGTGTTCTAGGTGGGGACCTCTCTGGAAGCTCTGTACTGCAGCAGGGGCCCACGGTGGAGGAGGAGGAGGACAGGGAGACTGGGGACATGGCCTTTCTGAAGGACCTCCTGAGCCCTGGACCAATGGAAGCAGATGAGTTCAGTCGAGATTGGCAAGGCATCTTCGGCTGCTTGGAGTTCTCTGACCCTGCCCCCCTCACAGCCCCCACCCCCACCCTGGTCCTCCCTCCCCCTACTGGAGCAGCCTGCCCCCCCTCTCAGTCCCCCAGTCCCACCCTGGTCCTTCCTCCCCCTACTGGAGCAGCCTGCCCCCCCTCTCAGTCCCCCAGTCCCACCGGCTTCCTGCCCTCCCAGCTGCTGGACCACAGTCTGAGTTCTACAGGTCAGTCAGTCAGCACCATCTCCTGTCTGACCTCTAGTGGCCAGATGAACTTACTGCATGTCTGACCTCTAGTGGCCAGATGACCTTACTGCATGTCTGACCTCTAGATGACCTTACTGCCTGTCTGATCTCTAGTGGCCAGATGACCTTACTGCATGTCTGACCTCTAGTGGCCAGATGACCTTACTGCCTGTCTGACCTCTAGTGGCCAGATGACCTTACAGCATGTCTGACCTCTAGTGGCCAGAGGACCTTACTGGCTGTCTGACCTCTAGTGGCTGGATGACCTTACTGCATATCTGACCTCTAGTAGATAGATGACCTTACTGCCTGTCTGACCTCTAGTGGCCAGATGACCTTACTGCATGTCTGACCTCTAGTAGATAGATGACCTTACTGCATGTCTGACCTCTAGTGGCTGGATGACCTTACTGCATGTCTGACCTCTAGTGGCCAGATGACCTTACTGCATGTCTGACTATTGGCTGGATGATCTAGTATCATCTAGAAAATGATAGTTTGTCTCCAGTTCTAGAAGCTGATAGTTTGTCTCCAGTTCTAGTATCAGCTAGAAACTGATAGTTTGTCTCCAGTTCTAGAAACTGATAGTTTGTCTCAGTTCTAGAAACTGATAGTTTGTCTCCAGTTCTAAAAACTGATAGTTTGTCTCCAGTTCTAGAAACTGATAGTTTGTCTGCAGTTCTAGAAACTGATAGTTTGTCCCCAGTTCTAGTATCATCTAGAAACTGATACTTTGTCTCCAGTTATAGTATCATCTAGAAACTGAAAGTTTGTCTCCAGTTATAGTATCATCTAGAAACTGATAGTTTGTCTCCAGTTATAGTATCATCTAGAAACGGATAGTTTGTCTCCAGTTATAGTATCATCTAGAAACTGATAGTTTGTCTCCAGTTCTAGAAACTGATAGTTTGTCTCCAGTTCTAGTATCATCTAGAAGCTGATAGTTTGTCTCCAGTTTCTAGAAATTGATAGTTTGTCTCCAGTTATAGTATCATCTAGAAACTGATAGTTTGTCTCCAGTTATAGTATCATCTAGAAACTGATAGTTTGTCTCCAGTTCTAGAAACTGATAGTTTGTCTCCAGTTCTAGTATCATCTAGAAGCTGATAGTTTGTCTCCAGTTTCTAGAAATTGATAGTTTGTCTCCAGTTCTAGTATCATCTAGAAACTGATAGTTTGTCTCCAGTTCTAGAAACTGATAGTTTGTCTCCAGTTCTAGAAACTGATAGTTTGTCTCCAATTCTAAAAACAGATAGTTTGTCTCCAGTTCTAGAAACGGATAGTTTGTCTGCAGTTCTAGTATCATCTAGAAACTGATAGTTTGTCTGCAGTTCTAGTATCATCTAGAAACTGATAGTTTGTCTGCAGTTCTAGTATCATCTAGAAGTTGATAGTTTGTCTGCAGTTCTAGTATCATCTAGGAACTGATAGTTGTCTCCAGTTCTAGAAACTGATAGTTTGTCTCCAGTTCTAGTATCATCTACAAGCTGATAGTGTGTCTGCAGTTCTAGTATCATCTAGAAACTGCTAGTTTGTCCCCAGTTCTAGTATCATCTAGAAACTGATAGTTTGTCTCCAGTTTTAGAAACTGATAGTTTGTCTCCAGTTCTAGAAGCTGATAGTTTGTCTCCAGTTCTAGAATCATCTAGAAACGGATAGTTTGTCTCCAGTTCTAGAAACTGATAGTTTGTCTCCAGTTCTAGAAGCTGATAGTTTGTCTCCAGTTCTAGAAGCTGATAGTTTGTCTCCAGTTCTAGTATCATCTAGAAACTGATAGTTTGTCTCCAGTTCTAGTATCATCTAGAAACTGATAGTTTGTCTCCAGTTCTAGTATCATCTAGAAACTGATAGTTTGTCTGCAGTTCTAGTATCATCTAGAAGCTGATAGTTTGTCTCCAGTTCTAGAAACTGATAGTTTGTCTCCAGTTCTAGAAACTGATAGTTTGTCTCCAGTTCTAGAAGCTGATAGTTTGTCTCCAGTTCTAGTATCAGCTAGAAACTGATAGTTTGTCTCCAGTTCTAGAAACTGATAGTTTGTCTCCAGTTCTAGAAGCTGATAGTTTGTCTGCAGTTCTAGTATCATCTAGAAACGGATAGTTTGTCTCCAGTTCTAGTATCATCTAGAAACTGATAGTTTGTCTCCAGTTCTAGAAACTTATAGTTTGTCTCCAGTTATAGTATCATATAGAAGCTGATAGTTTGTCTCCAGTTCTAGAAACTGATAGTTTGTCTGCAGTTCTAGTATCATCTAGAAACTGATAGTTTGTCTCCAGTTCTAGTATCATCTAGAAGCTGATAGTTTGTCTCCAGTTATAGTATCATCTAGAAACTGATAGTTTGTCTCCAGTTCTAGAAACTGCTAGTTTGTCTGCAGTTCTAGTATCATCTAGAAACGGATAGTTTGTCTCCAGTTCTAGTATCATCTAGAAACTGATAATTTGTCTCCAGTTCTAGTATCATCTAGAAACTGATAGTTTGTCTCCAGTTCTAGAAACTGATAGTTTGTCTCCAGTTCTAGTATCATCTAGAAACTGATAGTTTGTCTCCAGTTCTAGTATCATCTAGATGCTGATAGTTTGTCTCCAGTTCTAGTATCATCTAGAAACTGATTCTAGTACATTCTTATCAGCTTGTTGTGTTCAGTCTCCTCTTTTTTCCTGGAAGAATGATGACATCACATTCCCTTGTCTCCTCTCCCTCCCTCCTATTCTCCCTCATCCTCTGTCCTTCTGTCTCTCAGGCTGGGCGACTCCTCCCATGTTCCAGGCTCCGCCCCTACAGTCCCCAGTGTCTGGCCAGGTCCAGTCAGCTAAGGGCGGCCCAAAGTCAACAGCCAATGGTGAGAGGGTGTGGTTTGTGAGGCTTGCTGTCGTTGGCTCAGTAGTGCAGGGTTTAGTTTTAGCTTTCAGATGTGCCTTACAGTACCAATTCACCACACTCAAGGGGTGTGTGTGTGTGTGTGTGTGTGTGTGTGTGTGTGTGTGTGTGTGTGTGTGTGTGTAGTTCCTAAAGGTGCATCGCGGGACATGTCTGCATGGTTCAACCTGTTTGCTGATCTGGACCCCCTCTCTAACCCTGACGTCATCGGACGCTCTGAAGATGAGATCCTCAATGCCTGAGGGGGTGTGTGTGTGTGTGTGCAGTTACTGTATACTTTATAATGTCTGAAATATTCCATATTGGTGATAGAGGAGGATTTGACTGAGATTAATATTCTATACAGGATATGTCCTGTAAGGGGGTGAGTTTAACCTTAGAGATAGCATATAGAACCTAACACCTGATTGGTTGGCCCAACAACCTAACACCTGATTGGTTGGCCCAACAACCTATCACCTGATTGGTTGGCCCAACAACCTATCACCTGATTGGTTGGCCCAACAACCTATCACCTGATTGGTTGGCCCAACAACCTAACACCTGATTGGTTGGCCCAGGTTGGCCCAACAACCTAATTGGTTGGCCCAACAACCTAACACCTGATTGGTTGGCCCAACAACCTATCACCTGATTGGTTGGCCCAACAACCTATCACCTGATTGGTTGGCCCAACAACCTAACACCTGATTGGTTGGCCCAGGTTGGCCCAACAACCTAATTGGTTGGCCCAACAACCTAACACCTGATTGGTTGGCCCAACAACCTATCACCTGAATGGTTGGCCCAACAACCTAACACCTGATTGGTTGGCCCAACAACCTAACACCTGATTGGTTGGCCCAACAACCTAACACCTGATTGGTTGGCCCAACAACCTAACACCTGATTGGTTGGCCCAACAACCTAACACCTGATTGGTTGGCCCAACAACCTAACACCTGATTGGTTGGCCCAACAACCTAACACCTGATTGGTTGGCCCAACAATCTAACACCTGATTGGTTGGCCCAACAACCTAACACCTGATTGGTTGGCCCAACAACCTAACACCTGATTGGTTGGCCCAACAACCTAACACCTGATTGGTTGGCCCAACAATCAGGTGTTAGGTTGTTGGGCCAACCAATCAGGTTTTAGGTTGTTGGGCCAACTCAAGCAGGTGTTAGATTGTTGGCCCAACAACCTATCACCTGATTTGTTGGCCCAACAACCTATCACCTGATTGGTTGGCCCAACAACCTATCACCTGATTGGTTGGCCCAACAACCTAACACCTGATTGGTTGGCCCAACAACCTAACACCTGATTGGTTGGCCCAGGTTGGCCCAACAACCTATTACCTGATTGGTTGGCCCAACAACCTAACACCTGATTGGTTGGCCCAACAACCTAACACCTGATTTTTGGGCCAACCAATCAGGTGTTAGGTTGTTGGCCAACTAATCAGGTTTAGGTTGTTGGGCCAACCAAGCAGGTGTTAGATTGTTGGCCCAACAACCTATCACCTGATTGGTTGGCCCAACAACCTATCACCTGATTGGTTGGCCCAACAACCTAACACCTGATTGGTTGGCCCAACAACCTAACACCTGATTGGTTGGCCCAGGTTGGCCCAACAACCTATTACCTGATTGGTTGGCCCAACAACCTAACACCTGATTGGTTGGCCCAACAACCTATCACCTGATTGGTTGGCCCAACAACCTAACACCTGATTGGTTGGCCCAACAACCTAACACCTGATTGGTTGGCCCAACACCCTAACACCTGATTGGTTGGCCCAACAATCAGGTGTTAGCTTGTTGGCCCAACAACCTATCACCTGATTGGTTGGCCCAACAACCTATCACCTGATTGGTTGGCCCAACAACCTATCACCTGATTGGTTGGCCCAACAACCTATCACCTGATTGGTTGGCCCAACAACCTAACACCTGATTGGTTGGCCCAACAACCTAACACCTGATTGGTTTGCCCAACAACCTAACACCTGATTGGTTGGCCCAACAACCTAACACCTGATTGGTTGGCCCAACAGCCTATCACCTGATTGGTTGGCCCAACAACCTAACACCTGATTGGTTGGCCCAACAACCTAACACCGGGCCGGTTTCTACCAGTGACATGGTCTATAATACTAATTATAAAGCGGATACTTTGGGTCCTGAATTCTGATTGGCTGAAACAGCATTCCAGTCGTGTGTATATCAGACGATATACCACAGGTATGACACAACTCCCTGTTTGCTGTTCCGTTTATGTTGGGAAGCGGTTTAGAATAGCAATAAGGCACTTCTGGGTTGGTGGTATATGGCCAGTAGAGCAGTGCTAAGGGCTGTACCCTGGACCTCTGCTTCACGTCGTGCCAACAGCCTTTACGCGGGGTATATTGGCCATATATCACAGCCCCTCTGGCCTTATTGCTTAACTAAAGACTCCCCGTGGATCTCTAGTTCCAACAGTGTATTTTCACACAACTATTATGGTGCTGAAGAGCTGCAGATTCCACATCTAGTTTTGTTTTCAACTAAAAGCTGGGAAAAAAAATTTCCCCCAAGAATCATGATTTATCCGATCAGTTTTTGTTTCTAAAGGAAGTCTAAGGAAAGTATCAACACTGGAGTGATGTGGAACGACGTCAAGCAACGAGCAGATGGCTTATACAGCTTATACAACCTGTTGGGGCTACAGGTTAGCAATGAACCCCGAGCCGGGATTGCTAACAAGGCTGGAAATTCAAAACATCAAAAATCTAATAATTTCAATTTCTCAAACAATCAACTATTTTACACAATTTAAATGATAAACATCTCCTTAATCTAACCACATTGTTCGATTTTCAAAGAGGCTTTACGGCAAAAGCATAAAGTTAGATTATGTTAGGACAGTACATAGCCACAAAAGTACAAACATCCATTTTCAATTCAAGGTCAGGCGTCACCAAAAGCAGAAACCAGCTTGAATTATGCACTAACTTTTGTCAATCTCCATCAGATGACACTCCTAGGACATTATGTTATACAATACATGCATTTTTTGTTCCATCAAGTTCATATTTATATCCAAAAACAGCATTTTACAGTAGCATGAAATTCAGATTTTTTTCTTCTCTGAAATGCTTCCGGTGAACATAACAAAATTACTATTCGAAAACATTGGTAAATTATAATATTGTCATTCAAAGAATAATATATTATCATCTCGTAATTGCTACCGAATGGCCAGATCTCAAAATAACTTTACTGGGAAATCACATTTTGCAATAAACGGGGTGCTATGCTAAGAACAACAGGCTATGCTATACAGTTAGCATCATCTAAAATCGATAATAACATTGTAAATATCCCCTTACCTTTGATTATCTCCATCAGAAGGGAGGCATCCCAGGTCCGGAAGGCATCCCAGGTCCGGAACAAATGTGGTTTCTTTTGACAAAGTTCATAATTTATGTCCAAATAACACCAAGTACTTAGCGTTCATTATGCTCCCACAAAACGTGGTGGGGGGCTGGTAAAATCACGCCGAAAAGCTAAAAAAACCTAGTAAATAATCTATTTATGTTCGTTCAAACATGTCAAATGTTGTTTAGCATTAATCTTTTGGTCCATTTTTAACGTTAAACATCAGTAATATTTTCACACAACCTATCCTATGTCTAGATAAAAAATGATGACAAACTCACGTTTCTCAGATTTATGCGCAGGCGCAAAAAAATTAAGGGATGACATGTCAACTTCCTTGGATTCTAATTTGCTCTCTGTTTATCATAGACGCTTCAAACAACTTTATAAAGATCGTTGACATCTAGTGGAAGCCGTAGGTGTTGCGAAATGAATCCTTTCTCACTATGGTATCTATAAAACAATGACACTAAATAGTACAGTCACAAAATTCACATTTTTTTTGATCTATTTTTCACAGGTTTTTGCCTGCAATATGAGTTTTGTTATACTTACAGACACCATTCAAACTGTTTTAGAAAATTCAGAGTGTTTTCTATCCGAATGTGTTAATAATATGCATATCCTAGCTTCTGAGTTGGTGTAGGAGGCAGTTAAAAATGGGCACATCTTTTTTTCAAAATGTCTCAATACTGCCCCCGAGCCCCAACAGGTTATTAACATTGGCTTTAGGTCATCACTGTCCCCCCCCCCATCACTGATTATTTGGATGACGGCGGTGTGGTAAAATCAGCAGAGAGGGGGCAAACCGTAACTCCCAATCTGTAACACACAGCTGTGAGTTAACAGAGATGATGTCTAAGATAGTATTACTGATGGCCTAATCATGTAAACTGCAGCATCTGGTTCTTGTCTCCACTATAAGAACTGGATTTGATACATCTCCCCTGCTAATACTACCATCCAGCCCCTTTAGCAGATAGGATTTATACTGTACTGTACTACTGTACTGTAGTCACATAGATCACCTAGGAAACAGTGTTTCCTACCTCACTGGAGCTCAAATCACTGATTTTTGTTTTCGTTGATACAGGAAATCTAGAAGCTTTTCCGCTTCTCTGGAATCTGTTTGATTATTGTGTATCTTCTTCTGAATCAGCAGAAGCCTGATTATCACTAGCCCAGGTAGCTCTGTTGGGATGACATCTTTTCATGTGAAGAATGGGAATATTGTGCAGTCGTAAGTCTCATGATGCAGTTTTTCTTACTTTACACTGCATTCGGAAAGTATTCAGACCCCTTCACTTTTTCCAAATTTTGTTACATTACAGCCTTATTCTAAAATGGATTAAATATATAGTCCCGTGTGGCTCAGTTGGTAGAGCATGGTGTTTGCAACGCCAGGGTTGTGGGTTCGATTCCCACGGGGGACCAGTACGGAGAAAAAATGTATGTATTCACTACTGTAAGTCGCTCTGGATAAGAGCGTCTGCTAAATGACTAAAATGTAAATAGTTTTTTCCCCTTCATTAATCTACACACAATACCCCATAATGACAGAGCAAAAACAGGTTTTTAGAAATGTTTGCAAATGTATTACAAAAACCCCCAGGAAATATCACATTTTCATAAGTATTCAGACCCTTTAGTCAGTAATTTGAAGAAGCACCTTTGGTAGTGATTACATCCTTGCGTCGTCTTGGGTATAATGCTACAAGCTTGTCACACCTGTATTTGGGGAGTTTCTCCCATTCTTCTCTGCAGATCCTCTCAAGCTCTGTCAGGTTGGATGGGGAGCGTCACTGCACAGCTATTGTCAGGTCTCTCCAGAGATGTTCGTTCAGGTTCAAGTCCGGGCTCTGGCTGGGCCACTCAAGGGCATTCAGAGACTTGTCCCGAAGCCACTCCTGCGTTGTCTTGGCTGTGTGCTTAGGTCATTGTCCTGTTGGAAGGTGAAACTTCGCCCCAGTCTGAAGTCCTGAGAGCTCTGGAGCAGGTTTTCATTAAGGATCTCTTTGTACTTTTCCCTGTTCATCTTTCTCTTGATCCTGACTAGTCTCCCAGTCCCTGCCTCTGAAAAACATCCCTACAGCATGATGCTGCCACCACCATGCTTCACCGTAGGGATGGTATTGGCCAGGTGATGAGCGGGGCCAGGTTTCCTCTAAACGTGACGCTTGGAATTCAGGCCAAAGAGTTCAATCTTGGTTTCATCAGACCAGAAAATCTTGTTTCTCATGGTCTGAGAGTCATTTAGGTGCCTTTTGTCAAACTCCAAGCGGACTGTCATGTGCCTTTTACTGAGGAGTGGCTTCCATCTGGCTACTCTACCATAAAGGCCTGATTGGTGGAGTGCTGCAGAGATGGTTGTCCTTCTGGAATGTTCTCCCATCTCCACAGAGGAACTCTAGTGCTCTGTCAGAGTGACCATCGGGTTCTTGGTCACCTCCCTGATCAAGGCCCTTCTTCCCCTATTACTCAGCTTGGCCCGGGCGACTCTCATAGCAAACAGTCTGAATACTTATTTATATAAGGTATTTCTGTTTCTTATTTTTAATTAACGTGAGAACATTTCTAAAAATCTGTTTCTGCCTTGTCATTATGGGGTATTGTGATGTCATTATGGGGTATTGTGTGTAGATTGAGGAAAAAATGAATTTAAACAATTTTAGACTAAGGCTGTAACGTAACAAAATGTGGAAAAAGTGAAGGGGTCTGAATACTTTCCAAATGCACTGATACATACAGACAAGAATGTATATCAATCACAAATGCTTTATGTTATTCAACATTGCCTTTTATTTCACTTAAAGGATGTATATAACGTCATAGGATGAAACGGGGATGTATGCAACGGGGATGTATGTAATGTCATAGGATGAAACAGGGCTGTTATCAACAGACATGTTGAAGGAACTTTATTAAACTGTTATTTGAGATGTTTTTCCATTTGTGCGTTTCTTTAAAAGTATTTATTTGTCATCAAGTTTAGTATTTCATTACCAACTCACCTCCCATCCCCTCCAGTCTACCCTGGTGGACATCTCTGCCAATACATTTGAAGGTCGATTTTGGGCAAAAGCGCAAAAATAATGTATTTTAAACAGTATAACTGATCAATGCACCACCATACATGGTAATTTATTGCTTAAAAAAATGGTTAAATAAGATATTTGGCTACAGAAGTGCCATTTCTTTCCGATCTCCAAAAACAAATCCTGTGAAATGATGTCAACACATACTGGAGGAGTTACTGGCTAGCTTTGCTAACAAACTAGCTATAGTGGCTAGCTTAGCAAACAAACTAGCTACAGTGGATGGCTTAGCTAATGAACTAGCTCTAGTGGCTAGCTTAGCTAACAAACTAGCTACAGTGGCTAGCTTAGCTAACCAACTAGCTACAGTGGCTAGCTTAGCTAACAAACTAGCTACAGTGGCAAGCTTAGCTAACAAACTAGCTACAGTGGCTAGCTTAGCTAACAAACTAGCTACAGTGGCTAGCTTAGCTAACAAACTAAGTACAGTGGATGGCTTAGCTAATGAACTAGCTACAGTGGCTAGCTTAGCTAACGAATTAGCTACAGTGGCTAGCTTAGCTAACAAACTAGCTACAGTGGCTTTCATAGCTAATGAACGAGCTACAGTTGAAGTCGAAGTTTACATACACTTAGGTTGGAGTCATTAAAACTCGTTTTTCAACCACTCCACAAATTTCTTGTTAACAAACTATAGTTTTGGAAAGTCGGTTAGGACATCTACTTTGTGCATGACACAAGTAATTTTTCCAACAATTGTTTACAGAGAGATTATTTAACTTATAATTCCCTGTATCACAATTCCAGTGGGTCAGAAGTTTACATACACTAAGTTGACTGTGCCTTTAAACAGCTTGGAAAATTCCAGAAAATGATGTCATGGCTTTAGAAGCTTCTGATAGGCTAATTGACATAATTTGAGTCAATTGGAGGTGTACCTGTGGATGGATTTCAAGGCCTACCTTCAAACTCAGTGCCTCTTTGCTTGACATCATGGGAAAATCAAAAGAAATCAGCCAAGACCTCAGAAAAAAAATTGTAGACCTCCACAAGTCTGGTTCAACCTTGGGAGCAGTTTCGAAACGCCTGAAGGTACCACGTTCATCTGTACAAACAATAGTACGCAAGTATAAACACCATGGGACCACGCAGCCGTCATACCGCTCAGGAAGGAGACGCATTCTGTCTCCTAGAGATGAACGTACTTTGGTGCGAAAAGTGCAAATCAATCCCAGAACAACAGCAAAGGACCTTGTGAAGATGCTGGAGGAAACGGGTACAAAAGTATCTATATCCACAGTAAAACGAGTACTATATTGACATAACCTGAAAGGCCGCTCATTAAGGGAGAAGCCACTTCTCCAAAACTACCATAAAAAAAGCCAGACTACGGTTTGCAACTGCACATGGGGACAAAGATCGTACTTTTTGGAGAAATGTCCTCTGGTCTGATGAAACAAAAATAGAATAATGACCATCGTTATGTTTGGTGGAAAAAGGGGGAGGCTTGCAAGCCGAAGAACATCATCCCAACCGTGAAGCACGGGGGTGGCAGCATCATGTTGTGGGGGTGCTTTGCTGCAGGAGGGACTGGTGCACTTCACAAAATAGATGGCATCATGAGGCTGGAAAATTATGTGGATATATTGAAGCAACATCTCAAGACATCAGTCAGGAAGTTAAAGCTTCGTTGCAAATGGGTCTTCCAATGACCCCAAGCATACTTCCAAAGTTGTGGCAAAATGGCTTAAGGACAACAAAGTCAAGGTATTGGAGTGGCCATCACAAAGCCCTGACCTCAAACCTATAGAAAATTTGTGGGCATAACTGAAAAAGTGTGTGCGAGTAAGGAGGCCTACAAACCTGACTCAGTTACACCAGCTCTGTCAGGAGGAATGGGACAAAATTCACCCAACTTATTGTGGGAAGCTTGTGGAAGGCTACCCGCAACATTTGACAAAAGTTTAAGTTGTTAAAGGCAATGCTACCAAATACTAATTGAGTGTATGTAAACTTCTGACCCACTGGGAATGTGATGAAAGAAATAAAACATTCTCTCTACTATTATTCTGACATTTCACATTCTTAAAATAAATTGGTGATCCTAACTGACCTAAGACAGGGAATTTTTACTTTGATTAAATGTCAGGAATTGTGAACAACTGAGTTTAAATGTGTTTGGTTAAGGTGTATGTAAACTTCCGACTTCAACTGTACATTGGTCATGTGCACACCTGACTAGAATGACACTGATGTACCACCAAAGGCACACCCCATTTACGTTTGAAAATTGGGAAAGATGCGGATTTGGATCGTGTCCAAAGTTGACCTTTAACAGGAAACCCCATCTCTACTGCTACAGGTTGTAAAACATGATCAAATATCATCTCCAATATTAACTTCTACTTTGACAGAAGAGCTCTTCATTTCTCTGCTGAGTCGACAGTACTGGTAGTTTAGAAGTCTGTACAGTTCTGTAGAACGTTTAGAGCCCTGACCCTAAACCGGGATAAACTCTGAGCTCTAGTAATAACCACCCAAAACTCCTCCCGACCCTAAGGGCTCTATTCAATCTGTATGGCTGATGTTCAACCAGCTGATAGAAATGTAAAGGCAACGTTCCTGTGTTAGCAGAGACTGCATTCACGGTCAACGCTGCATATGTCAGCTCTCCAATGGGAAATGACCTTTACATTTCTATCACACGGTCTGTAACGCTTCAGCCATCCAGATTGAATACAGCCCTAATTCTAGCTGAGTAACCGAACCCTAAGTAAGTTACACTAACCCCCTAACCAGCCTTAAATGACCCCTAACCCCCTAACCAACCTTAAATGACCCCTAACCAACCTTAAATGACCCCTAACCCCCTAACCAACCTTAAATTACCCCTAACCAACCTTAAATGACCCCTAACTCCCTAACCAACCTTAAATGACCCCTAACCAACCTTAAATGACCCCTAACCCCCTAACCAACCTTAAATTACCCCTAACCAACCTTAAATGACCCCTAACCCCCTAACCAACCTTATATGACCCCTAACCAACCTTATATGACCCCTAACCAACCTTAAATGACCCCTAACCAGCCTTAAATAGCCCCTAACCCCCTAACCAACCTTAAATTACCCCCAACCCCCTAACCAACCTTAAATTACCCCCAACCCCCTAACCAACCTTATATGACCCCTAACCAACCTTAAATGACCCCTAACCAGCCTTAAATGGCCCATAACCCCCTAACCAACCTTAAATGACCCCTAAGCAACCTTAAATGACCCCTAAGCAACCTTAAATGACCCCTAACCAACCTTAAATTACCCCTAACCCCCTAACCAACCTTAAATGGCCCCTAAACCCCCTAACCAACCTTACGTGGCCCCTAAACCCCCTAACCAACCTTAAATTACCCCTAGCCCCCAACCAACCTTAAATTACCCCTAACAACCTTAAATGACCCCTAACCCCTAACCAACCTTAAATTACCCCCAACCAACCTTAAATTACCCCCAACCAACCTTAAATTACCCCTAACCCCCCAACCAACCTTAAATTACCCCTAACCCCCTAACCAACCTAATAATAACGTTATATTATTACTATTTTAATCCAGTTCTCCTTGTCAGCCTAAAATACAAACACAGTGCCTCAATATTATCTCCAGATCCAGTACATTTAAGACACTTCCCCATGGCAGGCACAGTAAAGTAACAGCGCCTCTTCAACCTTAGGAGGCTGAATAAATTTGACTTGGCACCTAAAACCCTCACATACTTCTACAGATGCACAATTGAGAGCATCCTGTTGGGCTGTATCACCGCCTGGTACGGCAACTGCACCGCCCACAACCGCAGGGCTCTGCAGAGGATGGTGCGGTCTACCCAACGCATCACTGGGGGCAAACTACCTGCCCTCCAGGACACCTACAGCACCCAATGTCACAGGAAGGCCAAAAAGATCATCAAGGACAACAACCACCCGTGGGGAGGGATAGAGGGGAGGGATAGAGGAAGGGAAGAAAGAGGAGGGAGGAGGGAGGGAGGGAGGAAAAGGGAAGGATGGAGGAAGGGAGGAAAGGGTAGGGATGGATGGAGGAAGGGAGGGAGGGAGGAAAGGGGAGGGAGGGATGGAGGAAAGGGGAGGGAGGGAGGAAAGGGGAGGGATGGATGGAGGAAAGGGGAGGGATGGAGGAAGGAAGGGATGGAGGAAGGGAGATGAGGAAAGGAGGGAGGGAATGAGAGAGAGAGAGCGAGAGGAGGCAGACAAAGCAGAACACTGGACAGACACCACGAGACAGGTCTTCAGGCACATTATTGTTTTTCTTTCGTCCCCCCATCTTAGTTTTGCTACGATATCTCTGAGCCCAGATCACCGCGGAAACCACACAGCCTGGGTCACCATGGAAACCACACGGCCCAGATCACCATGGAAACCACCCAGCTTCACACTGGAAGACATCTTAATTCAAGATACATAATAATGATTTAAAAATGTGGAGAGGTTTCATGGTTTAATGCGATGAAAATAAAAAGTAGTTTCCTGTATCCTCTCGGTACATCGGATCAGTGGAACGTTGGGACCAGGTTGGACCAGTGGGTGGAGTTAGAATGACCAGGTAGAACCAGGGGACAGTTATGACCAGGGGAGTTAGCATGTCGAAGGCGTCTCCAGCGGCAGGGTTTTATGTTCGTTATGTTTATCTGTCATGTTATTCAGCAGTCTGTCCTCCAGGGCAGAGGTGTGGAGCTCTAGCTCTCTGGTTCCTCCAGGTGTCTGGGCAGGCAGGGTTGCTGGTGGACCGTGCTGGTGCCCCAGGATACCCCTAGGGAAGGGGACAGGCTACGGAGGCCCACCCCACCGAGAGGCATCATGGAAGGGGACAGACTGCGCAGGCCAACCCCACCCAGAGGCACCAAGCTGGGGGACAGGCTGCGGATGCCAACCCCTGATCTGAAGCTGAGCTCCGGGGCAGGCAGCAGGGGTTTCAGGATGCTGACCAGGCAGAAGGCTGAGCCACTCTTAGGGATGAAGTTCACCTTGTTACGGTCCGGACACAGGAAGGGAGGAATCTCCTGGAGGGGTCTGGGACTGTAAAACAAACACACACATTGTCATTCAACACTAATATGACATAGATTATTTATGGTATTTACTGAGCAGAGTGCCCTTTTCCTATATAAGAGGAGTAATAGAAGTATGGCCACAAAAGGCTGTACATGGCTAGTATTAATGTTCTGAGTTAGCTTCTACTATGGTGGGCTCCAGCTAGTTATAATGTTCTGAGTTAGCTTCTACTATGGTGGGCTCCAGCTAGTTTTAATGCTCTGAGTTAGCTTCTACTATGGTGGGCTCCAGCTAGTTATAATGTTCTGAGTTAGCTTCTACTATGGTGGGCTCCAGCTAGTTTTAATGTTCTGAGTTAGCTTCTACTGTGGTGGGCTCCAGCTAGTTTTAATGTTCTGAGTTAGCTTCTACTATGGTGGGCTCCAGCTAGTTTTAATGCTCTGAGTTAGCTTCTACTATGGTGGGCTCCAGCTAGTTTTAATGCTCTGAGTTAGCTTCTACTATGGTGGGCTCCAGCTAGTTTTAATGTTCTGAGTTAGCTTCTACTATGGTGGGCTCCAGCTAGTTTTAATGCTCTGAGTTAGCTTCTACTATGGTGGGCTCCAGCTAGTTTTAATGTTCTGAGTTAGCTTCTACTATGGTGGGCTCCAGCTAGTTTTAATGTTCTGAGTTAGCTTCTACTATGGTGGGCTCCAGCTAGTTTTAATGTTCTGAGTTAGCTTCTACTATGGTGGGCTCCAGCTAGTTTTAATGTTCTGAGTTAGCTTCTACTATGGTGGGCTCCAGCTAGTTTTAATGTTCTGAGTTAGCTTCTACTACGGTGGGCTCCAGCTAGTTATAATATACTTTGATATTACCGGCCGCAAGTGATATGGCGAAAACAATGTGTGGGGAGGCTGATATGTTAGGAGGATATGGGGAGGCTGATATGTTAGGAGGATATGGGGAGGCTGATCTGTTAGGAGGATATGGGGAGGCTGATATGTTAGGAGGATATGGGGAGGCTGATATGTTAGGAGGATATGGGGAGGCTGATATGTCAGGAGGATATGGGGAGGCTGATATGTTAGGAGGATATGGGGAGGCTGATATGTTAGGAGGATATGGGGAGGCTGATATGTCAGAAGGATATGGGGAGGCTGATATGTCAGGAGGATATGGGGAGGCCGATATGTCAGGAGGATATGGGGAGGCTGATATGTCAGGAGGATATGGGGAGGCTGATATGTCAGGAGGATACGGGGAGGCTGATATGTCAGGAGGATATGGGGAGGCTGATATGTTAGGAGGATATGGGGAGGCTGAACTGTTAGGAGGATATGGGGAGGCTGATATGTCAGAAGGATATGGGGAGGCTGATATGTCAGGAGGATATGGGGAGGCTGATATGTCAGGAGGATATGGGGAGGCTGATATGTCAGGAGGATATGGGGAGGCTGATATGTCAGGAGGATATGGGGAGGCTGATATGTTAGGAGGATATGGGGAGGCTGATATGTTAGGAGGATATGGGGAGGCTGAACTGTTAGGAGGATATGGGGAGGCTGATATGTCAGGAAGATATGGGGAGGCTGATCTGTTAGGAGGATATGGGGAGGCTGATATGTTAGGAGGATATGGGTAGGCTGATATGTCAGGAGGATATGGGGAGGCTGATATGTCAGGAGGATATGGGGAGGCTGATATGTCAGGAGGATATGGGGAGGCTGATATGTTCAGGAGGATATGGGGAGGCTGATATGTCAGAAGGATATGGGGAGGCTGATATGTCAGGAGGATATGGGGAGGCTGATATGTCAGGAGGATATGGGGAGGCTGATATGTTAGGAGGATTTGGGGAGGCTGATATGTTAGGATGATATGGGGAGGCTGATATGTTAGGAGGATATGGGGAGGCTGATATGTCAGGAGGATATGGGGAGGCTGATCTGTTAGGAGGATATGTGGAGGCTGATATGTCAGGAGGATATGGGGAGGCTGATCTGTTAGGAGGATATGGGGAGGCTGATATGTTCAGGAGGATATGGGGAGGCTGATATGTTAGGAGGATATGGGGAGGCTGATATGTTCAGGAGGATATGGGGAGGCTGATATGTTCAGGAGGATATGGGGAGGCTGATATGTCAGGAGGATATGGGGAGGCTGATATGTTAGGAGGATATGGGGAGGCTGATATGTTAGGAGGATATGGGGAGGCTGATATGTCAGAAGGATATGGGGAGGCTGATATGTCAGGAGGATATGGGGAGGCCGATATGTCAGGAGGATATGGGGAGGCTGATATGTCAGGAGGATATGGGGAGGCTGATATGTCAGGAGGATACGGGGAGGCTGATATGTCAGGAGGATATGGGGAGGCTGATATGTTAGGAGGATATGGGGAGGCTGAACTGTTAGGAGGATATGGGGAGGCTGATATGTCAGAAGGATATGGGGAGGCTGATATGTCAGGAGGATATGGGGAGGCTGATATGTCAGGAGGATATGGGGAGGCTGATATGTCAGGAGGATATGGGGAGGCTGATATGTCAGGAGGATATGGGGAGGCTGATATGTTAGGAGGATATGGGGAGGCTGATATGTTAGGAGGATATGGGGAGGATGAACTGTTAGGAGGATATGGGGAGGCTGATATGTCAGGAAGATATGGGGAGGCTGATCTGTTAGGAGGATATGGGGAGGCTGATATGTTAGGAGGATATGGGTAGGCTGATATGTCAGGAGGATATGGGGAGGCTGATATGTCAGGAGGATATGGGGAGGCTGATATGTCAGGAGGATATGGGGAGGCTGATATGTTCAGGAGGATATGGGGAGGCTGATATGTCAGAAGGATATGGGGAGGCTGATATGTCAGGAGGATATGGGGAGGCTGATATGTCAGGAGGATATGGGGAGGCTGATATGTTAGGAGGATTTGGGGAGGCTGATATGTTAGGATGATATGGGGAGGCTGATATGTTAGGAGGATATGGGGAGGCTGATATGTCAGGAGGATATGGGGAGGCTGATCTGTTAGGAGGATATGTGGAGGCTGATATGTCAGGAGGATATGGGGAGGCTGATCTGTTAGGAGGATATGGGGAGGCTGATATGTTCAGGAGGATATGGGGAGGCTGATATGTTAGGAGGATATGGGGAGGCTGATATGTTCA
Organism: Salmo salar; assembly: GCF_905237065.1. Classification (NCBI taxonomy): domain Eukaryota; kingdom Metazoa; phylum Chordata; class Actinopteri; order Salmoniformes; family Salmonidae; genus Salmo; species Salmo salar. The sequence continues at coordinate 46,918,181 of NC_059458.1, read as the reverse complement.
GGAGGATATGGGGAGGCTGATATGTTCAGGAGGATATGGGGAGGCTGATATGTCAGGAGGATATGGGGAGGCTGATATGTTAGGAGGATTTGGGGAGGCTGATATGTTCAGGAGGATATGGGGAGGCTGATATGTTCAGGAGGATATGGGGAGGCTGATCTGTTAGGAGGATATGGGGAGGCTGATCTGTTAGGAGGATATGGGGAGGCTGATATGTTAGGAGGATATGGGGAGGCTGATATGTTCAGGAGGATATGGGGAGGCTGATATGTTAGGAGGATATGGGGAGGCTGATATGTTAGGAGGATATGGGGAGGCTGATCTGTTAGGAGGATATGGGGAGGCTGATATGTCAGGAAGATATGGGGAGGCTGATCTGTTAGGAGGATATGGGGAGGCTGATATGTTAGGAGGATATGGGGAGGCTGATATGTCAGGAGGATATGAGGAGGCTGATATGTCAGGAGGATATGGGGAGGCTGATATGTCAGGAGGATATGGGGAGGCTGATATGTTCAGGAGGATATGGGGAGGCTGATATGTTCAGGAGGATATGGGGAGGCTGATATGTCAGAAGAATATGGGGAGGCTGATATGTCAGGAGGATATGGGGAGGCTGATATGTCAGGAGGATATGGGGAGGCTGATATGTCAGGAGGATATGGGGAGGCTGATATGTTAGGAGGATTTGGGGAGGCTGATATGTTAGGAGGATATGGGGATGCTGATATGTTAGGAGGATATGGGGAGGCTGATATGTCAGGAGGATATGTGGAGGCTGATATGTCAGGAGGATATGGGGAGGCTGATCTGTTAGGAGGATATGGGGAGGCTGATATGTTCAGGAGGATATGGGGAGGCTGATATGTTAGGAGGATATGGGGAGGCTGATATGTTCAGGAGGATATGGGGAGGCTGATATGTTCAGGAGGATATGGGGAGGCTGATATGTCAGGAGGATATGGGGAGGCTGATATGTTAGGAGGATTTGGGGAGGCTGATATGTTAGGAGGATATGGGGAGGCTGAACTGTTAGGAGGATATGGGGAGGCTGATCTGTTAGGAGGATATGGGGAGGCTGATCTGTTAGGAGGATATGGGGAGGCTGATATGTTAGGAGGATATGGGGAGGCTGATATGTTCAGGAGGATATGGGGAGGCTGATATGTTAGGAGGATATGGGGAGGCTGATATGTTAGGAGGATATGGGGAGGCTGATCTGTTAGGAGGATATGGGGAGGCTGATATGTTAATGTGTATTGTTATTATGACATTTTAAATGAGAAAGTAGAGGTCAGGGGTTAGGTTTAGAGGTTAGGGTGTACTCTCACAGCCCTCAGGACGGTTAGGGGTTAGGGAGTAGGGGTTAGGGGTCAGGGGTTAGGGTCAGGGGTTAGGGGTTAGGCTGTACTCACAGTGACTCCTCAAAGACCTTGACCTTCTCACAGCCCTCCGGCGGCTCCCTCTTGAACATGTAACTGTTGTTGGGCTTCGGAGACGCTGCATACTTCGGGAGAGGAGAGCAGGGACCCAGATCTGAGGACAGACAGACAGACAGGCAGGCAGACAGGCAGACAGGCAGACAGGCAGACAGACAGACAGACAGACAGACAGACAGACAGACAGACAGACAGACAGGTAGGCAGGTAGGCAGGCAGGCAGGCAGGCAGACAGACAGAGAGCAGGTCAGTCACAATATGCAGGGTGAGGGGGACAAAGCTATGGGTGTGTGTGTGTGTGTGTGTGTGTGTGTGTGTGTGTGTGTGTGTGTACCTTTCTCCTCTGCGGGGTAGGGGCTGCCTCCTCCCATATCGTTGAGGATGGTGAGGTAGGAGGGAGAGATGGAGTCGGGCCGGCTGCTGCTGTTGCTATGCTTACCGCCACCGAGGCCCCCCCCTGAGGGGGTCTGTGTGTCGATGCTTCGGGTGGAGCTGCTGCGCTGGAGGGGGAGGGGTGGGGGGGCGCGGTGCCCGTCTGGGACATCTTGGGGCTGAACCCAAAGCACACATAAATAATAACACTTGATTTGTTGTGTGTGTGTGTGTGTGTGTGTGTGTGTGTGTGTGTGTGTGTGTGTGTGTGTGTGTGTGTGTGTGTGTGTGTGTGTGTGTGTGTGTGTGTGTGTGAACAAGAACAAGGACTCACAATAATAACCTCATCTCGTAGTTGCGGTGTGTCACGGATGATGATGCGTTCGATCTCCTGGTTGAGACCCTCCACGCTGTTCCGGAAGCGCGGCGTCGTCGACTTGGGGACGGGGATCAGGATAGTCTTATTGGGCATCTGGGCCTTACATACAGACAGGGGAAAGGTTAGTGGTAGAGTTAGGGTTAACCCTTAGAGATGGGGTTAGGGTTAACCCTTAGAGATGGGGTTAGGGTTAACCCTTAGAGATGGGGTTAGGGTTAACCCTTAGAGATGGGGTTAGGGTTAACCCTTAGAGATGGGGGTTAGGGTTAACCCTTAGAGATGGGGGTTAGGGTTAACCCTTAGAGATGGGGTTAGGGTTAATCCTTAGAGATGGGTTAACCCTTAGAGATGGGGGTTAGGGTTAACCCTTAGAGATGGGGTTAGGGTTAACCCTTAGAGATGGGGGTTAGGGTTAACCCTTAGAGATGGGGTTAGGGTTAACCCTTAGAGATGGGGTTAGGGTTAATCCTTAGAGATGGGGTTAGGGTTAACCCTTAGAGATGGGTTAACCCTTAGAGATGGGGGTTAGGGTTAACCCTTAGAGATGGGGGTTAGGGTTAACCCTTAGAGATGGGGGTTAGGGTTAACCCTTAGAGATGGGTTAACCCTTAGAGATGGGGGTTAGGCTTAACCCTTAGAGATGGGGGTTAGGGTTAACCCTTAGAGATGGGTTAACCCTTAGAGATGGGGGTTTGGGGTTAACCCTTAGAGATGGGGGTTAGGGTTAACCCTTAGAGATAGGTTAACCCTTAGAGATGGGGTTAGGGTTAACCCTTAGAGATGGGGTTAGGGTTAACCCTTAGAGATGGGGTTAGTGTTAACCCTTAGAGATAGGTTAACCCTTAGAGATGGGGTTAGGGTTAACCCTTAGAGATAGGAGTTAGGGTTAACCCTTAGAGATAGGAGTTAGGGTTAACCCTTAGAGATAGGGGTTAGGGTTAACCCTTAGAGATAGGGGTTAGGGTTAACCCTTAGAGACACGGGTTAGGGTTAACCCTTAGAGATGGGGTTAGGGTTAACCCTTAGAGATGGGGTTAGGGTTAACCCTTAGAGATGGGGTTAGGGTTAACCCTTAGAGATGGGGGTTAGGGTTAACCCTTAGAGATGGGGGTTAGGGTTAACCCTTAGAGATGGGGGTTAGGGTTAACCCTTAGAGATGGGGTTAGGGTTAACCCTTAGAGATGGGGTTAGGGTTAACCCTTAGAGATGGAGGTTAGGATTAACCCTTAGAGATGGGGTTTAGGGTTAACCCCTAGATATGGGGGGTAGGGTTAACCCTTAGAGATGGGGATCAGGATGGTCTTATTCGGCATCTGGGCCTAGAGACACAGAGAGCGAAACCCTGTCTACCATACTGCTACACCTTCACAATACACAGAGAAACCCTGTCTACCATACTGCTACCCCTTCACAATACACAGAGAAACCCTGTCTCCCATACTGCTACACCTTCACAATACACAGAGAAACCCTGTCTACCATACTGCTACATCTTCACAATACACAGAGAAACCCTGTCTACCATACTGCTACACCTTCACAATACACAGAGAAACCCTGTCTACCATACCGCTACACCTTCACGATACACAGAGAAAACCTTTCTACCATACCGCTACACCTTCACGATACACAGAGAAACCCTGTCTACCATACTGCTACACCTTCACGATACACAGAGAAACCCTGTCTACCATACTGCTACACCTTCACAATACACAGAGAAACCCTGTCTACCATACTGCTACACCTTCATAATACACAGAGAAACCCTGTCTACCATACTGCTACACCTTCACAATACACAGAGAAACCCTGTCTACCATACTGCTACATCTTCACGATACACAGAGAAACCCTGTCTACCATACTGCTACACCTTCACAATACACAGAGAAACCCTGTCTACCATACTGCTACACCTTCACAATACACAGAGAAACCCTGTCTACCATACTGCTACACCTTCACAATACACAGAGAAACCCTGTCTACCATACTGCTACACCTTCACAATACACAGAGAAACCCTGTCTACCATTCTGCTACACCTTCATAATACACAGAGGGTGTTTCTCTAAATGCATACTACCTTGCCCCGAGCACGAGGGGGGTTGGTGTATGAGTCCAAATCAAAGTATGTGAAACGCATCATGGAGGGCACTTCTCAAATGCGTACTCCGTTTGTACATAATTTCACGCACGCGTTGATGCAAGTTTCAACGGATAGTATGCAAAGAAATATGATGCAACAACCTGAAAAACTTATGCAACTTTATTTGAGCTGATGTGAGAGAAAATACAACCCTGATTTCAGAATGAAATGTTGCCTATTCACATCTTAGAAGTTGCCTGACTACAATATTTTATCATCTTGCTACGTTGATAAATACATGCTGTGTTAATTTTGGCATGTTTACCTGCCTTCGTGCTGTAGACTGCAAGCCCATAATAAGTCATTAGGGCTAACTGGCTAGCTACTAGTACTGCTAGCTAGCCAGATAGCCACTAAGAATTGTTAGCTAGCTACCCATGAAGAATTTACATCTATCTTGCATAATATTAGTTTTAGGTCATTTTTGCCTGTTATACTATCTGGTTAGGTACATTATTCCGATTCACATATAGCTAGCTGATAGTTATGAAGTAAAATGGTTGCTTTGTGTATATCCTGTTTCGTCTCTATTGTCATTGTTGTCCAGGGAATGGGGAAGTCCATAGTAAGTCTATTTTTTTTTTTTTTACCTTTATTTAACTTGGCAAGTCAGTTAAGAACAAATTCTTATTTACAATGACAGCCTAGGAACAGTGGGTTAACTGCCTTGTTCAGGGGCAGAACGACAGATGTTTAACTTGTCAGCTCAGTGATTTGTTCTTGCAACCTTTCGGTTACTAGTCCAACGCTCTAACCACTAGGCTACACTGCCGCCGTCTGTAGGGCTAGGTGGCTAGCTAGCTACCCACGAACAATTGGTAGCTACCCACAAAAATGTAAATCTACATATTTAACCATAACCCTTGCATAACATTAGTTTCAGGTTGTTTTTGCCTGTTTAACTAGCTGGCTAGCTAGATTATTACGATTCACATTTCCAGCTGATTATTATGCAGTAAAACGTTTACTTTGTATGTCTCTTGTTTGGTCTCTATTGTTGCCTTTGTCGTTGCGGGAAGAAGGTTCAGTGAATGGGGAGATGCAGCGTGAGATAATACACGAGGTGGAGTGCGAGAGCTTCTCAAATGTATCGTTTTATACATTCTCCACACTCTCATCCTGACAAGAACGTACTCAAAAGAATATGGTAGGAGAATGGACTCGGAGCATCAGAATGTGGAGAACGGCAGTATGAATACTGAGAAACAACCAGAGAAAGCATGTCTACCATACTGTTAGGATGAGGATACACTCTGCAACTAATAGATAGGGTACTCTCTGTAACTAAAGGTTAGGGTTAGGGTACTCTCTGTAACTAAAGGTTAGTGTACTCTCTGTAACTAAAGGTTAGGGTTAGGGTACTCTCTGTAACTAAAGGTTAGGGTACTCTCTGTAACTAAAGGTCAGGGTTAGGGTACTCTCTGTAACTAAAGGTTAGGGTACTCTCTGTAACTAAAGTTTAGGGTACTCTCTGTAACTAAAGGTTAGGGTACTCTCTGTAACTAAAAGTTAGGGTTAGGGTACTCTCTGTAACTAAAGGTTAGGGTACTCTCTGTAACTAAAGGTTAGGGTACTCTCTGTAACTAAATGTTAGGGTACTCTCTGTAACTAAAGGTTAGGGTACTCTCTGTAACTAAAGGTTAGGGTTAGGGTACTCTCTCTACCGACCATTTCGAATCCCACCGCACCCTCTCCGCTATGCTATCTGGTTTCAGAGCTGGTCATGGGTGCACCTCAGCCACGCTCAAGGTCCTAAACGACATCGTAACCGCCATCGATAAGAAACAATACTGTGCTGCCGTATTCATTGACCTGGCCAAAGCTTTTGACTCTGTTAACCTGTTAGGGCTAGGGGGCAGTATTGACACGGCTGGATAAAAAACATACCCGATTTAATCTGGTTACCACTCCTACCCAGTAACTAGAATATGCATATACTTATTACATATGGATAGAAAACACCCTACATTTTCTAAAACTGTTTGAATGGTGTCTGTGAGTATAACAGAACTCAAATGGCAGGTCAAAACCTGAGAGATTCCTTTACAGGAAGTGGCCTGTCTGACCATTTCTTGAACTTGTTTTCCATCTCTATCATTTACTAAGGATCTCTGCTCTAACGTGACACTTCCCACGTCTTCCATAGGCTCTCAGAGCCCGGGAAAAAACAGAATGTCGTCATTCCAGCCCCAGGCTGAAACACATTATCGCCTTTCTCAAGTGGCCGATCAAGGGACACTGGCTTATGCGCGTGACCCCGACCGCCCCCGCCTTTGGGATTTTTTCCTCTGTTTGCCGAAAAGGAGATTCCCTGTCGGAATATTATCGCTTTTCTACGAGAAAAATGTCGTAAAAATTGATTTTAAACAGCGGTTGACATGCTTCGAAGTACGGTAATGGAATACTTAGAATTTTATTGTCACGAATTGCGCCATGCGCGCGACACTTCTTTACTATTTCGGATAGTGTCTGGAACGCACAAACAAAACGCCGCTATTCGGATATAACGATGGATTATTTTGGACCAAACCAACATTTGTTATTGAAGTAGCAGTCCTGGGTGTGTATTCTGACGAAGACAACAAAAGGTAATCAAACTTTTATAATAGTAAATATGATTATGGTGAGTGCTAAACTTGCCGGGTGTCTAAATAGCGAGCCCGTGATGCCTGGGCTATGTACTTAGAATATTGCAAAATGTGCTTTCACCAAAAAGCTATTTTAAAATCGGACATATCGAGTGCATAGAGGAGGTCTGTATCTATAATTCTTAAAATAATTGTTATGCTTTTTGTGAACGTTTATCGTGAGTAATTTAGTAAAATGTTAGCGAATTCCCCGGAAGTTTGCGGGGGGTATGCTAGTTCTGAACGTCACATGCTAATGTAAAAAGCTGGTTTTTGATATAAATATGAACTTGATTGAACAAAACATGCATGTATTGTATAACATAATGTCCTAGGGTTGTCATCTGATGAAGATCATCAAAGGTGAGTGCTGCATTTAGCTGTCTTCTGGGTTTTGGTGACATTATATGCTGGCTTGAAAAATGGGTGTCTGATTATTTCTGGCTTGGTACTCTGCTGACATAATCTAATGTTTTGCTTTCGTTGTAAAGCCTTTTTGAAATCGGACAGTGTGGTTAGATTAACGAGAGTCTTGTCTTTAAATGGCTGTAAAATAGTCATATGTTTGAGAAATTGAAGTAATAGGATTTTTAAGGTTTTGAAAATCGCGCCACAGGATAGCAGTGGCTGTTACGTAGGTGGGACGAATTCGTCCCGCCTAGCCTAGACAGGTTAATCACCACATCCTCATCGGCAGACTCAGTAGCATTGGTTTCTCCATCGATTGCGTCGCCTGGTTCACCAACTACTTCTCTGATAGAGTTCAGTGTGTCAAATCGGAGGGCCTGCTGTCCGGACCTCTGGCAGTCTCTATGGGGGTACCACAGGGTTCAATTCTTGGGCCAACTCTTTTCTCTGTGTACATCAATGATGTCGCTCTTGCTGCTGGTGAATCTCTGATCCACCTCTACGCAGACGACACCATTCTGTATACTTCTGGCCCTTCTTTGGACACTGTGTTAACAACCCTCCAGACGAGCTTCAATGCCATACAACTCTCCGTGGTCTCCAACTGCTCCTAAATACAAGTAAAACTAAATGCATGCTCTTCAACCGATCGCTGCCTGCACCTGCCCGCCTGTCCAGCATAATTTCTCTGGACGGTTCTGACTTAGAATTTGTGGATAACTACAAATACCTAGGTGTCTGGTTAGACTGTAAACTCTCCTTCCAGACTCACATCAATCATCTCCAATCCAAAGTTAAATCTAGAATTGGCTTCCTATTTCGCAACAAAGCATCCTTCACTCATGCTGCCAAACATACCCTCGTAAAACTGACCATCCTACCAATCCTCGACTTCGGCGATGTCATTTACAAAATAGCCTCCGATACCCTACTCAACAAGCTGGATGCAGTCTATCACAGTGCCATACGTTTTGTCACCAAAGCCCCATATACTACCCACCACTGCGACCTGTACGCTCTCGTTGGCTGGCCTTCGCTTCATAATCGTCGCCAAACACATTGGCTCCAGGTCATCTACAAGACCCTGCTAGGTAAAGTCCCCCCTTATCTCCGCTCACTGGTCACCATAGCAGCACCCACCTGTAGCACGCGCTCCAGCAGGTATATCTCTCTGGTCACCCCTAAAGCCAACTCCTCCTTTGGTCGTCTCTCCTTCCAGTTCTCTGCTGCCAATGACTGGAACGAACTACAAAAATCTCTGAAACTGGAAACACTTATCTCCCTCACTAGCTTTAAGCACCAGCTATCAGAGCAGCTCCCAGGTCACTGCACCTGTACATAGCCCATCTATAATTTAGCCCAAACTACTACCTCTTCCCCTACTGTATTTATTTATTTTATTTATTATTTTGCTCCTTTGCACCATATTATTTATATTTTAACTTTGAACTTTCTTCAAATTATAATTCTACCATTCCAGTGTTTTACTTGCTATACTTTATTTACTTTGCCACCATGGCCTTTTTTTGCCTTTACCTCCCTTATCTCACATCATTTGCTCACATTGTATATAGTCTTATTTTTGTCTACTGTATCATTGATTGTATGTTGTTTTACTCCATGTGTAACTCTGTGTTTTTGTATGTTGTCGAACTGCTTTGCTTTATCTTGGCCAGGTCGCAATTGTAAATGAGAACTTGTTCTCAACTTGCCTACCTGGTTAAATAAAGGTGAAATAAAAATAAAATAAATAAAAAACTAAAGGTTAGGGTACTCTCTGTAACTAAAGGTTAGGGTACTCTCTGTAACTAAAGGTTAGGGTTAGGGTACTCTCTGTAACTAAAGGTTAGGGTACTCTCTGTAACTAAAGGTTAGGGTACTCTCTACAACTAAAGATTAGGGCACTCTCTATAACTAAAGGTTAGGGTACTCTCTGTAACTAAAGGTTAGGGTTAGGTTACTCTCTGTAACTAAAGGTTAGGGTTAGGGTACTCTCTGTAACTAAAGGTTAGGGTACTCTCTGTAACTAAAGGTTAGGGTGCTCTCTGTAACTAAAGGTTAGGGGAAGGAGTAGATAGAATGAGGCTCAGGGTAGGGTACCTGTGACTGGGTGATGGTTAGGGTTAGGGTTAGGCTCAGGGTAGGGTACCTGTGACTGGGTGATGGTTAGGGTTAGGCTCAGGGTAGGGTACCTGTGACTGGGTGATGGTTAGGGTTAGGGTTAGGCTCAGGGTAGGGTACCTGTGACTGGGTGATGGTTAGGGTTAGGCTCAGGCTCAGGGTAGGGTACCTGTGACTGGGTGATGGTTAGGGTTAGGGTTAGGCTCAGGGTAGGGTACCTGTGACTGGGTGATGGTTAGGGTTAGGCTCAGGGTAGGGTACCTGTGACTGGGTGATGGTTAGGGTTAGGCTCAGGCTCAGGGTAGGGTACCTGTGACTGGGTGATGGTTAGGGTTAGGCTCAGGGTAGGGTACCTGTGACTGGGTGATGGTTAGGGTTAGGGTTAGGCTCAGGGTAGGGTACCTGTGACTGGGTGATGGTTAGGGTTAGGCTCAGGCTCAGGGTAGGGTACCTGTGACTGGGTGATGGTTAGGGTTAGGGTTAGGCTCAGGGTAGGGTACCTGTGACTGGATGATGGTTAGGGTTAGGCTCAGGGTAGGGTACCTGTGACTGGGTGATGGTTAGGGTTAGGGTTAGGCTCAGGGTAGGGTGCCTGTGACTGGATGATGGTTAGGGTTAGGGTTAGGCTCAGGGTAGGGTACCTGTGACTGGATGATGGCAGCATGACTACCGTTGAAGGGGGACTTGCGGTCCTTGTCCCTGCGGTGACGGCTGCTGCGCTTACTGCGCTGGAGTTGCTGTCGCAATTTAGCAATCTGGAGGAGAGAAGAGTTACTGGGTTAGGGGGTATATTGGTAGGATGTTGTTATCTAATTTAGCAATCTGGAGGAGAGAAGAGTTACTGGGTTTGGGGTATATTGGTAGGATGTTGTTATCTAATTTAGCAATCTGGAGGAGGGAAGAGTTACTGGGTTAGGGGGTATATTGGTAGGATGTTGTTATCTAATTTAGCAATCTGGAGGAGGTAAGAGTTACTGGGTTTGGGGTATATTGGTAGGATGTTGTTATCTAATTTAGCAATCTGGAGGAGAGAAGAGTTACTGGGTTAGGGGGTATATTGGTAGGATGTTGTTATCTAATTTAGCAACCTGGAGGAGGGAAGAGTTACTGGGTTAGGGGGTATATTGGTAGGATGTTGTTATCTAATTTAGCAATCTGGAGGAGGGAAGAGTTACTGGGTTAGGGGGTATATTGGTAGGATGTTGTTATCTAATTTAGCAATCTGGAGGAGGGAAGAGTTACTGGGTTAGGGGGTATATTGGTAGGATGTTGTTATCTAATTTAGCAATCTGGAGGAGGGAAGAGTTACTGGGTTAGGGGGTATATTGGTAGGATGTTGTTATCTAATTTAGCAATCTGGAGGAGGGAAGAGTTACTGGGTTAGGGGGTATATTGGTAGGATGTTGTTATCTAATTTAGCAATCTGGAGGAGGGAAGAGTTACTGGGTTAGGGGGTATATTGGTAGGACGTTATCTAAGCACTAAGATGTGGAGAGTCACTATGTTGTCACTATGTTGTCATTATGTGGAGTGTCACTATGTTGTCACTATGTTGTAACTATGTTGTCACTATGTTGTAACTATGTTGTCACTATGTTGTAACTATGTTGTCACTATGTTGTAACTATGTTGTCACTATGTTGTCACTATATTGTAACTATGTTGTCACTATGTTGTCACTATGTTGTAACTATGTTGTCACTATGTTGTCACTATGTTGTCACTACGTTGCCACTACGTTGTCACTATCTAAAGGCAGAGGCTGAACCGTGTGACTGACCTCTTTCAGCTGGTCGGTGCTCCCGCAGGAGGCCGACCTCTTGTGGCTACCCCGCCTCCTCTCATCCGCCCAGGCCCTGGGGGTCTGACACCACAGAGAGAGACAGGTGAGACGCACGCATACAAACAAACACACACTCATACACACACTCACCTGAGTGGCCTTGTCCCTCATGCAGGGAGTGTGGTGGGCGTAGCTTCCGTCCTGAGGCCGGGGACCAATCAGGTAAGAGCCAGGGAGCGTGCCAAGTAGGGGCCACAGCTGGGAGGAGCCAGAGGAAGTGGGAGGTGCTGAATCAGCTGCTCTCTGCAGAAAGACAGGAGGAGAAGAAGAGAGGGGAATATAAGAAATACATTTCATTCTAACAAATTAGCAAAGAGTTGTTTGTAAACAGCCCTTGTGTTAGTAAACAAACATTAGCTATGTCAACAGAAAGCCTATCTACCCAGAGCCCAGAGCGACCCTATAAGCATCTGTTGGCTGGGGATAGGGTCTGGGCCAGCTAGACAGATGGTTTGACCCTCTGTCTGTCTGTCCAATCCCTAACCCTCCACAGGCCTATGCTAAAGCTCATTCTACTGTGAGATGCTCAGACTGAGGCAGGTGCCCCACTGATGTAAACCATCAATACAATACACACTAACCATCCAACCCAGCCATATAAACCCTTAGCCATCATACAGACCATCCAACCCAGCCATATAAACCCTAACCCATCATACAGACCATCCAACCCAGCCATATAAACCCTTAGCCATCATACAGACCATCCAACCCAGCCATATAAACCCTAACCCATCATACAGACTATCCAACCCAGCCATATAAACCCTTACCCATCATACAGACCATCCAACTCATACAGACCATCCAACCCAGCCATATAAACCCTTAGCCATGACACAGACCATCCAACCCAGCCATATAAACCCTTAGCCATCATACAGACCATCCAACCCAGCCATATAAACCCTAACCCATCATACAGACCATCCAACCCAGCCATATAAACCCTTAGCCATCATACAGACCATCCAACCCAGCCATATAAACCCTTAGCCATCATACAGACCATCCAACCCAGCCATATAAACCCTAACCCATCATACAGACCATCCAACCCAGCCATATAAACCCTTAGCCATCATACAGACCATCCAACCAGCCATATAAACCCTTAGCCATCATACAGACCATCTACCCCCTGTCCCTTCTACCCCCTGTCCCCAGATATCCTCCTGTCCCCCTACCCCCTGTCCCCTCTACCCCCTGTCCCCTCTACCCCGTCTCCTCTACCCCCTGTCCCTCTACCCCCTCTACCCCCTGTCCCTCTACCCCCTGTCCCCTCTACCCCATGTCTCCTCTACCCCCTGTCCCCAGATATCCTCCTGTCCCCTCTACCCCCTGTCCCCTCTACCCCTGTCCCCTCAACCCCCTGTCCCCTCAACCCCCTGTCCCTCTACCCCCTGTCCCCTCTACTCCCTGTCTCCTATACCCCCTGTCCCCTCTACCCCCTGTCCCCAGATATCCTCCTGTCCCCTCTACCCCCTGTCCCCTCTACCCCCTGTCCCCTCTACCCCCTGTCCCTCTACCCTCTGTCCCTCTACCCCCTGTTCCCAGATATCCCCCTGTCCCTCTACTCCTTGTCCCCTCTACCCCCTGTCCCTCTACCCCCTGTCCCCTCTACCCCCTGTCCCTCTACCCCTGTCCCCTCTACCCCCTGTCCCCAGATATCCTCCTGTCCCCTCTACCCCCGGTCCCCTCTACCCCCTGTCCCCTCTACCCCCTGTCTCCTCTACCCTCTGTCTCCTCTACCCCCTGTCCCTCTACCCCCTGTCCCCTCTACCCCCTGTCCCACTACCCCCTGTCCCCTCTACCCCATGTGCCCAGATATCCTCCTGTCCCCAGATATCCTCCTGTCCCCTCTACCCCCTGTCCCCTCTACCCCTGTCTCCTGAACCCCCTGTCCCCTCTACCCCCTGTCCCTCTACCCCCTGTCCCCTCTACTCCCTGTCTCCTCTACCCCCTGTCCCCTCTACCCCCTGTCCCCAGATATCCTCCTGTCCCCTCTACCCCCTGTCCCCTTTACCCCCTGTCCCCTCTACCCTCAGTCCCTCTACCCCCTGTCCCCAGATATCCCCCTGTCCCTCTACTCCTTGTCCCCTCTACCCCCTGTCCCTCTACCCCTGTCCCCTCTACCCCCTGTCCCTCTACCCCCTGTCCCCAGATATCCTCCTGTCCCCTCTACCCCCTGTCCCCTCTACCCCCTGTCCCCTCTACCCCCTGTCCCCTCTACCCCCTGTCCCCTCTACCCCTTGTCTCCTCTACCCTCTGTCTCCTCTACCCCTGTCCCTCTACCCCCTGTCCCCTCTACCCCCTGTCCCACTACCCCCTGTCCCCTCTACCCCATGTGCCCAGATATCCTCCTGTCCCCAGATATCCTCCTGTCCCCTCTACCCCCTGTCCCCTCTACCCCCTGTCTCCTCAACCCCCTGTCCCCTCTACCCCCTGTCCCTCTACCCCCTGTCCCCTCTACTCCCTGTCTCCTCTACCCCCTGTCCCCTCTACCCCCTGTCCCCAGATATCCTCCTGTCCCCTCTACCCCCTGTCCCCTTTACCCCCTGTCCCCTCTACCCTCAGTCCCTCTACCCCCTGTCCCCAGATATCCCCCTGTCCCTCTACTCCTTGTCCCCTCTACCCCCTGTCCCTCTACCCCTGTCCCCTCTACCCCCTGTCCCTCTACCCCCTGTCCCCAGATATCCTCCTGTCCCCTCTACCCCCTGTCCCCTATACCCCCTGTCCCCTCTACCCCCTGTCTCCTCTACCCCCTGTCCCTCTACCCCCTGTCCCCTCTACCCCCTGTCCCCTCTACCCCCTGTCTCCTCTACCCCCTGTCTCCTCTACCCCCTGTCCCTCTACCCCCTGTCCCCTCTACCCCTTGTCCCCTCTACCCCCTGTCCCCTCTACCCCCTGTCTCCTCTACTCCCTTTCCCTCTACCCCTGATCCCAGATATCCTCTTGTCCCCTCTACCCCCTGTCCCCTCTACCCCCTGTCTCCTCTACCCCCTGTCCCCTCTATCCTGTCTCCTCTACCCCCTGTCCCCTCTAACCCCTGTCCCCTCTACCCCCTGTCTCCTCTACCCCCTGTCCCTCTACCCCCTGTCCCCTCTACCCCCTGTCCCCAGATATCCCCCAGTCCCCTCTACCCCCTGTCCCTCTACCCCGTCCCCAGATATCCCCCTGTCCCTTTACCCCGTCCCCAGATATCCCCCTGTCCCTCTACCCCTGTCTCCTCAACCCCCTGTCCCCTCTACCCCTGTCTCCTCTACCCCCTGTCTCCTCTACCCCCTGTCCCTCTACCCCCTGTCCCCAGATATCCCCCTGTCCCCAGATATCCCCCTGTCCCCTCTACCCCCTGTCTCCTCTACCCCCTGTCTCCTCTACCCCATGTCTCCTCTACCCACTGTCCCCTCTACCCCCTGTCTCCTCTACCCCCTGTCCCCTCTACCCCCTGTCTCCTCTACCCCCTGTCCCTCTACCCCTGTCCCTCTACCCTCTACCCCCTGTCCCCTCTACCCCCTCTACCCCTGTCTCCACTACCCCCTGTCCCCCTACCCCCTGTCCCCTCTACCCCCTGTCCCCTCTACCCCCTGTCCCCTCTACCCCGTGTCTCCTCTACCCCCTGTCCCTCTACCCCTTGTCCCCTCTACCCCCTATCCCCTCTACCCCCTGTCCCTCTACCCCCTGTCCCTCTATCCCCTGTCCCTCTATCCCCTGTCCCCTCTACCCCCTGTCCCTCGACCCCCTGTCCCCTCTACCCCCTGTCTCCTCCACCCCCTGTCTCCTCAACCCTGTTTCAATGAAGAAACAAGCTGGGTCTGCTATGATTGTCATGCTGCTCAGATGAACCCGAACACAAGAGAGAGAGCTGGTCCAGCAGAGAAGCTATATTTGGCAGTACAGCCCTCCCTTTCCCTCAGAACCAAGCATCACTGTTGCTATGGGACTAGGGCACTTCATACTGCATATCTGGATCCAAACACAAACCAGATGCCCACAATGTGCTCTCTCTTTCTCTCTCTCCCCTCTCTCTCCCCCTCTCTCTCTCTGCAGGACCACACTCTTAAACATGGAACAACAACATGTTACAGTAGTCATCACTATTAAGGACACACAGCCACGATCAAGAGAAGAGAAATGATAAATGTATGATCAATGCCGAGCCGTGCATTCATTACCGGTAGTATTATCCGGTTGATAATCAGATCCAGCGATTGGCTCACCTGTGAAGAGGCCTTGT
This sequence comes from Salmo salar, assembly GCF_905237065.1. NCBI lineage: Eukaryota > Metazoa > Chordata > Actinopteri > Salmoniformes > Salmonidae > Salmo > Salmo salar. The sequence goes on along the minus strand of NC_059458.1, from coordinate 46,902,600 downwards.
GATGGAGGGTACGTGCCCAGCAGCGAGGCGAGAGATGAGACCTGCCGCTAATCTGGAGACGAGACTGGGGGGATCTGGGGAGAGGAACCGGGAGAGGAACCGGGAGAAGGCGACAGCGGAGCAGAGATGTCGGAGACGTAGACGACAGACACAAACAAGCAGTAATGAACAGATGGCTCGAGGATGCGCATAGAGAAGTTGCTATGGGCGTTGCTGTAGCCCGCCTGCTGAAACGCGCGGTGTTGTTGATCAATGAGCAGTCCGTTTTTGTCGTGATGGTGAAAATATATCATCCGATGAAAATGATGTAAAATATTTCAGATAGCGAGGATCCACGTTGCAGATTAGCGCGGAGAATATCAGGGAAATAACAGGGCTGGAAGATCCTTTGCTTGCAGAACGGAGAGAGACCGTCACAGCGGATCCCGTGTGTGGCTTTTGTCGTAGCGAGTCACCGCGCGGCTCGTGCTGATGCTGCAGTTGCTAGGGCGCGTGGTGCAGATGATCTGCACCGACCAAGGCGCGCGTGTGCGGGGCGAGATTTACGGTATAAATAACAGTGCGGTGGTTTCCATGCGGACTGGGGCTGCGTTTCAGACCGTCTAAACCCACCGGTCTATATGGGTTTAACAGTCACGGAACGGATTATTTTCAGTTACAGAACAAAAACAATGCCTGAAATCTATTGGACTTTGAGGCAGTTGTCAGCAACACACAATATAACGTGTATAGTCCATCAGCCAGGGTCAGGCTCACTTGGGGAGACGATTTCTCATAGTGATTTTTTTGAAGCTCTATGTGCCCTAGAGTTGTGAAATGTGTGACAGCAGTGCAGCGATGGTAGTATGTATGTGATAACGCGTTGTTTTATCCCTCCATCCCATACATCTGTCCCATAGGGATTTCACCAGAGGACAGGAACAAAAGGAAAAACATTGATACGTTTTAAACCAAGTTTGACAAGTGGTTCTGAAAGGTCATGAAATTACCTTTCAAATGATATATAATATAACCCAACTGTGAAAGCATCAGCTACAACAAGCCTATTGTTTAAACATCGCCCATATTGTGCCTTTGACATTAGAAGGTTGGAAGGTTAACCACAGAATTCCATGTAATGTGTTTGGATTGTAACTTCCGCGATAGAGGCACCACGTTAAAACAAGCACAGCTGTGTGTTTGGATTGTAACTTCCGCGACAGAGGCACCACGTTACACAAGCACAGCTGTGTGTTTGGATTGTAACTTCCGCGATAGAGGCACCACGTTAAAACAAGCACAGCTGTGTGTTTGGATTGTAACTTCCGCGATAGAGGCACCACGTTAAAACAAGCACAGCTGTGTGTTTGGATTGTAACTTCCGCGACAGAGGCACCACGTTACACAAGCACAGCTGTGTGTTTGGATTGTAACTTCCGCGATAGAGGCACCACGTTAAAACAAGCACAGCTGTGTGTTTGGATTGTAACTTCCGCGATAGAGGCACCACGTTAAAACAAGCACAGCTATGTGTTTGGATTGTAACTTCCGCGATAGAGGCACCACGTTAAAACAAGCACAGCTGTGTGTTTGGATTGTAACTTCCGCGTCAGAGGCACCACGTTAAAACAAGCACAGCTATGTGTTTGGACTGTAACTTCCGCGATAGAGGCACCACGTTAAAACAAGCACAGCTGTCTGTTTGGATTGTAACTTCTAACTTCCGCGATAGAGGCACCACGTTAAAACAAGCACAGCTGTGTGTTTGGATTGTAACTTCCGCGATAGAGGCACCACGTTAACTTGTTATGGATAGGGGGCAGTATTTTCACGGCCGGATAAAAAACGTACCCGATTTAATCTGGTTATTACTCCTGCCCAGAAACTAGAATATGCATATAATTAGTAGTTTTGGATGGAAAACACTCCAAAGTTTCTAAAACTGTTTGAATGGTGTCTGTGAGTATAACAGAACTCAAATGGCAGGCCAAAACCTGAGAAGATTCTGTACAGGAAGTACCCTGTCTAACCATTTCTTGGCCTTCTTTGTCATCTCTATCCAAAACAAAGGATCTCTGCTGTAACATGACACTTTCTAAGGCTCCCATAGGCTCTCAGAAGGCACCAGAACGTTGAATGATGACTCTGCTGTCCATGGCTGAAAAACAGTAGCGCATTTGGTAAGTGGTCGATCTGAGAACAATGAGGCGGGTGCGCGCGTGCACGTGAAGAGTCCATTTTAGATTTTGAGTCTTTGAACAGAAAGGACGTCTCCCGGTCTGAATATTATCACTTTTTTTACGAGAAAAATTGCATAAAAATTGATTTTAAACAGCGTTTGACATGCTTCGAAGTACGGTAATGGAATATTTTGAATTTTTTTGTCACGATATGCGCCGGGCGCGTCACCCTTCGGATAGTGTCTTGAACGCACGAACAAAACGCCGCTATTTGGATATAACTATGGATTATTTGGAACCAAACCAACATTTGTTGTTGAAGTAGAAGTCCTGGGAGTGCATTCTGATGAAGAACAGCAAAGGTAATCCAATTTTTCTTATAGTAAATCTGAGTTTGGTGAGTACCAAACTTGGTGGGTGTCAAATTAGCTAGCCTGTGATGGCGAGCTATCTACTCAGAAAATTGCAAAATGTGCTTTCACCGAAAAGCTATTTTAAAATCGGACACCGCGATTGCATAAAGGAGTTCTGTATCTATAATTCTCAAAAAATAATTGTTATGTTTTTTGTGAACATTTATCGTGAGTAATTTAGTAAATTCACCAGAAGTGTTCGGTGGGAATGCTAGTTCTGAACATCACATGCTAATGTAAAAAGCTGGTTTTTGATATAAATATGTACTTGATTGAACAAAACATGCATGTATTGTATAACATAATGCCCTAGGAGTGTCATCTGATGAAGATCATCAAAGGTTAGTTCTGCATTTAGCTGGGGTTTTGGTTTTTGTGGCATTATATGCTAGCTTGAAAAATGGGTGTCTGATTATTTCTGGCTAGGTACTAGGGCTGGGCGATATATCGATATAAAAAATATATCGATATATTTTAAATGTGATATGAAATTAGACCATTTCGCATATATCGATATAGTTCAAATTTGCGCTTTGATCCTTGCTCCAAGCAAGCTGCAGACCCGGAGCTCTCTGCGCTGCTCCCCGCGTCCCGCCCCTCCTCTTTCATGCACAGAGGGGGGAGGGGCAGGAACAGACACTTCAACAAACATGGAGGAAGCAACAGCGTCTGCGGAGCGTTTTGAGGAGGAATTGGTTAGTAAAAGAAAAAGCATTGGCTCAGTAATTTGGAGATGGTTCGGATTCAAAGTATCAGATGAGCAACAAAATCACGTTATATGTAGGCAGTGCCATAAAAAAGTTACAGCCAGGGGTGGAAGCACTACAAATCTTTTTCACCACCTAAAACAGTGGCACAAACTGCAATACGAAGAGTGTGTGAAACTACGCGCTGCAGAAGCCCCAGCCGCAAGCCGTCGACAACCCGAAAAAGCTCCAGCCCCGAAACAAAGCTCACTGCAAACTTCATTTTCCCGCAGTGTGCCTTATGAAAAGAAAATTGCCAAGTGGTGTACTATAACTAAAGCGGTGTCCTATCACATTGCTAAAGATATGGTCCCTGTTGCAACTGTGGAACAAGTCGGATTCAAAAAGCTACTGAAAACTATGGACCCGAGATATGAGCTTCCCAGTCGCAACTACTTTGCACGAGAAGCACTGTGTCACGACTGTCTAGGACCAGTGGAGAGGTGGAATCAGGAGCAGGAGACAGAGGGCCGGAGCAATGGTGTTTTAATAATATATTGGCACGCAAATAGCCGTAGGGCACCAGGCGCGTGGCGAAGTCTGCCAGGGGAAAAACACCTTCCCAAAATAAGCGCACTGGAAACGAAAAAAGCGCACGGGGCGCAGCCCGGCAATAATAATCTACAATAACAATTTACAATCACAACTGTCCTAAGTGGACAATAAACAATCCCGCACGAGAACCCCAACTGAAAATACACACTAAATAACCCCCCACTAATGACAAACACAAAACAGGTGCGAGATAGACAGACAGACAAAACCAAAAGACACAGAAACAACGATCGGTGGCAGCTAATAGGCCGGCGACGACGACTGCCGAGCGCCGCCCGACCGAGGAGGGGCGCCACCTTCGTTAGATACTGTGACAGTACCCCTCCCCTGACGTGCGGCTCCAGCCGCGCGCCGACGCCGGCCTCGGGGACGGCCCGGAGGGCGAGGCGCTGGCCGATCCGGACGGAGACGGTGGAATTCTTGTAGCATAGGTGGATCTAGAATGTCCGCCGCCGGAACCCAGCACCTCTCCTCCGGACCGTACCCCCCGAGGGGTTAATACGGTAATATGAAGGGAGTTGTAACCTGTAACACACCTCGTTTATCCTCCTCAGGACTTTGAACGGCCCCACAAACCTCGGACCCAGCTTCCGGCAGGGCAGGCGGAGAGGCAGGTTCCGGGTCGAGAGCCAGACTCTGTCCCCCGGATTATACACGGGGGCGTCACTGCGGTGGCGGTCAGCGCTCTCCTTGTGACGTTCACCAGCCCTCCTTAGGCACTCCTGGACACCATTCCAGGTCTCCTGAGAGCGCTTCACCCATGCCTCCACCGCAGGAGCCTCCGTCTGGCTCTGTTGCCATGGCACCAGGACCGGCTGATACCCCAATACCACCTGGAAGGGTGATAGGTTGGTAGAGGAGTGGCGCTGAGAGTTCTGGGCCATCTCGGCCCATGGCACGAACTGCGCCCACTCCCCTGGCCGGTCCCGGCAATACGACCGCAGGAACCTGCCCACATCCTGGTTAATGCGCTCCACCTGCCCATTACTCTCGGGGTGGAACCCCGAGGTCAAGCTGACCGAGACCCCCAGCCTCTCCATAAACGATCTCCACACCCTGGACGTGAACTGGGGACCCCGATCAGATACGATGTCCTCGGGCACCCCATAGTGCCGGAAGACATGGGTGAACAGGGCCTCCGCGGTTTGCAGGGCCGTAGGAAGACCGGGCAAAGGGAGCAGACGGCAGGACTTAGAGAACCTGTCCACAACGACCAGGATCGCCGTATTCCCCTGGGACTGCGGGAGATCCGTGAGGAAATCCACCGAGAGGTGAGACCAAGGCCGCTGTGGAACGGGGAGGGGCTGTAATTTCCCTCGAGGCAGGTGCCTAGGAGCCTTGCACTGAGCGCATACCGAACAGGAAGAGACATAACGCCGAACATCCTCAGCCAAGGTGGGCCACCAGTACCTTCCCTTCAGGCCCCGCACTGTCCGTTCCACCCCAGGATGACCTGAGGAGGGTAGAGCGTGGGACCATCGGATCAGACGATCGCGGACACCAAGCGGAACGTATTTCAGGCCCACGGGACATTGAGGAGGAGTGGGTTCTGACCGACCCGCCCGCTCGATGTCCGCATCCACCTCCCATACCACCGGTGCCACCAGACAGGAGGCGGGGAGTATGGGAGTGGGATCGATGGTCCGCTCCTCGGTGTCGTAGAGACGCGACAGTGCGTCAGCCTTCCGGTTCCGGGAACCTGGAATGTACGAGAGGGTAAAGTGAAACCTCGTAAAAAACATGGCCCACCTTGCCTGACGGGGATTAAGCCTCCTCGCTGCCCGAATATACTCCAGGTTACGGTGGTCGGTCCAGATGAGAAAAGGGTGACGTGCCCCCCTTAAGCCAATGTCTCCACACTGTCAAAGCCCTGACCACGGCTAACAGCTCCCGGTCCCCCACATCATAGTTGCGCTCCGCCGGGCTCAGCTTCTTAGAAAAGAAGGCACATGGGCGGAGCTTCGGAGGAACGCCCGAGCGCTGCGATAGCACAGCTCCTACCCCAGCCTCGGACGCGTCCACCTCCACTATGAATGGCAAGGAGGGGTCCGGATGCGCCAGGACAGGTGCATTGGTAAACAGAACCTTCAGACGATGGAAGGCTCTGTCCGCCTCTGCTGACCATCGTAGCCGCACCGGCCCCCCTTCATCAGTGAGGTAATGGGAGCCGCCACCTGACCAAAACCCCGGATAAACCTCCGATAATAATTAGCGAACCCCAAGAACCGCTGCACCTCCTTCACAGTGGTTGGGGTGGGCCAATTACGCACAGCCGTCACGCGGTCACACTCCACCTCTACCCCCGAGGTGGAAATGCGATATCCTAGAAATGAGACAGCTCGTTTGAAGAACTCGCATTTCTCAGCCTTGACGTATAGGTTATGCTCCAGCAGCCGCCCAAGCACTTTACGCACGAGGGACACATGCTCGGCGCGTGTGGCGGAGCAAATCAGGATGTCATCGATGTACACCACCACACCCTGCCCGAGCATGTCCCGAAGGACCTCGTCCACAAAGGATTGGAAGACAGCGGGAGCATTCTTTAACCCATACGGCATGACGAGGTACTCATAATGGCCCGATGTGGTACTAAATGCGGTTTTCCACTCGTCTCCATCTCGGATACGCACCAGGTTATATGCGCTCCTGAGATCTAATTTCGTGAAGAAGCGCGACCCGTGAAATGACTCCACTTCCGTAGCAATGAGAGGTAGCGGGTAACTGAAACCCACTGTGATAGCATTTAGACCTCTATAGTCAATGCACGGGCGCAGACCTCCCTCCTTCTTCTTCACGAAAAAAAAGCTTGAGGAGACGGGGGACTTAGATGGCCGAATGTATCCCTGTCTCAAGGATTCAGTGACGTATGTATCCATAGCCACTGTCTCCTCCTGAGACAGAGGATAGACGTGACTCCTAGGAAGAACCGCGTCGGCCTGGAGGTTTATCGCACAATCCCCTCGTCGATGGGGGGGTAATAGAGTCGCCTTCGTCTTACTGAAGGCGATAGCCAAATCGGCATACTCTGAGGGAATGTGCACGGTGGAGACTTGGTCTGGACTCTCCACCGTAGTCGCACCGATGGAAACTCCTATGCACCTACCTGAGCACTCCCTCGACCACCCCGTAAGAGCCCACTGTCTCCACGAAATCTGCGGGTTGTGCGTGGCTAGCCAGGGGATTCCCAGTACCACCGGAAACGCTGGGGAGTCAATGAGGAACAGGCTGATACGCTCCTCATGACCCCCCCACGTCTGCATAACCAGTGGCACTGTGACCTCCCCTACTTGGCCTGACCCTAGCGGTCGACTATCTAGGGCGTGCACAGGGAAGGGGTGATCCAGCTGAACCAGGGGAATCCCTAACCTCTTCGCTAACCCACGGTCCATAAAACTCCCAGCTGCACCTGAATCGACTAGTGCCTTATACTGGAAGTGAGGGGAAAAATCAGGAAAACAAACAGAGGTGTACATGTGGTCGACAGGGGGCTCTGGGTGTGGCTGGTGCGGACTCACCTGGGGGTTCGAAGTAGTGCTCTGCCTGCCCTCCGAACTCCCGGGGGACCACTCCAGCACCGGTTCACAGTGTGTCCTCTGCGTCCACATCGGGTGCAGGAGAGACCCCCCCCTCCGGTCCTCCTCGACGCAGTCCCCCTATCTCCATGGGCTGTGGAGCGGGGGGACTGGGAGGCGGAACGAACAGGCCCCGACTGGAACGTCCCCGGGAAGCCAGCAGGTTGTCCAGTCTAATGGACAAATCCACCAGTTGGTCTAAGGTGGAGGTGTTGTCCCTACAGGCCAGCTCCCGGCGGACGTCCTCGCGAAGGCTACACCTATAGTGGTCTATCAAGGCCCGCTCGTTCCACCCCGATCCAGCGGCGAGAGTCCGGAATTCTAGGGCGAAATCCTGAGCGCTCCTCGTCTCCTGTCTCAAGTGGAATAGCCGCTCACCCACCGCCCTGCCCTCCGGGGGATGATCGAAAACCGCCCGGAAGCGGCGGGTGAACTCAGGGTAGTCGCCCCGAGCCGAGTCTGGGCCATCCCAGACCGCATTGGCCCATTCCAGGGCTCGACCCGTGAGACAGGAGACGAGGACGCTCACTCTCTCCTCGTCGGAAGGGGGGGGGCGGACGGTCGCCAGGTATAGTTCCAATTGGAGCAAGAACCCCTTGCACCCAGCGGCCGTCCCATCGAACTCCCGGGGAGGAGTAATCCGGAAACCACCGGCGGCCGCTTCAGGGGGTGTGTGTAGGGGCGCAGGGTGAGGGACCGGAGCTGGTCCAGCTGGGGAAGCACCTCTCTCCCAGTTCTCCAACCGGGCCAACACCTGGTCCATGGCCGAGCCTAGGCGGTGGAGGAGGCTGGCGTGTTGAGAGACCTGCTCAGCCATGGACGGCGCTTCTGCTCCTGCTGACTCCATATTCGGTGCGGGATTCTGTCACGACTGTCTAGGACCAGTGGAGAGGTGGAATCAGGAGCAGGAGACAGAGGGCCGGAGCAACGGTGTTTTAATAATATATTGGCACTCAAATAGCCGTAGGGCACCAGGCGCGTGGCGAAGTCTGCCAGGGGAAAAACACCTTCCCAAAATAAGCGCACTGGAAACGAAAAAAGCGCACGGGGCGCAGCCCGGCAATAATAATCTACAATAACAATTTATAATCACAACTGTCCTAAGTGGACAATAAACAATCCCGTACGAGAACCCAAACTGAAAATACACACTAAATAACCCCCCACTAATGACAAACACAAAACAGGTGCGAGATAGACAGACAGACAAAACCAAAAGACACAGAAACAACGATCGGTGGCAGCTAATAGGCCGGCGACGACGACCGCCGAGCGCCGCCCGACCGAGGAGGGGCGCCACCTTCGTTAGATACTGTGACACACTGCCACAAATGTACACTGAAGTCAGGCACCTTATGGAGCTTTGATTTCAAAAAAGGTACTCCTGTTGTTATACAGTGTTTATGTTTACATGTTATTGTTATTTGAACAGCTGAGCATTTAATCTGAACCAGGTGAAGAGCCCTGTTTATTATTTATTCATTTGATTTTTCAACTGTTCACTGTTCACTGAAATAGCCGGTTTCAATAAAACTACTTGAGACATGTCATATCTGGCTTTGACTTTGACTGAACATTTGCTCTCACTTTGCGGAAAAAATATCGGGATATATATCTTATATCGATATTCAGCCTAAATATATCGGGATATGACTTTTGGTCCATATCGCCCAGCCCTACTAGGTACTCTGCTGACATAATCTAATGTTTTGCTTTCGTTGTAAAGCCTTTTTGAAATCGGACAGTGTGGTTAGATAAAGGAGAGTCTTGTCTTTAAAATGGTGTAAAATAGTCATATGTTTGAAAAAAGGAAGTTTTCGGATTTGAGGAGTTTGTATTTTGCGCCACGCCTTATCATTGGATATTGGAGTGGTGTTCCGCTAGCGGAACGTCTAGATGTAAGAGGTTAAAACAAGCACAGCTGTGTGTTTGGATTGTAACTTCCGCGATAGAGGCACCACGTTAAAACAAGCACAGCTGTGTGTTTGGATTGTAACTTCTGCGATAGAGGCACCACGTTAAAACAAGCACAGCTGTGTGTTTGGATGGTAACTTCCGCGATAGAGGCACCACGTTAAAACAAGCACAGCTGTGTGTTTGGATTGTAACTTCCGCGATAGGGGCACCACGTTAAAACAAGTACAGCTGTGTGTTTGGATTGTAACTTCCGCGATAGAGGCACCACGTTAAAACAAGCACAGCTGTGTGTTTGGATGGTAACTTCCGCGATAGAGGCACCACGTTAAAACAAGCACAGCTGTGTGTTTGGATTGTAACTTCCGCGATAGGGGCACCACGTTAAAACAAGTACAGCTGTGTGTTTGGATTGTAACTTCCGCGATAGAGGCACCACGTTAAAACAAGCACAGCTGTCTGTTTGGATTGTAACTTCTAACTTCCGTGATAGAGGCACCACGTTAAAACAAGCACAGCTATGTGTTTGGATTGTAACTTCCGCGATAGAGGCACCACGTTAAAACAAGCACAGCTATGTGTTTGGATTGTAACTTCCGCGATAGAGGCACCACGTTAAAACAAGCACAGCTGTGTGTTTGGATTGTAACTTCCGCGTCAGAGGCACCACGTTAAAACAAGCACAGCTATGTGTTTGGACTGTAACTTCCGCGATAGAGTCCCCACGTTAACTTGTTATGGATAGGGGGCAGTATTTTCACGGCCGGATAAAAAACGTACCCGATTTAATCTGGTTATTACTCCTGCCCAGAAACTAGAATATGCATATAATTAGTCGTTTTGGATAGAAAACACTCCAAAGTTTCTAAAACTGTTTGAATGGTGTCTGTGAGTATAACAGAACTCAAATGGCAGGCCAAAACCTGAGAAGATTCTGTACAGGAAGTACCCTGTCTGACCATTTCTTGGCCCTCTTTGTCATCTCTATCCAAAACAAAGGATCTCTGCTGTAACATGACACTTTCTAAGGCTCCCATAGGCTCTCAGAAGGCACCAGAACGTTGAATGATGACTCTGCTGTCCATGGCTGAAAAACAGTAGCGCATTTGGTAAGTGGTCGATCTGAGAACAATGAGGCGGGTGCGCGCGTGCACGTAAGGAGTCCATTTTAGATTTTGAGTCTTTGAACGGAAAGGACGTCTCCCGGTCTGAATATTATCACTTTTTTACGAGAAAAATTGCATAAAAATTGATTTTAAACAGCGTTTGACATGCTTCGAAGTACGGTAATGGAATATTTTGAATTTTTTTGTCACGATATGCGCCGGGCCCTTGGATAGTGTCTTGAACGCACGAACAAAACGCCGCTATTTGGATATAACTATGGATTATTTGGAACCAAACCAACATTTGTTGTTGAAGTAGAAGTCCTGGGAGTGAATTCTGACGAAGAACAGCAAAGGTAATCCAATTTTTCTTATAGTAAATCTGAGTTTGGTGAGTACCAAACTTGGTGGGTGTCAAATTAGCTAGCCCGTGATGGCGAGCTATCTACTCAGAAAATTGCAAAATGTGCTTTCACCGAAAAGCTATTTTAAAATCGGACACCGCGATTGCATAAAGGAGTTCTGTATCTATAATTCTTAAAATAATTGTTATGTTTTTTGTGAACGTTTATCGTGAGTAATTTAGTAAATTCACCAGAAGTGTTCGGTGGGAATGCTAGTTCTGAACATCACATGCTAATGTAAAAAGCTGGTTTTTGATATAAATATGTACTTGATTGAACAAAACATGCATGTATTGTATAACATAATGCCCTAGGAGTGTCATCTGATGAAGATCATCAAAGGTTAGTGCTGCATTTAGCTGTGGTTTTGGTTTTTGTGGCATTATATGCTAGCTTGAAAAATGGGTGTCTGATTATTTCTGGCTAGGTACTAGGGCTGGGCGATATATCGATATAAAAAATATATCGATATATTTTAAATGTGATATGAAATTAGACCATTTCGCATATATCGATATAGTTCAAATTTGCGCTTTGATCCTTGCTCCAAGCAAGCTGCAGACCCGGAGCTCTCTGCGCTGCTCCCCGCGCCCCGCCCCTCCTCTTTCATGCACAGAGGGGGGAGGGGCAGGAACAGACACTTCAACAAACATGGAGGAAGCAACAGCGTCTGCGGAGCGTTTTGAGGAGGAATTGGTTAGTAAAAGAAAAAGCATTGGCTCAGTAATTTGGAGATGGTTCGGATTCAAAGTATCAGATGAGCAACAAAATCACGTTATATGTAGGCAGTGCCATAAAAAAGTTACAGCCAGGGGTGGAAGCACTACAAATCTTTTTCACCACCTAAAACAGTGGCACAAACTGCAATACGAAGAGTGTGTGAAACTGCGCGCTGCAGAAGCCCCAGCCGCAAGCCGTCGACAACCCGAAAAAGCTCCAGCCCCGAAACAAAGCTCACTGCAAACTTCATTTTCCCGCAGTGTGCCTTATGAAAAGAAAATTGCCAAGTGGTGTACTATAACTAAAGCGGTGTCCTATCACATTGCTAAAGATATGGTCCCTGTTGCAACTGTGGAACAAGTCGGATTCAAAAAGCTACTGAAAACTATGGACCCGAGATATGAGCTTCCCAGTCGCAACTACTTTGCACGAGAAGCACTGCCACAAATGTACACTGAAGTCAGGCACCTTATGGAGCTTTGATTTAAAAAAAGGTACTCCTGTTGTTATACAGTGTTTATGTTTACATGTTATTGTTATTTGAACAGCTGAGCATTTAATCTGAACCAGGTGAAGAGCCCTGTTTATTATTTATTCATTTGATTTTTCAACTGTTCACTGTTCACTGAAATAGCCGGTTTCAATAAAACTACTTGAGACATGTCATATCTGGCTTTGACTTTGACTGAACATTTGCTCTCACTTTGCGGAAAAAATATCGGGATATATATCTTATATCGATATTCAGCCTAAATATATCGGGATATGACTTTTGGTCCATATCGCCCAGCCCTACTAGGTACTCTGCTGACATAATCTAATGTTTTGCTTTCGTTGTAAAGCCTTTTTGAAATCGGACAGTGTGGTTAGTTAAAGGAGAGTCTTGTCTTTAAAATGGTGTAAAATAGTCATATGTTTGAAAAAAGGAAGTTTTCGGATTTGAGGAGTTTGTATTTTGCGCCAATCCTTATCATTGGATATTGGAGTGGTGTTCCGCTAGCGGAACGTCTAGATGTAAGAGGTTAAAACAAGCACAGCTGTGTGTTTGGATTGTAACTTCCGCAATAGAGGCACCACGTTAAAACAAGCACAGCCAATTGTTTGGATTGTAACTTCCGCGACAGAGGCACCACGTTAAAACAAGCACAGCTGTGTGTTTGGATTGTAACTTCCGCGATAGAGGCACCACGTTACACGAGCACAGCTGTGTGTTTGGATTGTAACTTCCGCGATAGAGGCACCAGTTAAAACAAGCACAGCTATGTGTTTGGATTGTAACTTCCGCGATAGAGGCACCACGTTAAAACAAGCACAGCTGTGTGTTTGGATTGTAACTTCCGCGACAGAGGCACCACGTTAAAACAAGCACAGCTGTGTGTTTGGATTGTAACTTCCGCGATAGAGGCACCACGTTAAACAAGCACAGCTATGTGTTTGGATTGTAGCTTCCGCGATAAAGGCACCACGTTACACAAGCACAGCTATGTGTTTGGATTGTAACTTCCGCGATAGAGGCACCACGTTACACAAGCACAGCTTTGTGTTTGGATTGTAACTTCCGCGATAGAGGCACCACGTTAAAACAAGCACAGCTGTTTGTTTGGATTGTAACTTCTAACTTCCGCGATAGAGGCACCACGTTAAAACAAGCACAGCTGTGTGTTTGGATTGTAACTTCCGCGATAGAGGCACCACGTTAAAACAAGCACAGCTGTGTGTTTGGATTGTAACTTCCGCGATAGAGGCACCACGTTAAAACAAGCACAGCTGTGTGTTTGGATTGTAACTTCCGCGATAGAGGCACCACGTTACACAAGCACAGCTATGTGTTTGGATTGTAACTTCCGCGATAGAGGCACCATGTTAAAACAAGCACAGCTGTGTGTTTGGATTGTAACTTCCGCGATAGAGGCACCACGTTAAAACAAGCACAGCCAATTGTTTGGATTGTAACTTCCGCGACAGAGGCACCACGTTAAAACAAGCACAGCTGTGTGTTTGGATTGAAACTTCCGCGATAGAGGCACCACGTTACACGAGCACAGCTGTGTGTTTGGATTGTAACTTCCGCGATAGAGGCACCAGTTAAAACAAGCACAGCTATGTGTTTGGATTGTAACTTCCGCGATAGAGGCACCACGTTAAAACAAGCACAGCTGTGTGTTTGGATTGTAACTTCCGCGACAGAGGCACCACATTAAAACAAGCACAGCTATGTGTTTGGATTGTAACTTCCGCGATAGAGACACCACGTTAAAACAAGCACAGCTATGTGTTTGGATTGTAACTTCCGCGATAAAGGCACCACGTTACACAAGCACAGCTATGTGTTTGGATTGTAACTTCCGCGATAGAGGCACCACGTTACACAAGCACAGCTTTGTGTTTGGATTGTAACTTCCGCGATCGAGGCACCACGTTAAAACAAGCACAGCTGTTTGTTTGGATTGTAACTTCTAACTTCCGCGATAGAGGCACGACGTTAAAACAAGCACAGCTGTGTGTTTGGATTGTAACTTCCGCGTCAGAGGCACCACGTTAAAACAAGCACAGCTGTGTGTTTGGATTGTAACTTCCGCGATAGAGGCACCACGTTAAAACAAGCACAGCTGTGTGTTTGGATTGTAACTTCCGCGATAGAGGCACCACGTTACACAAGCACAGCTATGTGTTTGGATTGTAACTTCCGCGATAGAGGCACCATGTTAAAACAAGCACAGCTGTGTGTTTGGATTGTAACTTCCGCGATAGAGGCACCACGTTAAAACAAGCACAGCTGTGTGTTTGGATTGTAACTTCCGCGAGAGAGGCACCACGTTAAAACAAGCACAGCTATGTGTTTGGATTGTAACTTCCGCGATAGAGACACCACGTTAAAACAAGCACAGCTATGTGTTTGGATTGTAACTTCCGCGATAGAGGGACCACGTTACACAAGCACAGCTGTGTGTTTGGATTGTAACTTCCGCGATAGAGGCACCACGTTACACGAGCACAGCTGTGTGTTTGGATTGTAACTTCCGCGATAGAGGCACCAGTTAAAACACGCACAGCTGTGTGTTTGGATTGTAACTTCCGCGATAGAGGCACCACGTTAAAACAAGCACAGCCAATTGTTTGGATTGTAACTTCCGCGACAGAGGCACCACGTTAAAACAAGCACAGCTTTGTGTTTGGATTGTAACTTTCGCGACAGAGGCACCACGTTAAAACAAGCACAGCTATGTGTTTGGATTGTAACTTCCACGATAGAGACACCACGTTAAAACAAGCACAGCTGTGTGTTTGGATTGTTACTTCCGCGACAGAGGCACCACGTTAAAACAAGCACAGTGTCACGTCCTGACCAGCAGTTTTGTTTGTTATAGTGTTCTTTCTAATTAAATTGAAAGATGAATACTAACTCCGCTGCATTTTGGTCCATTCCTGAAGACAGCCCTTACAGAATTACCCACCAAACAAGGACCAAGCAGCGGAAGAGGAAGGAGCAGCGACAGGAGAGAAAAAGGGAGGAATGGACATGGGAGGACGTCCTGGACGGCAAGGGAGTCTACACCTGGGAAGAGATCCTGGCCGGAAGGGATTGCCTCCCATGGGAACAGGTGGAGGCACTCAGGAGAGTGGAGGCAGCTGGACAGAGGAACCATCGGGAAAGTTACGCTGGAACACGGTTGGCTAGGAAACCCGAGAGGCAGCCCCAAGATTTTTTTGGGGGGGGGCACACGGGTAGCTTGGCCAGGCTAGGGAAGAGCCGTAAGCCAGCTACCCGTGACTACAGGGAGGTGCGTACGAGGTGGAGGGCGCCATGTTACGCTGAGGTGCGCACCATCTCGCCTATACGGACGCACAGCCCAGTTCGCCCAGTACCAGCGCCCCGCAGGTGCCAGGGCAAGGGGAGCATCGAGCCGGAAGGGGTGATGCCAACCCTGCACTCAAGACCGCCAGTGCGCCCTTTCGGTCCGGTGTTTCCCGCCAGACGCACTAGCATGGAGGTGCTGGCACGTCCTATACCAGCCCCGCGCATCAGGAGTCTAGTGTGTCAACCCAGCCTCGCCAGTCAACAGTCATCAGAGCTGCCCGCCAGTCAACAGTCATCAGAGCTGCCCGCCAGTCAACAGTCGTCATCAGAGCTGCCCGCCAGTCAACAGTCGTCATCAGAGCTGCCCGCCAGTCAACAGTCGTCATCAGAGCTGCCCGCCAGTCAACAGTCGTCATCAGAGCTGCCCGCCAGTCAACAGTCGTCATCAGAGCTGCCCGCCAGTCAACAGTCGTCATCAGAGCTGCCCGCCAGTCAACAGTCGTCATCAGAGCTGCCCGCCAGTCAACAGTCGTCATCAGAGCTGCCCGCCAGTCAACAGTCGTCATCAGAGCTGCCCGCCAGTCAACAGTCGTCATCAGAGCTGCCCGCCAGTCAACAGTCGTCAGAGCTGCCCGCCAGTCAACAGTCGCCAGAGCTGCCCGCCAGTCAACAGTCGCCAGAGAGGTCAGACTGCGCTGAACTGCCGGAGTGGCCAGACTGCGCTGAACTGCCGGAGTGGCCAGACTGCGCTGAACTGCCGGAGTGGCCAGACTGCGCTGAACTGCCGGAGTGGCCAGACTGCGCTGAACTGCCGGAGTGGCCAGACTGCCCTGAACTGCCGGAGTGGCCAGACTGCCCTGAACTGCCGGAGTGGCCAGACTGCGCTGAACTGCCGGAGTGGCCAGACTGCGCTGAACTGCCGGAGTGGCCAGACTGCCCTGAACTGCCGGAGTGGCCAGACTGCCCTGAACTGCCGGAGTGGCCAGACTGCCCTGAACTGCCGGAGTGGCCAGACTGCCCTGAACTGCCGGAGTGGCCAGACTGCCCTGAACTGCCGGAGTGGCCAGACTGCCCTGAACTGCCGGAGTGGCCAGACTGCCCTGAACTGCCGGAGTGGCCAGACTGCCCTGAACTGCCGGAGTGGCCAGACTGCCCTGAACTGCCGGAGTGGCCAGACTGCCCTGAACTGCCGGAGTGGCCAGACTGCCCTGAACTGCCGGAGTGGCCAGACTGTCCCGAGCTGCCAGACTGCCCAGACTGTCCCGCGCTGCCAGACTGCCCAGACTACCCAGACTACCCAGACTGCCCCGAGCTGCCAGACTGCCCAGACTGCCTGGAACGGCCAGAGCCTGAGCCGCCTCCAGGATAGGTGGGTTGGGGAGGGAGGGTGTAGCACAGTGCCGTCGTTGACGGCAGCCACCCTCCCTTCCCTCCCTTATTGTTTAGGGTTACTGTTTTAGGGTTTTGTTGGGGATTTTGTTTGTTGGTGGTTTTTTGTTGTTGTGGTTAGGTGCATTCTGGGGTCTGCACCTTGAGGGGGGGGTACTGTCACGTCCTGACCAGCAGATGGAGCTGGTGTAGTAGTTTGGGGGTCAGGACGTGGCAGTTTGGTGTGTGTCTTGTGACTCCTGATCAGGAACAGCTGGGAATCGTTGTTCCTGATTGGGAGTCACATATGTAGGAGTTGTTTGTCACTGGGGTTTGTGGGTAATTGTTTCTTGTTTAGTGTGTTTGCACCTGACAGGACTGTTGGCTGTCAGTTTCCTTGTTTTGTTTGTTATAGTGTTCTTTCTAATTAAATTGAAAGATGAATACTAACTCCGCTGCATTTTGGTCCATTCCTGAAGACAGCCCTTACACACAGCTATGTGTTTGGATTGTAACTTACGCGATAGAGGCACCACGTTACACAAGCACAGCTGTGTGTTTGGATTGTAACTTCCGCAATAGAGGTACCACGTGAAAACAAGCACAGCTGTGTGTTTGGATTGTAACTTCCACGATAGAGACACCACGTTAAAACAAGCACAGCTGTGTGTTTGGATTGTTACTTACGCGATAGAGGTACCACGTGAAAACAAGCACAGCTGTGTGTTTGGATTGTAACTTCCGTGATAGAGGTACCACGTTAAAACAAGCACAGCTGTGTGTTTGGATTGTAACTTCCGCGATAGAGGCACCATGTTAAAACAAGCACAGCTGTGTGTTTGGTTTGTAACTTCTAACTTCCTCGATAGAGGCACCATGTTAAAACAAGCACAGCTGTGTGTTTGGATTGTAATTTCTTTGATAGAGGCACCACGTTAAAACAAGCACAGCTATGTGTTTGGATTGTAACTTCCGCGACAGAGGCACCACGTTAAAACAAGCACAGCTGTGTGTATGGATTGTAACTTCCGCGACAGAGGCACCACGTTAAAACAAGCACAGCTATGTGTGTTTGGATTGTAACATCCGTGATAGAGGCACCACGTTAAACAAGCACAGCTGTGTGTTTGGATTGTAACTTCCGCGATAGAGGCACCACATTAAAACAAGCACAGCTGTGTGTTTGGATTGTAACTTCCGCGATAGAGGCACCACGTTAAAACAAGCACAGCTGTGTGTTTGGATTGTAACTTCCGCGATAGAGGCACCACGTTAAAACAAGCACAGCTGTGTGTTTGGATTGTAACTTCCGCGATAGAGGCACCATGTTAAAACAAGGACAGCTGTGTGTTTGGTTTGTAACTTCTAACTTCCTCGATAGAGGCACCATGTTAAAACAAGCACAGCTGTGTGTTTGGATTGTAATTTCCGTGATAGAGGCACCACGTTAAAACAAGCACAGCTATGTGTTTGGATTGTAACTTCCGCGACAGAGGCACCAGGTTAAAACAAGCACAGCTGTGTGTATGGATTGTAACTTCCGCGACAGAGGCACCACGTTAAAACAAGCACAGCTATGTGTGTTTGGATTGTAACTTCCGTGATAGAGGCACCACGTTAAACAAGCACAGCTGTGTGTTTGGATTGTAACTTCCGCGATAGAGGCACCACATTAAAACAAGCACAGCTGTGTGTTTGGATTGTAACTTCCGCGATAGAGGCACCACGTTAAAACAAGCACAGCTGTGTGTTTGGATTGTAACTTCCGCGATAGAGGCACCACGTTAAAACAAGCACAGCTGTGTGTTTGGATTGTAACTTCCGCGATAGAGGCACCATGTTAAAACAAGCACAGCTGTGTGTTTGGTTTGTAACTTCTAACTTCCTCGATAGAGGCACCATGTTAAAACAAGCACAGCTGTGTGTTTGGATTGTAATTTCTTTGATAGAGGCACCACGTTAAAACAAGCACAGCTATGTGTTTGGATTGTAACTTCCGCGACAGAGGCACCACGTTAAAACAAGCACAGCTGTGTGTATGGATTGTAACTTCCGCGACAGAGGCACCACGTTAAAACAAGCACAGCTATGTGTGTTTGGATTGTAACATCCGTGATAGAGGCACCATGTTAAACAAGCACAGCTGTGTGTTTGGATTGTAACTTCCGCGATAGAGGCACCACATTAAAACAAGCACAGCTGTGTGTTTGGATTGTAACTTCCGCGATAGAGGCACCACGTTAAAACAAGCACAGCTGTGTGTTTGGATTGTAACTTCCGCGATAGAGGCACCACGTTAAAACAAGCACAGCTGTGTGTTTGGATTGTAACTTCCGCGATAGAGGCACCATGTTAAAACAAGGACAGCTGTGTGTTTGGTTTGTAACTTCTAACTTCCTCGATAGAGGCACCATGTTAAAACAAGCACAGCTGTGTGTTTGGATTGTAATTTCCGTGATAGAGGCACCACGTTAAAACAAGCACAGCTGTGTGTTTGGATTGTAACTTCCGCGACAGAGGCACCACGTTAAAACAAGCACAGCTATGTGTTTGGATTGTAACTTCCGCGACAGAGGCACCACGTTAAAACAAGCACAGCTGTGTGTTTGGATTGTAACTTCCGCGACAGAGGCACCACGTTAAAACAAGCACAGCTGTGTGTTTGGACTGTAACTTCCGCGATAGATGCACCACGCTACACGAGCACAGCTGTGTGTTTGGATTGTAACTTCCGCGATAGAGGCACCAGTTAAAACAAGCACAGCTGTGTGTTTGGATTGTAACTTCCGCGATAGACGCACTACGTTAAAACAAGCACAGCCAATTGTTTGGATTGTAACTTCCGCGACAGAGGCACCACGTTAAAACAAGCACAGCTGTGTGTTTGGATTGTAACTTCCGCGACAGAGGCACCACGTTAAAACAAGCACAGCTATGTGTTTGGATTGTAACTTCCGCAATAGAGACACCACGTTAAAACATGCACAGCTGTGTGTTTGGATTGTTACTTCCGCGACAGACGCACCACGTTAAAACAAGCACAGCTATGTGTTTGGATTGTAACTTAGGCGATAGAGGCACCACGTTACACAAGCACAGATGTGTGTTTGGATTGTAACTTCCGCAATAGAGGCACCACGTGAAAACAAGCACAGCTGTGTGTTTTGATTGTAACTTCCGTGATAGAGGCACCACGTTAAAACAAGCACAGCTTTGTGTTTGGATTGTAACTTCCGCGATAGAGGCACCACGTTACACGAGCACAGCTGTGTGGTTGGATTGTAACTTCCGCGATAGAGGCACCACGTTACACGAGCACAGCTGTGTCTTTGGATTGTAACTTCCGCGATAGAGACTCCACGTTAAAACAAGCACAGCTGTGTGTTTGGATTGTAACTTCCACGATAGAGGCACCACGTTAAAACAAGCACAGCTCTGTGTTTGGATTGTAACTTCCGCGACAGAGGCACCACGTTAAAAAAAGCACAGCTGTGTGTATGGATTGTAACTTCCGTGACAGAGGCACCACGTTAAAACAAGCACAGCTATGTGTGTTTGGATTGTAACTTCCGTGATAGAGGCACCACGTTAAACAAGCACAGCTCTGTGTTTGGATTGTAACTTCCGCGACAGAGGCACCACATTAAAACAAGCACAGCTGTGTGTTTGGATTGTAACTTCCGCGATAGAGGCACCACGTTAAAACAAGCACAGCTGTGTGTTTGGATTGTAGCTTCCGCGATAGAGGCACAACGTTAAAACAAGCACAGCTGTGTGTTTGGATTGTAACTTCCGCGATAGAGGCACCATGTTAAAACAAGCACAGCTGTGTGTTTGGTTTGTAACTTCTAACTTCCTCGATAGAGGCACCATGTTAAAACAAGCACAGCTGTGTGTTTGGATTGTAATTTCCGTGATAGAGGCACCACGTTAAAACAAGCACAGCTATGTGTTTGGATTGTAACTTCCGCGACAGAGGCACCACGTTAAAACAAGCACAGCTATGTGTTTGGATTGTAACTTCCGCGACAGAGGCACCACGTTAAAACAAGCACAGCTGTGTGTTTGGATTGTAACTTCCGCGACAGAGGCACCACGTTAAAACAAGCACAGCTGTGTGTTTGGATTGTAACTTCCGCGATAGAGGCACCACGTTAAAACAAGCACAGCTGTGTGTTTGGATTGTAACTTCCGCGATAGAGGCACCACGTTACACGAGCACAGCTGTGTGTTTGGATTGTAACTTCCGCGATAGAGGCACCAGTTAAAACAAGCACAGCTGTGTGTTTGGATTGTAACTTCCGCGATAGAGGCACCGCGTTAAAACAAGCACAGCCAATTGTTTGGATTGTAACTTCCGCGACAGAGGCACCACGTTAAAACAAGCACAGCTGTGTGTTTGGATTGTAACTTCCGCGACAGAGGCACCACGTTAAAACAAGCACAGCTATGTGTTTGGATTGTAACTTCCGCGATAGAGACACCACGTTAAAACAAGCACAGCTGTGTGTTTGGATTGTTACTTCCGCGACAGACGCACCACGTTAAAACAAGCACAGCTATGTGTTTGGATTGTAACTTAGGTGATAGAGGCACCACGTTACACAAGCACAGCTGTGTGTTTGGATTGTAACTTCCGCAATAGAGGCACCACGTGAAAACAAGCACAGCTGTGTGTTTGGATTGTAACTTCCGTGATAGAGGCACCACGTTAAAACAAGCACAGCTTTGTGTTTGGATTGTAACTTCCGCGATAGAGGGACCACGTTACACGAGCACAGCTGTGTGGTTGGATTGTAACTTCCGCGATAGAGTCACCACGTTACACGAGCACAGCTGTGTCTTTGGATTGTAACTTCCGCGATAGAGGCACCAGTTAAAACAAGCACAGCTGTGTGTTGGGATTGTAACTTCCGCGATAGAGACTCAACGTTAAAACAAGCACAGCTGTGTGTTTGGATTGTAACTTCCACGATAGAGGCACCACGTTAAAACAAGCACAGCTGTGTGTTTGGATTGTAACTTCCGCGACAGAGGCACCACGTTAAAACAAGCACAGCTGTGTTTTTGGATTGTAACTTCCACGATAGAGGCACCACGTTACACAAGCACAGCTATGTGTTTGGATTGTAACTTCCACGATAGAGGCACCATGTTAAAACAAGCACAGCTGTGTGTTTGGATTGTAACTTCCGCGATAGAGGCACCACGTTAAAACAAGCACAGCCAATTGTTTGGATTGTAACTTCCGCGACAGAGGCACCACGTTAACACAAGCACAGCTGTGTGTTTGGATTGTAACTTCCGCAATAGAGGCACCACGTTAAAACAAGCACAGCTGTGTGTTTGGATTGTAACTTCCGCGATAGAGTCACCACGTTACACGAGCACAGCTGTGTGTTTGGATTGTAACTTCCGCGATAGAGGCACCACGTTAAAACAAGCACAGCCAATTGTTTGGATTGTAACTTCCGCGACAGAGGCACCACGTTAACACAAGCACAGCTGTGTGTTTGGATTGTAACTTCCGCAATAGAGGCACCACGTTAAAACAAGCACAGCTGTGTGTTTGGATTGTAACTTCCGCGATAGAGTCACCACGTTACACGAGCACAGCTGTGTGTTTGGATTGTAACTTCCGCGATAGAGGCACCAGTTAAAACAAGCACAGCTATGTGTTTGGATTGTAACTTCCGCGATAGAGGCACCACGTTAAAACATGCAAAGCTATGTGTTTGGATTTTAACTTCCGCGACAGAGGCACCACGTTAAAACAAGCACAGCTATGTGTTTGGATTGTAACTTCCGCGATAGAGGCACCACGTTACACAAGCACAGCTGTGTGTTTGGATTGTAACTTCCGCAATAGAGGCACCACGTTAATACAAGCACAGCTGTGTGTTTGGTTTGTAACTTCTAACTTCCTCGATAGAGGCACCACGTTAAAACAAGCACAGCTGTGTGTTTGGATTGTAACTTCCGCGATAGAGGCACCACGTTACACAAGCACAGCTGTGTGTTTGGATTGTAACTTCCGCAATAGAGGCACCACGTTAATACAAGCACAGCTGTGTGTTTGGTTTGTAACTTCTAACTTCCTCGATAGAGGCACCACGTTAAAACAAGCACAGCTGTGTGTTTGGATTGTAACTTCCGCGATAGAGGCACCACGTTAAAACAAGCACAGCTGTGTGTTTGGATTGTAACTTCCGCGATAGAGGCACCATGTTAAAACAAGCACAGCTGTGTGTTTGGTTTGTAACTTCTAACTTCCTCGATAGAGGCACCATGTTAAAACAAGCACAGCTGTGTGTTTGGATTGTAACTTCCGCGATAGAGGCACCACGTTACACGAGCACAGCTGTGTGTTTGGATTGTAACTTCCGCGATAGAGGCACCAGTTAAAACAAGCACAGCTATGTGTTTGGATTGTAACTTCCGCGATAGAGGCACCACGTTAAAACAAGCCAAGCTATGTGTTTGGATTTTAACTTCCGCGACAGAGGCACCACGTTAAAACAAGCACAGCTGTGTCTATGGATTGTAACTTCCACGACAGAGGCACCACGTTAAAACAAGCACAGCTATGTGTTTGGATTGTAACTTCCGCGATAGAGGCACCACGTTACACAAGCACAGCTGTGTGTTTGGATTGTAACTTCCGCAATAGAGGCTCCACGTTAATACAAGCACAGCTGTGTGTTTGGTTTGTAACTTCTAACTTCCTCGATAGAGGCACCACGTTAAAACAAGCACAGCTGTGTGTTTGGATTGTAACTTCCGCGATAGAGGCACCACGTTAAAACAAGCACAGCTGTGTGTTTGGATTGTAACTTCCGCAATAGAGGCACCATGTTAAAACAAGCACAGCTGTGTGTTTGGTTTGTAACTTCTAACTTCCTCGATAGAGGCACCATGTTAAAACAAGCACAGCTGTGTGTTTGGATTGTAACTTCCACGATAGAGGCACCACGTTAAAACAAGCACAGCTGTGTGTTTGGATTGTAACTTCCGCGATAGAGACTCAACGTTAAAACAAGCACAGCTGTGTGTTTGGATTGTAACTTCCACGATAGAGCCACCACGTTAAAACAAGCACAGCTGTGTGTTTGGATTGTAACTTCCGCGACAGAGGCACCACGTTAAAACAAGCACAGCTGTGTTTTTGGATTGTAACTTCCACGATAGAGGCACCACGTTACACAAGCACAGCTATGTGTTTGGATTGTAACTTCCACGATAGAGGCACCATGTTAAAACAAGCACAGCTGTGTGTTTGGATTGTAACTTCCACGATAGAGGCACCACGTTAAAACAAGCACAGCCAATTGTTTGGATTGTAACTTCCGCGACAGAGGCACCACGTTAACACAAGCACAGCTGTGTGTTTGGATTGTAACTTCCACGATAGAGGCACCACGTTACACAAGCACAGCTATGTGTTTGGATTGTAACTTCCACGATAGAGGCACCATGTTAAAACAAGCACAGCTGTGTGTTTGGATTGTAACTTCCGCGATAGAGGCACCAGTTAAAACAAGCACAGCTATGTGTTTGGATTGTAACTTCCGCGATAGAGGCACCACGTTAAAACAAGCAAAGCTATGTGTTTGGATTGTAACTTCCGCGACAGAGGCACCACGTTAAAACAAGCACAGCTGTGTCTATGGATTGTAACTTCCACGACAGAGGCACCACGTTAAAACAAGCACAGCTATGTGTTTGGATTGTAACTTCCGCGATAGAGGCAAAACGTTACACAAGCACAGCTGTGTGTTTGGATTGTAACTTCCGCAATAGAGGCACCACGTTAATACAAGCACAGCTGTGTGTTTGGTTTGTAACTTCTAACTTCCTCGATAGAGGCACCACGTTAAAACAAGCACAGCTGTGTGTTTGGATTGTAACTTCCGCGATAGAGGCACCACGTTAAAACAAGCACAGCTGTGTGTTTGGATTGTAACTTCCGCGATAGAGGCAACATGTCAAAACAAGCACAGCTGTGTGTTTGGTTTGTAACTTCTAACTTCCTCGATAGAGGCACCATGTTAAAACAAGCACAGCTGTGTGTTTGGATTGTAATTTCCGTGATAGAGGCACCACGTTAAAACAATCACAGCTATGTGTTTGGATTGTAACTTCCGCGACAGAGGCACCACGTTAAAACAAGAACAGCTGTGTGTTTGGATTGTAACTTCCGCGACAGAGGCACCACGTTAAAACAAGCACAGCTGTGTGTTTGGATTGTAACTTCCGCGACAGAGGCACCACGTTAAAACAAGCACAGCTGTGTGTTTGGATTGTAACTTCCGCGATAGAGGCACCACGTTAAAACAAGCACAGCTGTGTGTTTGGATTGTAACTTCCACGATAGAGGCACCACGTTAAAACAAGCACAGCTGTGTGTTTGGATTGTAACTTCCGCGACAGAGGCACCACGTTAAAACAAGCACAGCTGTGTGTATGGATTGTAACTTCCGCGACAGAGGCACCACGTTAAAACAAGCACAGCTATGTGTGTTTGGATTGTAACTTCCGTGATAGAGGCACCACGTTAAACAAGCACAGCTGTGTGTTTGGATTGTTACTTCCGCGACAGAGGCACCACATTAAAACAAGCACAGCTGTGTGTTTGGATTGTAACTTCCGCGATAGAGGCACCACGTTAAAACAAGCACAGCTGTGTGTTTGGATTGTAACTTCCGCGATAGAGGCACAACGTTAAAACAAGCACAGCTGTGTGTTTGGATTGTAACTTCCGCGATAGAGGCACCATGTTAAAACAAGCACAGCTGTGTGTTTGGTTTGTAACTTCTAACTTCCTCGATAGAGGCACCATGTTAAAACAAGCACAGCTGTGTGTTTGGATTTTAATTTCCATGATAGAGGCACCACGTTAAAACAAGCACAGCTATGTGTTTGGATTGTAACTTCCGCGACAGAGGCACCACGTTAAAACAAGCACAGCTATGTGTTTGGATTGTAACTTCCGCGACAGAGGCACCACGTTAAAACAAGCACAGCTGTGTGTTTGGATTGTAACTTCCGCGACAGAGGCACCACGTTAAAACAAGCACAGCTGTGTGTTTGGATTGTAACTTCCGCGATAGAGGCACCACGTTAAAACAAGCACAGCTGTGTGTTTGGATTGTAACTTCCGCGATAGAGGCACCACGTTACACGAGCACAGCTGTGTGTTTGGATTGTAACTTCCGCGATAGAGGCACCAGTTAAAACAAGCACAGCTGTGTGTTTGGATTGTAACTTCCGCGATAGAGGCACCATGTTAAAACAAGCACAGCCAATTGTTTGGATTGTAACTTCCGCGACAGAGGCACCACGTTAAAACAAGCACAGCTGTGTGTTTGGATTGTAACTTACGCGACAGAGGCACCACGTTAAAACAAGCACAGCTATGTGTTTGGATTGTAACTTCCGCGATAGAGACACCACGTTAAAACAAGCACAGCTGTGTGTTTGGATTGTTACTTCCGCGACAGACGCACCACGTTAAAACAAGCACAGCTATGTGTTTGGATTGTAACTTAGGCGATAGAGGCACCACGTTACACAAGCACAGCTGTGTGTTTGGATTGTAATTTCCGCAATAGAGGCACCACGTGAAAACAAGCACAGCTGTGTGTTTGGATTGTAACTTCCGTGATAGAGGCACCACGTTAAAACAAGCACAGCTTTGTGTTTGGATTGTAACTTCCGCGATAGAGGCACCACGTTACACGAGCACAGCTGTGTGGTTGGATTGTAACTTCCGCGATAGAGGCACCACGTTACACGAGCACAGCTGTGTCTTTGGATTGTAACTTCCGCAATAGAGGCACCAGTTAAAACAAGCACAGCTGTGTGTTTGGATTGTAACTTCCGCGATAGAGACTCAACGTTAAAACAAGCAGAGCTGTGTGTTTGGATTGTAACTTCCACGATAGAGGCACCACGTTAAAACAAGCACAGCTGTGTGTTTGGATTGTAACTTCCGCGACAGAGGCACCACGTTAACACAAGCACAGCTGTGTTTTTGGATTGTAACTTCCACGATAGAGGCACCACGTTACACAAGCACAGCTATGTGTTTGGATTGTAACTTCCACGATAGAGGCACCATGTTAAAACAAGCACAGCTTTGTGTTTGGATTGTAACTTCCGCGATAGAGGCACCACGTTACACGAGCACAGCTGTGTGTTTGGATTGTAACTTCCGCGACAGAGGCACCACGTTAACACAAGCACAGCTGTGTGTTTGGATTGTAACTTCCGCAATAGAGGCACCACGTTAAAACAAGCACAGCTGTGTGTTTGGATTGTAACTTCCGCGATAGAGGCACCACGTTACACGAGCACAGCTGTGTGTTTGGATTGTAACTTCAGCGATAGAGGCACCAGTTAAAACAAGCACAGCTATGTGTTTGGATTGTAACTTCCGCGATAGAGGCACCACGTTAAAACAAGCAAAGCTATGTGTTTGGATTGTAACTTCCGCGACAGAGGCACCACGTTAAAACAAGCACAGCTGTGTCTATGGATTGTAACTTCCACGACAGAGGCACCACGTTAAAACAAGCACAGCTATGTGTTTGGATTGTAACTTCCGCGATAGAGGCACCACGTTACACAAGCACAGCTGTGTGTTTGGATTGTAACTTCCGCAATAGAGGCACCACGTTAATACAAGCACAGCTGTGTGTTTGGTTTGTAACTTCTAACTTCCTCGATAGAGGCACCACGTTAAAACAAGCACAGCTGTGTGTTTGGATTGTAACTTCCGCGATAGAGGAACCACGTTAAAACAAGCACAGCTGTGTGTTTGGATTGTAACTTCCGCGATAGAGACACCACGTTAAAACAAGCACAGCTGTGTGTTTGGATTGTAACTTCCGCGACAGAGGCACCACGTTAAAACAAGCACAGCTGTGTGTTTGGATTGTAACTTCCGCGATAGAGGCACCACGTTAAAACAAGCACAGCTGTGTGTTTGGATTGTAACTTCCGCGATAGAGGCACCACGTTACACGAGCACAGCTGTGTGTTTGGATTGTAACTTCCGCGATAGAGGCACCAGTTAAAACAAGCACAGCTGTGTGTTTGGATTGTAACTTCCGCGATAGAGGCACCACGTTAAAACAAGCACAGCCAATTGTTTGGATTGTAACTTCCGCGACAGAGGCACCACGTTAAAACAAGCACAGCTGTGTGTTTGGATTGTAACTTCCGCGACAGAGGCACCACGTTAAAACAAGCACAGCTGTGTGTTTGGATTGTAACTTCCGCGACAGACGCACCACGTTAAAACAAGCACAGCTATGTGTTTGGATTGTAACTTAGGCGATAGAGGCACCACGTTACACAAGCACAGCTGTGTGTTTGGATTGTAACTTCCGCAATAGAGGCACCACGTGAAAACAAGCACAGCTGTGTGTTTGGATTGTAACTTCCGTGATAGAGGCACCACGTTAAAACAAGCACAGCTTTGTGTTTGGATTGTAACTTCCGCGATAGAGGCACCACGTTACACGAGCACAGCTGTGTGGTTGGATTGTAACTTCCGCGATAGAGGCACCACGTTACACGAGCACAGCTGTGTCTTTGGATTGTAACTTCCGCGATAGAGGCACCAGTTAAAACAAGCACAGCTGTGTGTTTGGATTGTAACTTCCGCGATAGAGACTCAACGTTAAAACAAGCACAGCTGTGTGTTTGGATTGTAACTTCCACGATAGAGGCACCACGTTAAAACAAGCACAGCTGTGTGTTTGGATTGTAACTTCCGCGACAGAGGCACCACGTTAAAACAAGCACAGCTGTGTGTTTGGATTGTAACTTCCGCGATAGAGGCACCACGTTACACGAGCACAGCTGTGTGTTTGGATTGTAACTTCCGCGATAGAGGCACCAGTTAAAACAAGCACAGCTATGTGTTTGGATTGTAACTTCCGCGATAGAGGCACCACGTTAAAACAAGCAAAGCTATGTGTTTGGATTGTAACTTCCACGACAGAGGCACCACGTTAAAACAAGCACAGCTGTGTGTTTGGATTGTAACTTCCGCGACAGACGCACCACGTTAAAACAAGCACAGCTATGTGTTTGGATTGTAACTTAGGCGATAGAGGCACCACGTTACACAAGCACAGCTGTGTGTTTGGATTGTAACTTCCGCAATAGAGGCACCACGTGAAAACAAGCACAGCTGTGTGTTTGGATTGTAACTTCCGTGATAGAGGCACCACGTTAAAACAAGCACAGCTTTGTGTTTGGATTGTAACTTCCGCGATAGAGGCACCACGTTACACGAGCACAGCTGTGTGGTTGGATTGTAACTTCCGCGATAGAGGCACCACGTTACACGAGCACAGCTGTGTCTTTGGATTGTAACTTCCGCGATAGAGGCACCAGTTAAAACAAGCACAGCTGTGTGTTTGGATTGTAACTTCCGCGATAGAGACTCAACGTTAAAACAAGCACAGCTGTGTGTTTGGATTGTAACTTCCACGATAGAGGCACCACGTTAAAACAAGCACAGCTGTGTGTTTGGATTGTAACTTCCGCGACAGAGGCACCACGTTAAAACAAGCACAGCTGTGTGTTTGGATTGTAACTTCCGCGATAGAGGCACCACGTTACACGAGCACAGCTGTGTGTTTGGATTGTAACTTCCGCGATAGAGGCACCAGTTAAAACAAGCACAGCTATGTGTTTGGATTGTAACTTCCGCGATAGAGGCACCACGTTAAAACAAGCAAAGCTATGTGTTTGGATTGTAACTTCCGCGACAGAGGCACCACGTTAAAACAAGCACAGCTGTGTCTATGGATTGTAACTTCCACGACAGAGGCACCACGTTAAAACAAGCACAGCTATGTGTTTGGATTGTAACTTCCGCGATAGAGGCACCACGTTACACAAGCACAGCTGTGTGTTTGGATTGTAACTTCTAACTTCCTCGATAGAGGCACCACGTTAAAACAAGCACAGCTGTGTGTTTGGATTGTACCTTCCGCGATAGAGGCACCACGTTAAAACAAGCACAGCTGTGTGTTTGGATTGTAACTTCCGCGATAGAGGCACCATGTTAAAACAAGCACAGCTGTGTGTTTGGTTTGTAACTTCTAACTTCCTCGATAGAGGCACCATGTTAAAACAAGCACAGCTGTGTGTTTGGATTGTAATTTCCGTGATAGAGGCACCACGTTAAAACAAGCACAGCTATGTGTTTGGATTGTAACTTCCGCGACAGAGGCACCACGTTAAAACAAGCACAGCTGTGTGTTTGGATTGTAACTTCCGCGACAGAGGCACCACGTTACACGAGCACAGCTGTGTGTTTGGATTGTAACTTCCGCGATAGAGGCACCAGTTAAAACAAGCACAGCTGTGTTTGGATTGTAACTTCCGCGATAGAGCGCACTACGTTAAAACAAGCACAGCCAATTGTTTGGATTGTAACTTCCGCGACAGAGGCACCACGTTAAAACAAGCACAGCTGTGTGTTTGGATTGTAACTTCCGCGACAGAGGCACCACGTTAAAACAAGCACAGCTATGTGTTTGGATTGTAACTTCCGCGATAGAGACACCACGTTAAAACAAGCACAGCTGTGTGTTTGGATTGTTACTTCCGCGACAGACGCACCACGTTAAAACAAGCACAGCTATGTGTTTGGATTGTAACTTCCGCGATAGAGGCACCACGTTAAAACAGAGCACAGCTGTGTGGTTGGATTGTAACTTCCGCGATAGAGGCACCACGTTACACGAGCACAGCTGTGTCTTTGGATTGTAACTTCCGCGATAGAGGCACCAGTTAAAACAAGCACAGCTGTGTGTTTGGATTGTAACTTCCGCGATAGAGACTCAACGTTAAAACAAGCACAGCTGTGTGTTTGGATTGTAACTTCCGCGATAGAGGCACCACGTTAAAACAAGCACAGCTGTGTGTTTGGATTGTAACTTCCGCGATAGAGGCACCACGTTACACAAGCACAGCTATGTGTTTGGATTGTAACTTCCGCGATAGAGGCACCATGTTAAAAAAAGCACAGCTGTGTGTTTGGATTGTAACTTCCGCGATAGAGGCACCACGTTAAAACAAGCACAGCCAATTGTTTGGATTGTAACTTCCGCCACAGAGGCACCACGTTAAAACAAGCACAGCTGTGTGTTTGGATTGTAACTTCCGCGATAGAGGCACCACGTTAAAACAAGCACAGCTGTGTGTTTGGATTGTAACTTCCGCGATAGAGGCATCACGTTAAAACAAGCACAGCTGTGTGTTTGGATTGTAACTTCCGCGATAGAGGCACCACGTTAAAACAAGCACAGCTAATGTGTTTGGATTGTAACTTCCGCCATAGAGGCACCACGTTAAAACAAGCAAAGCTATGTGTTTGGATTGTAACTTCTGCGACAGAGGCACCACGTTAAAACAAGCACAGCTGTGTCTATGGATTGTAACTTCCACGACAGAGGCACCACGTTAAAACAAGCACAGCTATGTGTTTGGATTGTAACTTCCGCGATAGAGGCACCACGTTACACAAGCACAGCTGTGTGTTTGGATTGTAACTTCCGCAATAGAGGCACCACGTTAATACAAGCACAGCTGTGTGTTTGGTTTGTAACTTCTAACTTCCTCGATAGAGGCACCATGTTAAAACAAGCACAGCTGTGTGTTTGGATTGTAACTTCCGCGACAGAGGCATCACGTTAAAACAAGCACAGCTGTGTGTTTGGATTGTAACTTCCGCGATAGAGGCACCACGTTAAAACAAGCACAGCTGTGTGTTTGGATTGTAACTTCCACGATAGAGGCACCACGTTAAAACAAGCACAGCTGTGTGTTTGGATTGTAACTTCCGCGACAGAGGCACCACGTTAAAACAAGCACAGCTGTGTGTATGGATTGTAACTTCCGCGACAGAGGCACCACGTTAAAACAAGCACAGCTATGTGTGTTTGGATTGTAACTTCCGTGATAGAGGCACCACGTTAAACAAGCACAGCTGTGTGTTTGGATTGTTACTTCCGCGACAGAGGCACCACATTAAAACAAGCACAGCTGTGTGTTTGGATTGTAACTTCCGCGATAGAGGCACCACGTTAAAACAAGCACAGCTGTGTGTTTGGATTGTAACTTCCGCGACAGAGGCATCACGTTAAAACAAGCACAGCTGTGTGTTTGGATTGTAACTTCCGCGATAGAGGCACCACGTTAAAACAAGCACAGCTGTGTGTTTGGATTGTAACTTCCACGATAGAGGCACCACGTTAAAACAAGCACAGCTGTGTGTTTGGATTGTAACTTCCGCGACAGAGGCACCACGTTAAAACAAGCACAGCTGTGTGTATGGATTGTAACTTCCGCGACAGAGGCACCACGTTAAAACAAGCACAGCTATGTGTGTTTGGATTGTAACTTCCGTGATAGAGGCACCACGTTAAACAAGCACAGCTGTGTGTTTGGATTGTTACTTCCGCGACAGAGGCACCACATTAAAACAAGCACAGCTGTGTGTTTGGATTGTAACTTCCGCGATAGAGGCACCACGTTAAAACAAGCACAGCTGTGTGTTTGGATTGTAACTTCCGCGATAGAGGCACGACGTTAAAACAAGCACAGCTGTGTGTTTGGATTGTAACTTCCGCGA
Source organism: Salmo salar (assembly GCF_905237065.1). Lineage (NCBI taxonomy): Eukaryota > Metazoa > Chordata > Actinopteri > Salmoniformes > Salmonidae > Salmo > Salmo salar. Next base: position 46,870,186 of record NC_059458.1, on the reverse strand, counting down.
TAGAGGCACCATGTTAAAACAAGCACAGCTGTGTGTTTGGTTTGTAACTTCTAACTTCCTCGATAGAGGCACCACGTTAAAACAAGCACAGCTGTGTGTTTGGATTGTTACTTCCGCGACAGACGCACCACGTTAAAACAAGCACAGCTATGTGTTTGGATTGTAACTTAGGCGATAGAGGCACCACGTTACACAAGCACAGCTGTGTGTTTGGATTGTAACTTCCGCAATAGAGGCACCACGTGAAAACAAGCACAGCTGTGTGTTTGGATTGTAACTTCCGTGATAGAGGCACCACGTTAAAACAAGCAGAGCTTTGTGTTTGGATTGTAACTTCCGCGATAGAGGCACCACGTTACACGAGCACAGCTGTGTGGTTGGATTGTAACTTCCGCGATAGAGGCACCACGTTACACGAGCACAGCTGTGTCTTTGGATTGTAACTTCCGCTATAGAGGCACCAGTTAAAACAAGCACAGCTGTGTGTTTGGATTGTAACTTCCGCGATAGAGACTCAACGTTAAAACAAGCACAGCTGTGTGTTTGGATTGTAACTTCCACGATAGAGGCACCACGTTAAAACAAGCACAGCTGTGTGTTTGGATTGTAACTTCCGCGACAGAGGCACCACGTTAACACAAGCACAGCTGTGTTTTTGGATTGTAACTTCCACGATAGAGGCACCACGTTACACAAGCACAGCTATGTGTTTGGATTGTAACTTCCACGATAGAGGCACCATGTTAAAACAAGCACAGCTTTGTGTTTGGATTGTAACTTCCGCGATAGAGGCACCACGTTACACGAGCACAGCTGTGTGTTTGGATTGTAACTTCCGCGATAGAGGCACCACGTTACACGAGCACAGCTGTGTGTTTGGATTGTAACTTCCGCGATAGAGGCACCAGTTAAAACAAGCACAGCTATGTGTTTGGATTGTAACTTCCGCGATAGAGGCACCACGTTAAAACAAGCAAAGCTATGTGTTTGGATTGTAACTTCCGCGACAGAGGCACCACGTTAAAACAAGCACAGCTGTGTCTATGGATTGTAACTTCCACGACAGAGGCACCACGTTAAAACAAGCACAGCTATGTGTTTGGATTGTAACTTCCGCGATAGAGGCACTACGTTACTCAAGCACAGCTGTGTGTTTGGATTGTAACTTCCGCAATAGAGGCACCACGTTAATACAAGCACAGCTGTGTGTTTGGTTTGTAACTTCTAACTTCCTCGATAGAGGCACCACGTTAAAAGAAGCACAGCTGTGTGTTTGGATTGTAACTTCCGCGATAGAGGCACCACGTTAAAACAAGCACAGCTGTGTGTTTGGATTGTAACTTCCGCGATAGAGACACCACGTTAAAACAAGCACAGCTGTGTGTTTGGATTGTAACTTCCGCGACAGAGGCACCACGTTAAAACAAGCACAGCTGTGTGTTTGGATTGTAACTTCCGCGATAGAGGCACCACGTTAAAACAAGCACAGCTGTGTGTTTGGATTGTAACTTCCGCGATAGAGGCACCACGTTACACGAGCACAGCTGTGTGTTTGGATTGTAACTTCCGCGATAGAGGCACCAGTTAAAACAAGCACAGCTGTGTGTTTGGATTGTAACTTCCGCGATAGAGGCACCACGTTAAAACAAGCACAGCCAATTGTTTGGATTGTAACTTCCGCGACAGAGGCACCACGTTAAAACAAGCACAGCTGTGTGTTTGGATTGTAACTTCCGCGACAGAGGCACCACGTTAAAACAAGCACAGCTGTGTGTTTGGATTGTAACTTCCGCGACAGACGCACCACGTTAAAACAAGCACAGCTATGTGTTTGGATTGTAACTTAGGCGATAGAGGCACCACGTTACACAAGCACAGCTGTGTGTTTGGATTGTAACTTCCGCAATAGAGGCACCACGTGAAAACAAGCACAGCTGTGTGTTTGGATTGTAACTTCCGTGATAGAGGCACCACGTTAAAACAAGCACAGCTTTGTGTTTGGATTGTAACTTCCGCGATAGAGGCACCACGTTACACGAGCACAGCTGTGTGGTTGGATTGTAACTTCCGCGATAGAGGCACCACGTTACACGAGCACAGCTGTGTCTTTGGATTGTAACTTCCGCGATAGAGGCACCAGTTAAAACAAGCACAGCTGTGTGTTTGGATTGTAACTTCCGCGATAGAGACTCAACGTTAAAACAAGCACAGCTGTGTGTTTGGATTGTAACTTCCACGATAGAGGCACCACGTTAAAACAAGCACAGCTGTGTGTTTGGATTGTAACTTCCGCGACAGAGGCACCACGTTAAAACAAGCACAGCTGTGTTTTTGGATTGTAACTTCCACGATAGAGGCACCACGTTACACAAGCACAGCTATGTGTTTGGATTGTAACTTCCACGATAGAGGCACCATGTTAAAACAAGCACAGCTGTGTGTTTGGATTGTAACTTCCGCGATAGAGGCACCACGTTAAAACAAGCACAGCCAATTGTTTGGATTGTAACTTCCGCGACAGAGGCACCACGTTAACACAAGCACAGCTGTGTGTTTGGATTGTAACTTCCGCGATAGAGGCACCAGTTAAAACAAGCACAGCTATGTGTTTGGATTGTAACTTCCGCGATAGAGGCACCACGTTAAAACAAGCAAAGCTATGTGTTTGGATTGTAACTTCCGCGACAGAGGCACCACGTTAAAACAAGCACAGCTGTGTCTATGGATTGTAACTTCCACAACAGAGGCACCACGTTAAAACAAGCACAGCTATGTGTTTGGATTGTAACTTCCGCGATAGAGGCACCACGTTACACAAGCACAGCTGTGTGTTTGGATTGTAACTTCCGCAATAGAGGCACCACGTTAATACAAGCACAGCTGTGTGTTTGGTTTGTAACTTCTAACTTCCTCGATAGAGGCACCACGTTAAAACAAGCACAGCTGTGTGTTTGGATTGTAAATTCCGCGATAGAGGCACCACGTTAAAACAAGCACAGCTGTGTGTTTGGATTGTAACTTCCGCGATAGAGGCACCATGTTAAAACAAGCACAGTTGTGTGTTTGGTTTGTAACTTCTAACTTCCTCGATAGAGGCACCATGTTAAAACAAGCACAGCTGTGTGTTTGGATTGTAATTTCCGTGATAGAGGCACCACGTTAAAACAAGCACAGCTATGTGTTTGGATTGTAACTTCCGCGACAGAGGCACCACGTTAAAACAAGCACAGCTATGTGTTTGGATTGTAACTTCCGCGATAGAGGCACCACGTTACACGAGCACAGCTGTGTGTTTGGATTGTAACTTCCGCGATAGAGGCACCAGTTAAAACAAGCACAGCTGTGTGTTTGGATTGTAACTTCCGCGATAGACGCACTACGTTAAAACAAGCACAGCCAATTGTTTGGATTGTAACTTCCGCGACAGAGGCACCACGTTAAAACAAGCACAGCTGTGTGTTTGGATTGTAACTTCCGCGACAGAGGCACCACGTTAAAACAAGCACAGCTATGTGTTTGGATTGTAACTTCCGCGATAGAGACACCACGTTAAAACAAGCACAGCTGTGTGTTTGGATTGTAACTTCCGCGACAGACGCACCACGTTAAAACAAGCACAGCTATGTGTTTGGATTGTAACTTCCGCGATAGAGGCACCACGTTACACGAGCACAGCTGTGTGGTTGGATTGTAACTTCCGCGATAGAGGCACCACGTTACACGAGCACAGCTGTGTCTTTGGATTGTAACTTCCGCGATAGAGGCACCAGTTAAAACAAGCACAGCTGTGTGTTTGGATTGTAACTTCCGCGATAGAGACTCAACGTTAAAACAAGCACAGCTGTGTGTTTGGATTGTAACTTCCACGATAGAGGCACCACGTTAAAACAAGCACAGCTGTGTGTTTGGATTGTAACTTCCGCGACAGAGGCACCACGTTAAAACAAGCACAGCTGTGTTTTTGGATTGTAACTTCCGCGATAGAGGCACCACGTTAAAACAAGCACAGCCAATTGTTTGGATTGTAACTTCCGCGACAGAGGCACCACGTTAACACAAGCACAGCTGTGTGTTTGGATTGTAACTTCCGCAATAGAGGCACCACGTTAAAACAAGCACAGCTGTGTGTTTGGATTGTAACTTCCGCGATAGAGGCACCACGTTACACGAGCACAGCTGTGTGTTTGGATTGTAACTTCCGCGATAGAGGCACCAGTTAAAACAAGCACAGCTATGTGTTTGGATTGTAACTTCCGCGATAGAGGCACCACGTTAAAACAAGCAAAGCTATGTGTTTGGATTGTAACTTCCGCGACAGAGGCACCACGTTAAAACAAGCACAGCTGTGTCTATGGATTGTAACTTCCACGACAGAGGCACCACGTTAAAACAAGCACAGCTATGTGTTTGGATTGTAACTTCCGCGATAGAGGCACCACGTTACACAAGCACAGCTGTGTGTTTGGATTGTAACTTCCGCAATAGAGGCACCACGTTAATACAAGCACAGCTGTGTGTTTGGTTTGTAACTTCTAACTTCCTCGATAGAGGCACCACGTTAAAACAAGCACAGCTGTGTGTTTGGATTGTAACTTCCGCGATAGAGGCACCACGTTAAAACAAGCACAGCTGTGTGTTTGGATTGTAACTTCCGCGATAGAGGCACCATGTTAAAACAAGCACAGCTGTGTGTTTGGTTTGTAACTTCTAACTTCCTCGATAGAGGCACCATGTTAAAACAAGCACAGCTGTGTGTTTGGATTGTAATTTCCGTGATAGAGGCACCACGTTAAAACAAGCACAGCTATGTGTTTGGATTGTAACTTCCGCGACAGAGGCACCACGTTAAAACAAGCACAGCTATGTGTTTGGATTGTAACTTCCGCGATAGAGGCACCACGTTACACGAGCACAGCTGTGTGTTTGGATTGTAACTTCCGTGATAGAGGCACCAGTTAAAACAAGCACAGCTGTGTGTTTGGATTGTAACTTCCGCGATAGACGCACTACGTTAAAACAAGCACAGCCAATTGTTTGGATTGTAACTTCCGCGACAGAGGCACCACGTTAAAACAAGCACAGCTGTGTGTTTGGATTGTAACTTCCGCGACAGAGGCACCACGTTAAAACAAGCACAGCTATGTGTTTGGATTGTAACTTCCGCGATAGAGACACCACGTTAAAACAAGCACAGCTGTGTGTTTGGATTGTTACTTCCGCGACAGACGCACCACGTTAAAACAAGCACAGCTATGTGTTTGGATTGTAACTTCCGCGATAGAGGCACCACGTTACACGAGCACAGCTGTGTCTTTGGATTGTAACTTCCGCGATAGAGGCACCAGTTAAAACAAGCACAGCTGTGTGTTTGGATTGTAACTTCCGCGATAGAGACTCAACGTTAAAACAAGCACAGCTGTGTGTTTGGATTGTAACTTCCACGATAGAGGCACCACGTTAAAACAAGCACAGCTGTGTGTTTGGATTGTAACTTCCGCGACAGAGGCACCACGTTAAAACAAGCAAAGCTGTGTTTTTGGATTGTAACTTCCACGATAGAGGCACCACGTTACACAAGCACAGCTATGTGTTTGGATTGTAACTTCCACGATAGAGGCACCATGTTAAAACAAGCACAGCTGTGTTTTTGGATTGTAACTTCCGCGATAGAGGCACCACGTTAAAACAAGCACAGCCAATTGTTTGGATTGTAACTTCCGCGACAGAGGCACCACGTTAACACAAGCACAGCTGTGTGTTTGGATTGTAACTTCCGCAATAGAGGCACCACGTTAAAACAAGCACAGCTGTGTGTTTGGATTGTAACTTCCGCGACAGAGGCACCACGTTAAAACAAGCACAGCTGTGTTTTTGGATTGTAACTTCCACGAAAGAGGCACCACGTTACACAAGCACAGCTATGTGTTTGGATTGTAACTTCCACGATAGAGGCACCATGTTAAAACAAGCACAGCTGTGTTTTTGGATTGTAACTTCCGCGATAGAGGCACCACGTTAAAACAAGCACAGCCAATTGTTTGGATTGTAACTTCCGCGACAGAGGCACCACGTTAACACAAGCACAGCTGTGTGTTTGGATTGTAACTTCCGCAATAGAAGCACCACGTTAAAACAAGCACAGCTGTGTGTTTGGATTGTAACTTCCGCGATAGAGGCACCACGTTACACGAGCACAGCTGTGTGTTTGGATTGTAACTTCCGCGATAGAGGCACCAGTTAAAACAAGCACAGCTATGTGTTTGGATTGTAACTTCCGCGATAGAGGCACCACGTTAAAACAAGCAAAGCTATGTGTTTGGATTGTAACTTCCGCGACAGAGGCACCACGTTAAAACAAGCACAGCTGTGTGTATGGATTGTAACTACCGCGACAGAGGCACCACGTTAAAACAAGCACAGCTATGTGTTTGGATTGTAACTTCCGCGATAGAGGCACCACGTTACACGAGCACAGCTGTGTGTTTGGATTGTAACTTCCGCGATAGAGGCACCAGTTAAAACAAGCACAGCTGTGTGTTTGGATTGTAACTTCCGCGATAGACGCACTACGTTCAAACAAGCACAGCCAATTGTTTGGATTGTAACTTCCGCGACAGAGGCACCACGTTAAAACAAGCACAGCTGTGTGTTTGGATTGTAACTTCCGCGACAGAGGCACCACGTTAAAACAAGCACAGCTATGTGTTTGGATTGTAACTTCCGCGATAGAGACACCACGTTAAAACAAGCACAGCTGTGTGTTTGGATTGTTACTTCCGCGAAAGACGCACCACGTTAAAACAAGCACAGCTATGTGTTTGGATTGTAACTTCCGCGATAGAGGCACCACGTTACACGAGCACAGCTGTGTCTTTGGATTGTAACTTCCGCGATAGAGGCACCAGTTAAAACAAGCACAGCTGTGTGTTTGGATTGTAACTTCCGCGATAGAGACTCAACGTTAAAACAAGCACAGCTGTGTGTTTGGATTGTAACTTCCACGATAGAGGCACCACGTTAAAACAAGCACAGCTGTGTGTTTGGATTGTAACTTCCGCGACAGAGGCACCACGTTAAAACAAGCACAGCTGTGTTTTTGGATTGTAACTTCCGCGATAGAGGCACCACGTTAAAACAAGCACAGCCAATTGTTTGGATTGTAACTTCCGCGACAGAGGCACCACGTTAACACAAGCACAGCTGTGTGTTTGGATTGTAACTTCCGCAATAGAGGCACCACGTTAAAACAAGCACAGCTGTGTGTTTGGATTGTAACTTCCGCGATAGAGGCACCACGTTACACGAGCACAGCTGTGTGTTTGGATTGTAACTTCCGCGATAGAGGCACCAGTTAAAACAAGCACAGCTATGTGTTTGGATTGTAACTTCCGCGATAGAGGCACCACGTTAAAACAAGCAAAGCTATGTGTTTGGATTGTAACTTCCGCGATAGAGGCACCACGTTAAAACAAGCAAAGCTATGTGTTTGGATTGTAACTTCCGCGACAGAGGCACCACGTTAAAACAAGCACAGCTGTGTCTATGGATTGTAACTTCCACGACAGAGGCACCAAGTTAAAACAAGCACAGCTATGTGTTTGGATTGTAACTTCCGCGATAGAGGCACCACGTTACACAAGCACAGCTGTGTGTTTGGATTGTAACTTCCGCAATAGAGGCACCACGTTAATACAAGCACAGCTGTGTGTTTGGTTTGTAACTTCTAACTTCCTCGATAGAGGCACCACGTTAAAACAAGCACAGCTGTGTGTTTGGATTGTAACTTCCGCGATAGAGTCACCACGTTAAAACAAGCACAGCTGTGTGTTTGGATTGTAACTTCCGCGATAGAGGCACCATGTTAAAACAAGCACAGCTGTGTGTTTGGTTTGTAACTTCTAACTTCCTCGATAGAGGCACCATGTTAAAACAAGCACAGCTGTGTGTTTGGATTGTAATTTCCGTGATAGAGGCACCACGTTAAAACAAGCACAGCTATGTGTTTGGATTGTAACTTCCGCGACAGAGGCACCACGTTAAAACAAGCACAGCTATGTGTTTGGATTGTAACTTCCGCGAAAGAGGCACCACGTTACACGAGCACAGCTGTGTGTTTGGATTGTAACTTCCGCGATAGAGGCACCAGTTAAAACAAGCACAGCTGTGTGTTTGGATTGTAACTTCCGCGATAGACGCACTACGTTAAAACAAGCACAGCCAATTGTTTGGATTGTAACTTCCGCGACAGAGGCACCACGTTAAAACAAGCACAGCTGTGTGTTTGGATTGTAACTTCTGCGACAGAGGCACCACGTTAAAACAAGCACAGCTATGTGTTTGGATTGTAACTTCCGCGATAGAGACACCACGTTAAAACAAGCACAGCTGTGTGTTTGGATTGTTACTTCCGCGACAGACGCACCACGTTAAAACAAGCACAGCTATGTGTTTGGATTGTAACTTCCGCGATAGAGGCACCACGTTACACGAGCACAGCTGTGTCTTTGGATTGTAACTTCCGCGATAGAGGCACCAGTTAAAACAAGCACAGCTGTGTGTTTGGATTGTAACTTCCGCGATAGAGACTCAACGTTAAAACAAGCACAGCTGTGTGTTTGGATTGTAACTTCCACGATAGAGGCACCACGTTAAAACAAGCACAGCTGTGTGTTTGGATTGTAACTTCCGCGACAGAGGCACCACGTTAAAACAAGCACAGCTGTGTTTTTGGATTGTAACTTCCACGATAGAGGCACCACGTTACACAAGCACAGCTATGTGTTTGGATTGTAACTTCCACGATAGAGGCACCATGTTAAAACAAGCACAGCTGTGTTTTTGGATTGTAACTTCCGCGATAGAGGCACCACGTTAAAACAAGCACAGCCAATTGTTTGGATTGTAACTTCCGCGACAGAGGCACCACGTTAACACAAGCACAGCTGTGTGTTTGGATTGTAACTTCCGCAATAGAGGCACCACGTTAAAACAAGCACAGCTGTGTGTTTGGATTGTAACTTCCGCGACAGAGGCACCACGTTAAAACAAGCACAGCTGTGTTTTTGGATTGTAACTTCCACGATAGAGGCACCACGTTACACAAGCACAGCTATGTTTTTGGATTGTAACTTCCACGATAGAGGCACCATGTTAAAACAAGCACAGCTGTGTTTTTGGATTGTAACTTCCGCGATAGAGGCACCACGTTAAAACAAGCACAGCCAATTGTTTGGATTGTAACTTCCGCGACAGAGGCACCACGTTACACGAGCACAGCTGTGTGTTTGGATTGTAACTTCCGCGATAGAGGCACCAGTTAAAACAAGCACAGCTATGTGTTTGGATTGTAACTTCCGCGATAGAGGCACCACGTTAAAACAAGCAAAGCTATGTGTTTGGATTGTAACTTCCGCGACAGAGGCACCACGTTAAAACAAGCACAGCTGTGTGTATGGATTGTAACTACCGCGACAGAGGCACCACGTTAAAAATAGCACAGCTATGTGTTTGGATTGTAACTTCCGCGATAGAGGCACCACGTTACACAAGTACAGCTGTGTGTTTGGATTGTAACTTCCGCAATAGAGGCACCACGTTAATACAAGCACAGCTGTGTGTTTGGTTTGTAACTTCTAACTTCCTCGATAGAGGCACCACGTTAAAACAAGCACAGCTGTGTGTTTGGATTGTAACTTCCGCGATAGAAGCACCACGTTACACAAGCACAGCTGTGTGTTTAGATTGTAACTTCCGCAATAGAGGCACCACGTTAAAACAAGCACAGCTGTGTGTTTGGATTGTAACTTCCGCGATAGAGGCACCACGTTAAAACAAGCACAGCTATGTGTTTGGATTGTAACTTCCGCGACAGAGGCACCACGTTAAAACAAGCACAGCTGTGTGTTTGGATTGTAACTTCCGCGACAGAGGCACCACGTTAAAACAAGCACAGCTGTGTGTTTGGATTGTAACTTCCGCGATAGAGGCACCACGTTAAAACAAGCACAGCTGTGTGTTTGGATTGTAACTTCCGCGATAGAGGCACCACGTTACACGAGCACAGCTGTGTGTTTGGATTGTAACTTCCGCGATAGAGGCACCAGTTAAAACAAGCACAGCTGTGTGTTTGGATTGTAACTTCCGCGATAGACGCACTACGTTAAAACAAGCACAGCCAATTGTTTGGATTGTAACTTCCGCGACAGAGGCACCACGTTAAAACAAGCACAGCTGTGTGTTTGGATTGTAACTTCCGCGACAGAGGCACCACGTTAAAACAAGCACAGCTGTGTGTTTGGATTGTAACTTCCGCGACAGAGGCACCACGTTAAAACAAGCACAGCTATGTGTTTGGATTGTAACTTCCGCGATAGAGACACCACGTTAAAACAAGCACAGCTGTGTGTTTGGATTGTTACTTCCGCGACAGACGCACCACGTTAAAACAAGCACAGCTATGTGTTTGGATTGTAACTTCCGCGATAGAGGCACCACGTTACACGAGCACAGCTGTGTCTTTGGATTGTAACTTCCGCGATAGAGGCACCAGTTAAAACAAGCACAGCTGTGTGTTTGGATTGTAACTTCCGCGATAGAGACTCAACGTTAAAACAAGCACAGCTGTGTGTTTGGATTGTAACTTCCACGATAGAGGCACCACGTTAAAACAAGCACAGCTGTGTGTTTGGATTGTAACTTCCGCGACAGAGGCACCACCTTAAAACAAGCACAGCTGTGTTTTTGGATTGTAACTTCCACGATAGAGGCACCTTGTTAAAACAAGCACAGCCAATTGTTTGGATTGTAACTTCCGCGACAGAGGCACCACGTTAACACAAGCACAGCTGTGTGTTTGGATTGTAACTTCCGCAATAGAGGCACCACGTTAAAACAAGCACAGCTGTGTGTTTGGATTGTAACTTCCGCGACAGAGGCACCACGTTAAAACAAGCACAGCTGTGTTTTTGGATTGTAACTTCCACGATAGAGGCACCACGTTACACAAGCACAGCTATGTGTTTGGATTGTAACTTCCACGATAGAGGCACCACGTTACACGAGCACAGCTGTGTGTTTGGATTGTAACTTCCGCGATAGAGGCACCAGTTAAAACAAGCACAGCTATGTGTTTGGATTGTAACTTCCGCGATAGAGGCACCACGTTAAAACAAGCAAAGCTATGTGTTTGGATTGTAACTTCCGCGACAGAGGCACCACGTTAAAACAAGCACAGCTGTGTGTATGGATTGTAACTACCGCGACAGAGGCACCACGTTAAAACAAGCACAGCTATGTGTTTGGATTGTAACTTCCGCGATAGAGGCACCACGTTACACAAGCACAGCTGTGTGTTTGGATTGTAACTTCCGAAATAGAGGCACCACGTTAATACAAGCACAGCTGTGTGTTTGGTTTGTAACTTCTAACTTCCTCGATAGAGGCACCACGTTAAAACAAGCACAGCTGTGTGTTTGGATTGTAACTTCTGCGATAGAAGCACCACGTTACACAAGCACAGCTGTGTGTTTGGATTGTAACTTCCGCAATAGAGGCACCACGTTAAAACAAGCACAGCTGTGTGTTTGGATTGTAACTTCCGCGATAGAGGCACCACGTTAAAACAAGCACAGCTGTGTGTTTGGATTGTAACTTCCGCGATAGAGGCACCACGTTAAAACAAGCACAGCTGTGTGTTTGGATTGTAACTTCCGCGATAGAGGCACCACGTTAAAACAAGCACAGCTGTGTGTTTGGATTGTAACTTCCGCGATAGAGGCACCACGTTAAAACAAGCACAGCTGTGTGTTTGGATTGTAACTTCCGCGATAGAGGCACCATGTTAAAACAAGCACAGCTGTGTGTTTGGTTTGTAACTTCTAACTTCCTCGATGGAGGCACCATGTTAAAACAAGCACAGCTGTGTGTTTGGATTGTAATTTCCGTGATAGAGGCACCACGTTAAAACAAGCACAGCTATGTGTTTGGATTGTAACTTCCGCGACAGAGGCACCACGTTAAAACAAGCACAGCTGTGTGTATTGATTGTAACTTCCGCGACAGAGGCACCACATTAAAACAAGCACAGCTATGTGTGTTTGGATTGTAACTTCCGTGATAGAGGCACCACGTTAAACAAGCACAGCTGTGTGTTTGGATTGTAACTTCCGCGATAGAGGCACCACGTTAAAACAAGCACAGCTGTGTGTTTGGATTGTAACTTCCGCGATAGAGGCACCACGTTAAAACAAGCACAGCTGTGTGTTTGGATTGTAACTTCCGCGATAGAGGCACCACGTTAAAACAAGCAAAGCTGTGTGTTTGGATTGTAACTTCCGCGATAGAGGCACCATGTTAAAACAAGCACAGCTGTGTGTTTGGTTTGTAACTTCTAACTTCCTCGATAGAGGCACCATGTTAAAACAAGCACAGCTGTGTGTTTGGATTGTAATTTCCGTGATAGAGGCACCACGTTAAAACAAGCACAGCTATGTGTTTGGATTGTAACTTCCGCGACAGAGGCACCACGTTAAAACAAGCACAGCTGTGTGTATGGATTGTAACTTCCGCGACAGAGGCACCACGTTAAAACAAGCATAGCTATGTGTGTTTGGATTGTAACTTCCGTGATAGAGGCACCACGTTAAACAAGCACAGCTGTGTGTTTGGATTGTAACTTCCACGATAGAGGCACCACGTTACACGAGCACAGCTGTGTGTTTGGATTGTAACTTCCGCGATAGAGGCACCAGTTAAAACAAGCACAGCTATGTGTTTGGATTGTAACTTCCACGATAGAGGCACCACGTTACACGAGCACAGCTGTGTGTTTGGATTGTAACTTCCGCGATAGAGGCACCAGTTAAAACAAGCACAGCTATGTGTTTGGATTGTAACTTCCGCGATAGAGGCACCACGTTAAAACAAGCAAAGCTATGTGTTTGGATTGTAACTTCCGCGACAGAGGCACCACGTTAAAACAAGCACAGCTGTGTGTATGGATTGTAACTACCGCGACAGAGGCACCACGTTAAAACAAGCACAGCTATGTGTTTGGATTGTAACTTCCGCGATAGAGGCACCACGTTACACGAGCACAGCTGTGTGTTTGGATTGTAACTTCCGCGATAGAGGCACCAGTTAAAACAAGCACAGCTGTGTGTTTGGATTGTAACTTCCGCGATAGACGCACTACGTTAAAACAAGCACAGCCAATTGTTTGGATTGTAACTTCCGCGACAGAGGCACCACGTTAAAACAAGCACAGCTGTGTGTTTGGATTGTAACTTCCGCGACAGAGGCACCACGTTAAAACAAGCACAGCTATGTGTTTGGATTGTAACTTCCGCGATAGAGACACCACGTTAAAACAAGCACAGCTGTGTGTTTGGATTGTTACTTCCGCGAAAGACGCACCACGTTAAAACAAGCACAGCTATGTGTTTGGATTGTAACTTCCGCGATAGAGGCACCACGTTACACGAGCACAGCTGTGTCTTTGGATTGTAACTTCCGCGATAGAGGCACCACGTTAAAACAAGCACAGCTGTGTGTTTGGATTGTAACTTCCGCGATAGAGGCACCACGTTACACGAGCACAGCTGTGTGTTTGGATTGTAACTTCCGCGATAGAGGCACCAGTTAAAACAAGCACAGCTATGTGTTTGGATTGTAACTTCCGCGATAGAGGCACCACGTTAAAACAAGCAAAGCTATGTGTTTGGATTGTAACTTCCGCGATAGAGGCACCACGTTAAAACAAGCAAAGCTATGTGTTTGGATTGTAACTTCCGCGACAGAGGCACCACGTTAAAACAAGCACAGCTGTGTCTATGGATTGTAACTTCCACGACAGAGGCACCAAGTTAAAACAAGCACAGCTATGTGTTTGGATTGTAACTTCCGCGATAGAGGCACCACGTTACACAAGCACAGCTGTGTGTTTGGATTGTAACTTCCGCAATAGAGGCACCACGTTAATACAAGCACAGCTGTGTGTTTGGTTTGTAACTTCTAACTTCCTCGATAGAGGCACCACGTTAAAACAAGCACAGCTGTGTGTTTGGATTGTAACTTCCGCGATAGAGTCACCACGTTAAAACAAGCACAGCTGTGTGTTTGGATTGTAACTTCCGCGATAGAGGCACCATGTTAAAACAAGCACAGCTGTGTGTTTGGTTTGTAACTTCTAACTTCCTCGATAGAGGCACCATGTTAAAACAAGCACAGCTGTGTGTTTGGATTGTAATTTCCGTGATAGAGGCACCACGTTAAAACAAGCACAGCTATGTGTTTGGATTGTAACTTCCGCGACAGAGGCACCACGTTAAAACAAGCACAGCTATGTGTTTGGATTGTAACTTCCGCGAAAGAGGCACCACGTTACACGAGCACAGCTGTGTGTTTGGATTGTAACTTCCGCGATAGAGGCACCAGTTAAAACAAGCACAGCTGTGTGTTTGGATTGTAACTTCCGCGATAGACGCACTACGTTAAAACAAGCACAGCCAATTGTTTGGATTGTAACTTCCGCGACAGAGGCACCACGTTAAAACAAGCACAGCTGTGTGTTTGGATTGTAACTTCTGCGACAGAGGCACCACGTTAAAACAAGCACAGCTATGTGTTTGGATTGTAACTTCCGCGATAGAGACACCACGTTAAAACAAGCACAGCTGTGTGTTTGGATTGTTACTTCCGCGACAGACGCACCACGTTAAAACAAGCACAGCTATGTGTTTGGATTGTAACTTCCGCGATAGAGGCACCACGTTACACGAGCACAGCTGTGTCTTTGGATTGTAACTTCCGCGATAGAGGCACCAGTTAAAACAAGCACAGCTGTGTGTTTGGATTGTAACTTCCGCGATAGAGACTCAACGTTAAAACAAGCACAGCTGTGTGTTTGGATTGTAACTTCCACGATAGAGGCACCACGTTAAAACAAGCACAGCTGTGTGTTTGGATTGTAACTTCCGCGACAGAGGCACCACGTTAAAACAAGCACAGCTGTGTTTTTGGATTGTAACTTCCACGATAGAGGCACCACGTTACACAAGCACAGCTATGTGTTTGGATTGTAACTTCCACGATAGAGGCACCATGTTAAAACAAGCACAGCTGTGTTTTTGGATTGTAACTTCCGCGATAGAGGCACCACGTTAAAACAAGCACAGCCAATTGTTTGGATTGTAACTTCCGCGACAGAGGCACCACGTTAACACAAGCACAGCTGTGTGTTTGGATTGTAACTTCCGCAATAGAGGCACCACGTTAAAACAAGCACAGCTGTGTGTTTGGATTGTAACTTCCGCGACAGAGGCACCACGTTAAAACAAGCACAGCTGTGTTTTTGGATTGTAACTTCCACGATAGAGGCACCACGTTACACAAGCACAGCTATGTGTTTGGATTGTAACTTCCACGATAGAGGCACCATGTTAAAACAAGCACAGCTGTGTTTTTGGATTGTAACTTCCGCGATAGAGGCACCACGTTAAAACAAGCACAGCCAATTGTTTGGATTGTAACTTCCGCGACAGAGGCACCACGTTACACGAGCACAGCTGTGTGTTTGGATTGTAACTTCCGCGATAGAGGCACCAGTTAAAACAAGCACAGCTATGTGTTTGGATTGTAACTTCCGCGATAGAGGCACCACGTTAAAACAAGCAAAGCTATGTGTTTGGATTGTAACTTCCGCGACAGAGGCACCACGTTAAAACAAGCACAGCTGTGTGTATGGATTGTAACTACCGCGACAGAGGCACCACGTTAAAAATAGCACAGCTATGTGTTTGGATTGTAACTTCCGCGATAGAGGCACCACGTTACACAAGTACAGCTGTGTGTTTGGATTGTAACTTCCGCAATAGAGGCACCACGTTAATACAAGCACAGCTGTGTGTTTGGTTTGTAACTTCTAACTTCCTCGATAGAGGCACCACGTTAAAACAAGCACAGCTGTGTGTTTGGATTGTAACTTCCGCGATAGAAGCACCACGTTACACAAGCACAGCTGTGTGTTTAGATTGTAACTTCCGCAATAGAGGCACCACGTTAAAACAAGCACAGCTGTGTGTTTGGATTGTAACTTCCGCGATAGAGGCACCACGTTAAAAAAAGCACAGCTATGTGTTTGGATTGTAACTTCCGCGACAGAGGCACCACGTTAAAACAAGCACAGCTGTGTGTTTGGATTGTAACTTCCGCGACAGAGGCACCACGTTAAAACAAGCACAGCTGTGTGTTTGGATTGTAACTTCCGCGATAGAGGCACCACGTTAAAACAAGCACAGCTGTGTGTTTGGATTGTAACTTCCGCGATAGAGGCACCACGTTACACGAGCACAGCTGTGTGTTTGGATTGTAACTTCCGCGATAGAGGCACCAGTTAAAACAAGCACAGCTGTGTGTTTGGATTGTAACTTCCGCGATAGACGCACTACGTTAAAACAAGCACAGCCAATTGTTTGGATTGTAACTTCCGCGACAGAGGCACCACGTTAAAACAAGCACAGCTGTGTGTTTGGATTGTAACTTCCGCGACAGAGGCACCACGTTAAAACAAGCACAGCTGTGTGTTTGGATTGTAACTTCCGCGACAGAGGCACCACGTTAAAACAAGCACAGCTATGTGTTTGGATTGTAACTTCCGCGATAGAGACACCACGTTAAAACAAGCACAGCTGTGTGTTTGGATTGTTACTTCCGCGACAGACGCACCACGTTAAAACAAGCACAGCTATGTGTTTGGATTGTAACTTCCGCGATAGAGGCACCACGTTACACGAGCACAGCTGTGTCTTTGGATTGTAACTTCCGCGATAGAGGCACCAGTTAAAACAAGCACAGCTGTGTGTTTGGATTGTAACTTCCGCGATAGAGACTCAACGTTAAAACAAGCACAGCTGTGTGTTTGGATTGTAACTTCCACGATAGAGGCACCACGTTAAAACAAGCACAGCTGTGTGTTTGGATTGTAACTTCCGCGACAGAGGCACCACCTTAAAACAAGCACAGCTGTGTTTTTGGATTGTAACTTCCACGATAGAGGCACCTTGTTAAAACAAGCACAGCCAATTGTTTGGATTGTAACTTCCGCGACAGAGGCACCACGTTAACACAAGCACAGCTGTGTGTTTGGATTGTAACTTCCGCAATAGAGGCACCACGTTAAAACAAGCACAGCTGTGTGTTTGGATTGTAACTTCCGCGACAGAGGCACCACGTTAAAACAAGCACAGCTGTGTTTTTGGATTGTAACTTCCACGATAGAGGCACCACGTTACACAAGCACAGCTATGTGTTTGGATTGTAACTTCCACGATAGAGGCACCACGTTACACGAGCACAGCTGTGTGTTTGGATTGTAACTTCCGCGATAGAGGCACCAGTTAAAACAAGCACAGCTATGTGTTTGGATTGTAACTTCCGCGATAGAGGCACCACGTTAAAACAAGCAAAGCTATGTGTTTGGATTGTAACTTCCGCGACAGAGGCACCACGTTAAAACAAGCACAGCTGTGTGTATGGATTGTAACTACCGCGACAGAGGCACCACGTTAAAACAAGCACAGCTATGTGTTTGGATTGTAACTTCCGCGATAGAGGCACCACGTTACACAAGCACAGCTGTGTGTTTGGATTGTAACTTCCGAAATAGAGGCACCACGTTAATACAAGCACAGCTGTGTGTTTGGTTTGTAACTTCTAACTTCCTCGATAGAGGCACCACGTTAAAACAAGCACAGCTGTGTGTTTGGATTGTAACTTCTGCGATAGAAGCACCACGTTACACAAGCACAGCTGTGTGTTTGGATTGTAACTTCCGCAATAGAGGCACCACGTTAAAACAAGCACAGCTGTGTGTTTGGATTGTAACTTCCGCGATAGAGGCACCACGTTAAAACAAGCACAGCTGTGTGTTTGGATTGTAACTTCCGCGATAGAGGCACCACGTTAAAACAAGCACAGCTGTGTGTTTGGATTGTAACTTCCGCGATAGAGGCACCACGTTAAAACAAGCACAGCTGTGTGTTTGGATTGTAACTTCCGCGATAGAGGCACCATGTTAAAACAAGCACAGCTGTGTGTTTGGTTTGTAACTTCTAACTTCCTCGATGGAGGCACCATGTTAAAACAAGCACAGCTGTGTGTTTGGATTGTAATTTCCGTGATAGAGGCACCACGTTAAAACAAGCACAGCTATGTGTTTGGATTGTAACTTCCGCGACAGAGGCACCACGTTAAAACAAGCACAGCTGTGTGTATTGATTGTAACTTCCGCGACAGAGGCACCACATTAAAACAAGCACAGCTATGTGTGTTTGGATTGTAACTTCCGTGATAGAGGCACCACGTTAAACAAGCACAGCTGTGTGTTTGGATTGTAACTTCCGCGATAGAGGCACCACGTTAAAACAAGCACAGCTGTGTGTTTGGATTGTAACTTCCGCGATAGAGGCACCACGTTAAAACAAGCACAGCTGTGTGTTTGGATTGTAACTTCCGCGATAGAGGCACCACGTTAAAACAAGCAAAGCTGTGTGTTTGGATTGTAACTTCCGCGATAGAGGCACCATGTTAAAACAAGCACAGCTGTGTGTTTGGTTTGTAACTTCTAACTTCCTCGATAGAGGCACCATGTTAAAACAAGCACAGCTGTGTGTTTGGATTGTAATTTCCGTGATAGAGGCACCACGTTAAAACAAGCACAGCTATGTGTTTGGATTGTAACTTCCGCGACAGAGGCACCACGTTAAAACAAGCACAGCTGTGTGTATGGATTGTAACTTCCGCGACAGAGGCACCACGTTAAAACAAGCATAGCTATGTGTGTTTGGATTGTAACTTCCGTGATAGAGGCACCACGTTAAACAAGCACAGCTGTGTGTTTGGATTGTAACTTCCACGATAGAGGCACCACGTTACACGAGCACAGCTGTGTGTTTGGATTGTAACTTCCGCGATAGAGGCACCAGTTAAAACAAGCACAGCTATGTGTTTGGATTGTAACTTCCACGATAGAGGCACCACGTTACACGAGCACAGCTGTGTGTTTGGATTGTAACTTCCGCGATAGAGGCACCAGTTAAAACAAGCACAGCTATGTGTTTGGATTGTAACTTCCGCGATAGAGGCACCACGTTAAAACAAGCAAAGCTATGTGTTTGGATTGTAACTTCCGCGACAGAGGCACCACGTTAAAACAAGCACAGCTGTGTGTATGGATTGTAACTACCGCGACAGAGGCACCACGTTAAAACAAGCACAGCTATGTGTTTGGATTGTAACTTCCGCGATAGAGGCACCACGTTACACAAGCACAGCTGTGTGTTTGGATTGTAACTTCCGAAATAGAGGCACCACGTTAATACAAGCACAGCTGTGTGTTTGGTTTGTAACTTCTAACTTCCTCGATAGAGGCACCACGTTAAAACAAGCACAGCTGTGTGTTTGGATTGTAACTTCCGCGATAGAAGCACCACGTTACACAAGCACAGCTGTGTGTTTGGATTGTAACTTCCGCAATAGAGGCACCACGTTAAAACAAGCACAGCTGTGTGTTTGGATTGTAACTTCCGCGATAGAGGCACCACGTTAAAACAAGCACAGCTGTGTGTTTGGATTGTAACTTCCGCGATAGAGGCACCACGTTAAAACAAGCACAGCTGTGTGTTTGGATTGTAACTTCCGCGATAGAGGCACCACGTTAAAACAAGCACAGCTGTGTGTTTGGATTGTAACTTCCGCGATAGAGGCACCACGTTAAAACAAGCACAGCTGTGTGTTTGGATTGTAACTTCCGCGATAGAGGCACCATGTTAAAACAAGCACAGCTGTGTGTTTGGTTTGTAACTTCTAACTTCCTCGATGGAGGCACCATGTTAAAACAAGCACAGCTGTGTGTTTGGATTGTAATTTCCGTGATAGAGGCACCACGTTAAAACAAGCACAGCTATGTGTTTGGATTGTAACTTCCGCGACAGAGGCACCACGTTAAAACAAGCACAGCTGTGTGTATTGATTGTAACTTCCGCGACAGAGGCACCACATTAAAACAAGCACAGCTATGTGTGTTTGGATTGTAACTTCCATGATAGAGGCACCACGTTAAACAAGCACAGCTGTGTGTTTGGATTGTAACTTCCGCGATAGAGGCACCACGTTAAAACAAGCACAGCTGTGTGTTTGGATTGTAACTTCCGCGATAGAGGCACCACGTTAAAACAAGCACAGCTGTGTGTTTGGATTGTAACTTCCGCGATAGAGGCACCACGTTAAAACAAGCAAAGCTGTGTGTTTGGATTGTAACTTCCGCGATAGAGGCACCATGTTAAAACAAGCACAGCTGTGTGTTTGGTTTGTAACTTCTAACTTCCTCGATAGAGGCACCATGTTAAAACAAGCACAGCTGTGTGTTTGGATTGTAATTTCCGTGATAGAGGCACCACGTTAAAACAAGCACAGCTATGTGTTTGGATTGTAACTTCCGCGACAGAGGCACCACGTTAAAACAAGCACAGCTGTGTGTATGGATTGTAACTTCCGCGACAGAGGCACCACGTTAAAACAAGCATAGCTATGTGTGTTTGGATTGTAACTTCCGTGATAGAGGCACCACGTTAAACAAGCACAGCTGTGTGTTTGGATTGTAACTTCCGCGATAGAGGCACCACATTAAAACAAGCACAGCTCTGTGTTTGGATGGTAACTTCCGCAATAGAGGCACCACGTTAAAACAAGCACAGCTGTGTGTTTGGATTGTAACTTCCGCGATAGAGGCACCACGTTAAAACAAGCACAGCTGTGTGTTTGGATTGTAACTTCTAACTTCCTCGATAGAGGCACCATGTTAAAACAAGCACAGCCAATTGTTTGGATTGTAACTTCCGCGACAGAGGCACCACGTTAACACAAGCACAGCTGTGTGTTTGGATTGTAACTTCCGCAATAGAGGCACCACGTTAAAACAAGCACAGCTGTGTGTTTGGATTGTAACTTCCGCGATAGAGGCACCACGTTACACGAGCACATTTGTGTGTTTGGATTGTAACTTCCGCGATAGAGGCACCAGTTAAAACAAGCACAGCTTTGTGTTTGGATTGTAACTTCCGCGATAGAGGCACCACGTTACACGAGCACAGCTGTGTGGTTGGATTGTAACTTCCGCGATAGAGGCACCACGTTACACGAGCACAGCTGTGTCTTTGGATTGTAACTTCCGCGATAGAGACTCCACGTTAAAACAAGCACAGCTGTGTGTTTGGATTGTAACTTCCACGATAGAGGCACCACGTTAAAACAAGCACAGCTGTGTGTTTGGATTGTAACTTCCGCGACAGAGGCACCACTTTAAAACAAGCACAGCTGTGTTTTTGGATTGTAACTTCCACAATAGAGGCACCACGTTACAAAAGCACAGCTATGTGTTTGGATTGTAACTTCCACGATAGAGGCACCATGTTAAAACAAGCACAGCTGTGTGTTTGGATTGTAACTTCCGCGATAGAGGCACCACGTTAAAACAAGCACAGCCAATTGTTTGGATTGTAACTTCCGCGACAGAGGCACCACGTTAACACAAGCACAGCTGTGTGTTTGGATTGTAACTTCCGCAATAGAGGCACCACGTTAAAACAAGCACAGCTGTGTGTTTGGATTGTAACTTCTGTGATAGAGGCACCACGTGACACGAGCACAGCTGTGTGTTTGGATTGTAACTTCCGCGATAGAGGCACCAGTTAAAACAAGCACAGCTATGTGTTTGGATTGTAACTTCCGCGATAGAGGCACCACGTTAAAACAAGCAAAGCTATGTGTTTGGATTGTAACTTCCGCGACAGAGGCATCACGTTAAAACAAGCACAGCTGTGTGTATGGATTGTAACTTCCGCGACAGAGGCACCACGTTAAAACAAGCACAGCTATGTGTTTGGATTGTAACTTCCGCGATAGAGGCACCACGTTACACAAGCACAGCTGTGTGTTTGGATTGTAACTTCCGCAATAGAGGCACCACGTTAATACAAGCACAGCTGTGTGTTTGGTTTGTAACTTCTAACTTCCTCGATAGAGGCACCACGTTAAAACAAGCACAGCTGTGTGTTTGGATTGTAACTTCCACGATAGAGGCACCACATTAAAACAAGCACAGCTGTGTGTTTGGATTGTAACTTCCGCAATAGAGGCACCACGTTAATACAAGCACAGCTGTGTGTTTGGTTTGTAACTTCTAACTTCCTCGATAGAGGCACCACGTTAAAACAAGCACAGCTGTGTGTTTGGATTGTAACTTCCGCGACAGAGGCACCACGTTAAAACAAGCACAGCTGTGTGTTTGGATTGTAACTTCCGCGACAGAGGCACCACGTTAAAACAAGCACAGCTATGTGTTTGGATTGTAACTTCCGCGACAGAGGCACCACGTTAAAACAAGCACAGCTGTGTGTTTGGATTGTAACTTCCGTGATAGAGGCACCACGTTAAACAAGCACAGCTGTGTGTTTGGATTGTAACTTCCGCGATAGAGGCACCACATTAAAACAAGCACAGCTGTGTGTTTGGATTGTAACTTCCGCGATAGAGGCACCACGTTAAAACAAGCACAGCTATGTGTTTGGATTGTAACTTCCGCGACAGAGGCACCACGTTAAAACAAGCACAGCTATGTGTTTGGATTGTAACTTAGGCGATAGAGGCACCACGTTACACAAGCACAGCTGTGTGTTTGGATTGTAACTTCCGCAATAGAGGCACCACGTGAAAACAAGCACAGCTGTGTGTTTGGATTGTAACTTCCGTGATAGAGGCACCACGTAAAACAAGCACAGCTTTGTGTTTTGGATTGTAACTTCCGCGATAGAGGCACCACGTTACACGAGCACAGCTGTGTGGTTGGATTGTAACTTCCGCGATAGAGGCACCACGTTACACGAGCACAGCTGTGTCTTTGGATTGTAACTTCCGCGATAGAGGCACCAGTTAAAACAAGCACAGCTGTGTGTTTGGATTGTAACTTCCGCGACAGAGACTCAACGTTAAAACAAGCACAGCTGTGTGTTTGGATTGTAACTTCCACGATAGAGGCACCACGTTAAAACAAGCACAGCTGTGTGTTTGGATTGTAACTTCCGCGACAGAGGCACCACGTTAAAACAAGCACAGCTGTGTTTTTGGATTGTAACTTCCACGATAGAGGCACCACGTTACACAAGCACAGCTATGTGTTTGGATTGTAACTTCCGCGATAGAGGCACCACGTTAAAACAAGCACAGCCAATTGTTTGGATTGTAACTTCCGCGACAGAGGCACCACGTTAACACAAGCACAGCTGTGTGTTTGGATTGTAACTTCCGCAAAAGAGGCACCACGTTAAAACAAGCACAGCTGTGTGTTTGGATTGTAACTACCGCGATAGAGGCACCACGTTACACGAGCACAGCTGTGTGTTTGGATTGTAACTTCCGCGATAGAGGCACCAGTTAAAACAAGCACAGCTATGTGTTTGGATTGTAAGTTCCGCGATAGAGGCACCACGTTAAAACAAGCAAAGCTATGTGTTTGGATTGTAACTTCCGCGACAGAGGCACCACGTTAAAACAAGCACAGCTGTGTGTATGGATTGTAACTTCCGCGATAGAAGCACCACGTTACACAAGCACAGCTGTGTGTTTGGATTGTAACTTCCGCAATAGAGGCACCACGTTAAAACAAGCACAGCTGTGTGTTTGGATTGTAACTTCCGCGATAGAGGCACCATGTTAAAACAAGCACAGCTGTGTGTTTGGATTGTAACTTCCGCGATAGAGGCACCACGTTAAAACAAGCACAGCTGTGTGTTTGGATTGTAACTTCCGCGATAGAGGCACCACGTTAAAACAAGCACAGCTGTGTGTTTGGATTGTAACTTCCGCGATAGAGGCACCACGTTAAAACAAGCACAGCTGTGTGTTTGGATTGTAACTTCCGCGATAGAGGCACCACGTTAAAACAAGCACAGCTGTGTGTTTGGATTGTAACTTCCGCGATAGAGGCACCATGTTAAAACAAGCACATCTGTGTGTTTGGTTTGTAACTTCTAACTTCCTCGATGGAGGCACCATGTTAAAACAAGCACAGCTGTGTGTTTGGATTGTAATTTCCGTGATAGAGGCACCACGTTAAAACAAGCACAGCTATGTGTTTGGATTGTAACTTCCGCGACAGAGGCACCACGTTAAAACATGCACAGCTGTGTGTATGGATTGTAACTTCCGCGACAGAGGCACCACGTTAAAACAAGCACAGCTATGTGTGTTTGGATTGTAACTTCCGTGATAGAGGCACCACATTAAACAAGCACAGCTGTGTGTTTGGATTGTAACTTCCGCGATAGAGGCACCACGTTAAAACAAGCACAGCTGTGTGTTTGGATTGTAACTTAGGCGATAGAGGCACCACGTTACACAAGCACAGCTGTGTGTTTGGATTGTAACTTCCGCAATAGAGGCACCACGTGAAAACAAGCACAGCTGTGTGTTTGGATTGTAACTTCCGCGACAGAGGCACCACGTTAAAACAAGCATAGCTATGTGTGTTTGGATTGTAACTTCCGTGATAGAGGCACCACGTTAAACAAGCACAGCTGTGTGTTTGGATTGTAACTTCCGCGATAGAGGCACCACATTAAAACAAGCACAGCTGTGTGTTGGGATTGTAACTTCTAACTTCCTCGATAGAGGCACCATGTTAAAACAAGCACAGCTGTGTGTTTGGATTGTAATTTCCGTGATAGAGGCACCACGTTAAAACAAGCACAGCTATGTGTTTGGATTGTAACTTCCGCGACAGAGGCACCACGTTAAAACAAGCACAGCTGTGTGTATGGATTGTAACTTCCGCGACAGAGGCACCACGTTAAAACAAGCATAGCTATGTGTGTTTGGATTGTAACTTCCGTGATAGAGGCACCACGTTAAACAAGCACAGCTGTGTGTTTGGATTGTAACTTCCGCGATAGAGGCACCACATTAAAACAAGCACAGCTCTGTGTTTGGATGGTAACTTCCGCAATAGAGGCACCACGTTAAAACAAGCATAGCTATGTGTGTTTGGATTGTAACTTCCGTGATAGAGGCACCACGTTAAACAAGCACAGCTGTGTGTTTGGATTGTAACTTCCGCGATAGAGGCACCACATTAAAACAAGCACAGCTCTGTGTTTGGATGGTAACTTCCGCAATAGAGGCACCACGTTAAAACAAGCACAGCTGTGTGTTTGGATTGTAACTTCCGCGATAGAGGCACCACGTTAAAACAAGCACAGCTGTGTGTTTGGATTGTAACTTCTAACTTCCTCGATAGAGGCACCATGTTAAAACAAGCACAGCTGTGTGTTTGGATTGTAATTTCCGTGATAGAGGCACCACGTTAAAACAAGCACAGCTATGTGTTTGGATTGTAACTTCCGCGACAGAGGCACCACGTTAAAACAAGCAAAGCTATGTGTTTGGATTGTAACTTCCGCGACAGAGGCACCACGTTAAAACAAGCACAGCTGTGTGTTTGGATTGTAACTTCCGCGACAGAGGCACCACGTTAAAACAAGCACAGCTGTGTGTTTGGATTGTAACTTCCGCGACAGAGGCACCACGTTAAAACAAGCACAGCTGTGTTTTTGGATTGTAACTTCCACGATAGAGGCACCACGTTACACAAGCACAGCTATGTGTTTGGATTGTAACTTCCACGATAGAGGCACCACGTTAAAACAAGCACAGCTATGTGTTTGGATTGTAACTTCCGCGACAGAGGCACCACGTTAAAACATGCACAGCTGTGTGTATGGATTGTAACTTCCGCGACAGAGGCACCACGTTAAAACAAGCACAGCTATGTGTGTTTGGATTGTAACTTCCGTGATAGAGGCACCACATTAAACAAGCACAGCTGTGTGTTTGGATTGTAACTTCCGCGATAGAGGCACCACGTTAAAACAAGCACAGCTGTGTGTTTGGATTGTAACTTAGGCGATAGAGGCACCACGTTACACAAGCACAGCTGTGTGTTTGGATTGTAACTTCCGCAATAGAGGCACCACGTTAAAACAAGCACAGCTGTGTGTTTGGATTGTAACTTCCGCGACAGAGGCACCACGTTAAAACAAGCATAGCTATGTGTGTTTGGATTGTAACTTCCGTGATAGAGGCACCACGTTAAACAAGCACAGCTGTGTGTTTGGATTGTAACTTCCGCGATAGAGGCACCACATTAAAACAAGCACAGCTCTGTGTTTGGATGGTAACTTCCGCAATAGAGGCACCACGTTAAAACAAGCACAGCTGTGTGTTTGGATTGTAACTTCCGCGATAGAGGCACCACGTTAAAACAAGCACAGCTGTGTGTTTGGATTGTAACTTCTAACTTCCTCGATAGAGGCACCATGTTAAAACAAGCACAGCTGTGTGTTTGGATTGTAATTTCCGTGATAGAGGCACCACGTTAAAACAAGCACAGCTATGTGTTTGGATTGTAACTTCCGCGACAGAGGCACCACGTTAAAACAAGCACAGCTGTGTGTATGGATTGTAACTTCCGCGACAGAGGAACCACGTTAAAACAAGCATAGCTATGTGTGTTTGGATTGTAACTTCCGTGATAGAGGCACCACGTTAAACAAGCACAGCTGTGTGTTTGGATTGTAACTTCCGCGATAGAGGCACCACATTAAAACAAGCACAGCTCTGTGTTTGGATGGTAACTTCCGCAATAGAGGCACCACGTTAAAACAAGCACAGCTGTGTGTTTGGATTGTAACTTCCGCGATAGAGGCACCACGTTAAAACAAGCACAGCTGTGTGTTTGGATTGTAACTTCTAACTTCCTCGATAGAGGCACCATGTTAAAACAAGCACAGCTGTGTGTTTGGATTGTAATTTCCGTGATAGAGGCACCACGTTAAAACAAGCACAGCTATGTGTTTGGATTGTAACTTCCGCGACAGAGGCACCACGTTAAAACAAGCAAAGCTATGTGTTTGGATTGTAACTTCCGCGACAGAGGCACCACGTTAAAACAAGCACAGCTGTGTGTTTGGATTGTAACTTCCGCGACAGAGGCACCACGTTAAAACAAGCACAGCTGTGTGTTTGGATTGTAACTTCCGCGACAGAGGCACCACGTTAAAACAAGCACAGCTGTGTTTTTGGATTGTAACTTCCACGATAGAGGCACCACGTTACACAAGCACAGCTATGTGTTTGGATTGTAACTTCCACGATAGAGGCACCATGTTAAAACAAGCACAGCTGTGTGTTTGGATTGTAACTTCCGCGATAGAGGCACCACGTTAAAACAAGCACAGCCAATTGTTTGGATTGTAACTTCCGCGACAGAGGCACCACGTTAACACAAGCACAGCTGTGTGTTTGGATTGTAACTTCCGCAATAGAGGCACCACGTTAAAACAAGCACAGCTGTGTGTTTGGATTGTAACTTCCGCGATAGAGGCACCAGTTAAAACAAGCACAGCTGTGTGTTTGGATTGTAACTTCCGCGATAGACGCACTACGTTAAAACAAGCACAGCCAATTGTTTGGATTGTAACTTCCGCGACAGAGGCACCACGTTAAATCAAGCACAGCTGTGTGTTT
This sequence comes from Salmo salar, assembly GCF_905237065.1. NCBI lineage: Eukaryota > Metazoa > Chordata > Actinopteri > Salmoniformes > Salmonidae > Salmo > Salmo salar. The sequence goes on along the minus strand of NC_059458.1, from coordinate 46,842,553 downwards.
GGATTGTAACTTCCGCGACAGAGGCACCACGTTAAAACAAGCACAGCTATGTGTTTGGATTGTAACTTCCGCGATAGAGACACCACGTTAAAACAAGCACAGCTGTGTGTTTGGATTGTTACTTCCGCGACAGACGCACCACGTTAAAACAAGCACAGCTATGTGTTTGGATTGTAACTTAGGCGATAGAGGCACCACGTTACACAAGCACAGCTGTGTGTTTGGATTGTAACTTCCGCAATAGAGGCACCACGTGAAAACAAGCACAGCTGTGTGTTTGGATTGTAACTTCCGTGATAGAGGCACCACGTTAAAACAAGCACATCTTTGTGTTTGGATTGTAACTTCCGCGATAGAGGCACCACGTTACACGAGCACAGCTGTGTGGTTGGATTGTAACTTCCGCGATAGAGGCACCACGTTACACGAGCACAGCTGTGTCTTTGGATTGTAACTTCCGCGATAGAGACTCCACGTTAAAACAAGCACAGCTGTGTGTTTGGATTGTAACTTCCACGATAGAGGCACCACGTTAAAACAAGCACAGCTGTGTGTTTGGATTGTAACTTCCGCGACAGAGGCACCACGTTAAAACAAGCACAGCTGTGTTTTTGGATTGTAACTTCCACGATAGAGGCACCACGTTACAAAAGCACAGCTATGTGTTTGGATTGTAACTTCCACGATAGAGGCACCATGTTAAAACAAGCACAGCTGTGTGTTTGGATTGTAACTTCCGCGATAGAGGCACCACGTTAAAACAAGCACAGCCAATTGTTTGGATTGTAACTTCCGCGACAGAGGCACCACGTTAACACAAGCACAGCTGTGTGTTTGGATTGTAACTTCCGCAATAGAGGCACCACGTTAAAACAAGCACAGCTGTGTGTTTGGATTGTAACTTCTGTGATAGAGGCACCACGTTACACGAGCACAGCTGTGTGTTTGGATTGTAACTTCCGCGATAGAGGCACCAGTTAAAACAAGCACAGCTATGTGTTTGGATTGTAACTTCCGCGATAGAGGCACCACGTTAAAACAAGCAAAGCTATGTGTTTGGATTGTATCTTCCGCGACAGAGGCACCACGTTAAAACAAGCACAGCTGTGTGTATGGATTGTAACTTCCGCGACAGAGGCACCACGTTAAAACAAGCACAGCTATGTGTTTGGATTGTAACTTCCGCGATAGAGGCACCACGTTACACAAGCACAGCTGTGTGTTTGGATTGTAACTTCCGCAATAGAGGCACCACGTTAATACAAGCACAGCTGTGTGTTTGGTTTGTAACTTCTAACTTCCTCGATAGAGGCACCACGTTAAAACAAGCACAGCTGTGTGTTTGGATTGTAACTTCCACGATAGAGGCACCACGTTACACGAGCACAGCTGTGTGGTTGGATTGTAACTTCCGCGATAGAGGCACCACGTTACACGAGCACAGCTGTGTCTTTGGATTGTAACTTCCGCGATAGAGGCACCAGTTAAAACAAGCACAGCTGTGTGTTTGGATTGTAACTTCCGCGACAGAGACTCAACGTTAAAACAAGCACAGCTGTGTGTTTGGATTGTAACTTCCACGATAGAGGCACCACGTTAAAACAAGCACAGCTGTGTGTTTGGATTGTAACTTCCGCGACAGAGGCACCACGTTAAAACAAGCACAGCTGTGTTTTTGGATTGTAACTTCCACGATAGAGGCACCACGTTACACAAGCACAGCTATGTGTTTGGATTGTAACTTCCGCGATAGAGGCACCACGTTAAAACAAGCACAGCCAATTGTTTGGATTGTAACTTCCGCGACAGAGGCACCACGTTAACACAAGCACAGCTGTGTGTTTGGATTGTAACTTCCGCAAAAGAGGCACCACGTTAAAACAAGCACAGCTGTGTGTTTGGATTGTAACTTCCGCGATAGAGGCACCACGTTACACGAGCACATTTGTGTGTTTGGATTGTAACTTCCGCGATAGAGGCACCAGTTAAAACAAGCACAGCTATGTGTTTGGATTGTAACTTCCGCGATAGAGGCACCACGTTAAAACAAGCAAAGCTATGTGTTTGGATTGTAACTTCCGCGACAGAGGCACCACGTTAAAACAAGCACAGCTGTGTGTATGGATTGTAACTTCCGCGACAGAGGCACCACGTTAAAACAAGCACAGCTATGTGTTTGGATTGTAACTTCCGCGATAGAGGCACCACGTTACACGAGCACAGCTGTGTGTTTGGATTGTAACTTCCGCGATAGAGGCACCAGTTAAAACAAGCACAGCTGTGTGTTTGGATTGTAACTTCCGCGATAGACGCACTACGTTAAAACAAGCACAGCCAATTGTTTGGATTGTAACTTCCGCGACAGAGGCACCACGTTAAATCAAGCACAGCTGTGTGTTTGGATTGTAACTTCCGCGACAGAGGCACCACGTTAAAACAAGCACAGCTATGTGTTTGGATTGTAACTTCCGCGATAGAGACACCACGTTAAAACAAGCACAGCTGTGTGTTTGGATTGTTACTTCCGCGACAGACGCACCACGTTAAAACAAGCACAGCTATGTGTTTGGATTGTAACTTAGGCGATAGAGGCACCACGTTACACAAGCACAGCTGTGTGTTTGGATTGTAACTTCCGCAATAGAGGCACCACGTGAAAACAAGCACAGCTGTGTGTTTGGATTGTAACTTCCGTGATAGAGGCACCACGTTAAAACAAGCACAGCTTTGTGTTTGGATTGTAACTTCCGCGATAGAGGCACCACGTTACACGAGCACAGCTGTGTGGTTGGATTGTAACTTCCGCGATAGAGGCACCACGTTACACGAGCACAGCTGTGTGTTTGGATTGTAACTTCCACGATAGAGGCACCACGTTAAAACAAGCACAGCTGTGTGTTTGGATTGTAACTTCCGCGACAGAGGCACCACGTTAAAACAAGCACAGCTGTGTTTTTGGATTGTAACTTCCACGATAGAGGCACCACGTTACAAAAGCACAGCTATGTGTTTGGATTGTAACTTCCACGATAGAGGCACCATGTTAAAACAAGCACAGCTGTGTGTTTGGATTGTAACTTCCGCGATAGAGGCACCACGTTAAAACAAGCACAGCCAATTGTTTGGATTGTAACTTCCGCGACAGAGGCACCACGTTAACACAAGCACAGCTGTGTGTTTGGATTGTAACTTCCGCAATAGAGGCACCACGTTAAAACAAGCACAGCTGTGTGTTTGGATTGTAACTTCTGTGATAGAGGCACCACGTTACACGAGCACAGCTGTGTGTTTGGATTGTAACTTCCGCGATAGAGGCACCAGTTAAAACAAGCACAGCTATGTGTTTGGATTGTAACTTCCGCGATAGAGGCACCACGTTAAAACAAGCAAAGCTATGTGTTTGGATTGTAACTTCCGCGACAGAGGCACCACGTTAAAACAAGCACAGCTGTGTGTATGGATTGTAACTTCCGCGACAGAGGCACCACGTTAAAACAAGCACAGCTATGTGTTTGGATTGTAACTTCCGCGATAGAGGCACCACGTTACACAAGCACAGCTGTGTGTTTGGATTGTAACTTCCGCAATAGAGGCACCACGTTAATACAAGCACAGCTGTGTGTTTGGTTTGTAACTTCTAACTTCCTCGATAGAGGCACCACGTTAAAACAAGCACAGCTGTGTGTTTGGATTGTAACTTCCACGATAGAGGCACCACGTTAAAACAAGCACAGCTGTGTGTTTGGATTGTAACTTCCGCAATAGAGGCACCACGTTAATACAAGCACAGCTGTGTGTTTGGTTTGTAACTTCTAACTTCCTCGATAGAGGCACCACGTTAAAACAAGCACAGCTGTGTGTTTGGATTGTAACTTCCGCGACAGAGGCACCACGTTAAAACAAGCACAGCTGTGTGTTTGGATTGTAACTTCCGCGACAGAGGCACCACGTTAAAACAAGCACAGCTATGTGTTTGGATTGTAACTTCCGCGACAGAGGCACCATGTTAAAACAAGCACAGATGTGTGTTTGGATTGTAACTTCCGCGATAGAGGCACCATGTTAAAACAAGCACAGCTGTGTGTTTGGATTGTAACTTCCGTGATAGAGGCACCACGTTAAACAAGCACAGCTGTGTGTTTGGATTGTAACTTCCGCGATAGAGGCACCACATTAAAACAAGCACAGCTGTGTGTTTGGATTGTAACTTCCGCGATAGAGGCACCACGTTAAAACAAGCACAGCTATGTGTTTGGATTGTAACTTCCGCGACAGAGGCACCACGTTAAAACAAGCACAGCTATGTGTTTGGATTGTAACTTAGGCGATAGAGGCACCACGTTACACAAGCACAGCTGTGTGTTTGGATTGTAACTTCCGCAATAGAGGCACCACGTGAAAACAAGCACAGCTGTGTGTTTGGATTGTAACTTCCGTGATAGAGGCACCACGTTAAAACAAGCACAGCTTTGTGTTTTGGATTGTAACTTCCGTGATAGAGGCACCACGTTAAAACAAGCACAGCTGTGTGTTTGGATTGTAACTTCCGCGACAGAGGCACCACGTTAAAACAAGCACAGCTGTGTTTTTGGATTGTAACTTCCACGATAGAGGCACCACGTTACACAAGCACAGCTATGTGTTTGGATTGTAACTTCCACGATAGAGGCACCATGTTAAAACAAGCACAGCTGTGTGTTTGGATTGTAACTTCCGCGATAGAGGTACCACGTTAAAACAAGCACAGCCAATTGTTTGGATTGTAACTTCCGCGACAGAGGCACCACGTTAACACAAGCACAGCTGTGTGTTTGGATTGTAACTTCCGCAATAGAGGCACCACGTTAAAACAAGCACAGCTGTGTGTTTGGATTGTAACTACCGCGATAGAGGCACCACGTTACACGAGCACAGCTGTGTGTTTGGATTGTAACTTCCGCGATAGAGGCACCAGTTAAAACAAGCACAGCTATGTGTTTGGATTGTAAGTTCCGCGATAGAGGCACCACGTTACACAAGCACAGCTGTGTGTTTGGATTGTAACTTCCGCAATAGAGGCACCACGTTAATACAAGCACAGCTGTGTGTTTGGTTTGTAACTTCTAACTTCCTCGATAGAGGCACCACGTTAAAACAAGCACAGCTGTGTGTTTGGATTGTAACTTCCACGATAGAGGCACCACGTTAAAACAAGCACAGCTGTGTGTTTGGATTGTAACTTCCGCAATAGAGGCACCACGTTAATACAAGCACAGCTGTGTGTTTGGTTTGTAACTTCTAACTTCCTCGATAGAGGCACCACGTTAAAACAAGCACAGCTGTGTGTTTGGATTGTAACTTCCGCGACAGAGGCACCACGTTAAAACAAGCACAGCTGTGTGTTTGGATTGTAACTTCCGCGACAGAGGCACCACGTTAAAACAAGCACAGCTATGTGTTTGGATTGTAACTTCCGCGACAGAGGCACCACGTTAAAACAAGCACAGATGTGTGTTTGGATTGTAACTTCCGCGATAGAGGCACCATGTTAAAACAAGCACAGCTGTGTGTTTGGATTGTAACTTCCGTGATAGAGGCACCACGTTAAACAAGCACAGCTGTGTGTTTGGATTGTAACTTCCGCGATAGAGGCACCACATTAAAACAAGCACAGCTGTGTGTTTGGATTGTAACTTCCGCGATAGAGGCACCACGTTAAAACAAGCACAGCTATGTGTTTGGATTGTAACTTCCGCGACAGAGGCACCACGTTAAAACAAGCACAGCTATGTGTTTGGATTGTAACTTAGGCGATAGAGGCACCACGTTACACAAGCACAGCTGTGTGTTTGGATTGTAACTTCCGCAATAGAGGCACCACGTGAAAACAAGCACAGCTGTGTGTTTGGATTGTAACTTCCGTGATAGAGGCACCACGTTAAAACAAGCACAGCTTTGTGTTTTGGATTGTAACTTCCGCGATAGAGGCACCACGTTACACGAGCACAGCTGTGTGGTTGGATTGTAACTTCCGCGATAGAGGCACCACGTTACACGAGCACAGCTGTGTCTTTGGATTGTAACTTCCGCGATAGAGGCACCAGTTAAAACAAGCACAGCTGTGTGTTTGGATTGTAACTTCCGCGATAGAGACTCAACGTTAAAACAAGCACAGCTGTGTGTTTGGATTGTAACTTCCACGATAGAGGCACCACGTTAAAACAAGCACAGCTGTGTGTTTGGATTGTAACTTCCGCGACAGAGGCACCACGTTAAAACAAGCACAGCTGTGTTTTTGGATTGTAACTTCTGTGATAGAGGCACCACGTTACACGAGCACAGCTGTGTGTTTGGATTGTAACTTCCGCGATAGAGGCACCAGTTAAAACAAGCACAGCTATGTGTTTGGATTGTAACTTCCGCGATAGAGGCACCACGTTAAAACAAGCAAAGCTATGTGTTTGGATTGTAACTTCCGCGACAGAGGCACCACGTTAAAACAAGCACAGCTGTGTGTATGGATTGTAACTTCCGCGACAGAGGCACCACGTTAAAACAAGCACAGCTATGTGTTTGGATTGTAACTTCCGCGATAGAGGCACCACGTTACACAAGCACAGCTGTGTGTTTGGATTGTAACTTCCGCAATAGAGGCACCACGTTAATACAAGCACAGCTGTGTGTTTGGTTTGTAACTTCTAACTTCCTCGATAGAGGCACCACGTTAAAACAAGCACAGCTGTGTGTTTGGATTGTAACTTCCACGATAGAGGCACCACGTTAAAACAAGCACAGCTGTGTGTTTGGATTGTAACTTCCGCAATAGAGGCACCACTTTAATACAAGCACAGCTGTGTGTTTGGTTTGTAACTTCTAACTTCCTCGATAGAGGCACCACGTTAAAACAAGCACAGCTGTGTGTTTGGATTGTAACTTCCGCGACAGAGGCACCACGTTAAAACAAGCACAGCTGTGTGTTTGGATTGTAACTTCCGCGACAGAGGCACCACGTTAAAACAAGCACAGCTATGTGTTTGGATTGTAACTTCCGCGACAGAGGCACCACGTTAAAACAAGCACAGATGTGTGTTTGGATTGTAACTTCCGCGATAGAGGCACCATGTTAAAACAAGCACAGCTGTGTGTTTGGATTGTAACTTCCGTGATAGAGGCACCACGTTAAACAAGCACAGCTGTGTGTTTGGATTGTAACTTCCGCGATAGAGGCACCACATTAAAACAAGCACAGCTGTGTGTTTGGATTGTAACTTCCGCGATAGAGGCACCACGTTAAAACAAGCACAGCTATGTGTTTGGATTGTAACTTCCGCGACAGAGGCACCACGTTAAAACAAGCACAGCTATGTGTTTGGATTGTAACTTAGGCGATAGAGGCACCACGTTACACAAGCACAGCTGTGTGTTTGGATTGTAACTTCCGCAATAGAGGCACCACGTGAAAACAAGCACAGCTGTGTGTTTGGATTGTAACTTCCGTGATAGAGGCACCACGTTAAAACAAGCACAGCTTTGTGTTTTGGATTGTAACTTCCGCGATAGAGGCACCACGTTACACGAGCACAGCTGTGTGGTTGGATTGTAACTTCCGCGATAGAGGCACCACGTTACACGAGCACAGCTGTGTCTTTGGATTGTAACTTCCGCGATAGAGGCACCAGTTAAAACAAGCACAGCTGTGTGTTTGGATTGTAACTTCCGCGATAGAGACTCAACGTTAAAACAAGCACAGCTGTGTGTTTGGATTGTAACTTCCACGATAGAGGCACCACGTTAAAACAAGCACAGCTGTGTGTTTGGATTGTAACTTCCGCGACAGAGGCACCACGTTAAAACAAGCACAGCTGTGTTTTTGGATTGTAACTTCTGTGATAGAGGCACCACGTTACACGAGCACAGCTGTGTGTTTGGATTGTAACTTCCGCGATAGAGGCACCAGTTAAAACAAGCACAGCTATGTGTTTGGATTGTAACTTCCGCGATAGAGGCACCACGTTAAAACAAGCAAAGCTATGTGTTTGGATTGTAACTTCCGCGACAGAGGCACCACGTTAAAACAAGCACAGCTGTGTGTATTGATTGTAACTTCCGCGACAGAGGCACCACGTTAAAACAAGCACAGCTATGTGTTTGGATTGTAACTTCCGCGATAGAGGCACCACGTTACACAAGCACAGCTGTGTGTTTGGATTGTAACTTCCGCAATAGAGGCACCACGTTAATACAAGCACAGCTGTGTGTTTGGTTTGTAACTTCTAACTTCCTCGATAGAGGCACCACGTTAAAACAAGCACAGCTGTGTGTTTGGATTGTAACTTCCACGATAGAGGCACCACGTTAAAACAAGCACAGCTGTGTGTTTGGATTGTAACTTCCGCAATAGAGGCACCACGTTAATACAAGCACAGCTGTGTGTTTGGTTTGTAACTTCTAACTTCCTCGATAGAGGCACCACGTTAAAACAAGCACAGCTGTGTGTTTGGATTGTAACTTCCGCGACAGAGGCACCACGTTAAAACAAGCACAGCTGTGTGTTTGGATTGTAACTTCCGCGACAGAGGCACCACGTTAAAACAAGCACAGCTATGTGTTTGGATTGTAACTTCCGCGACAGAGGCACCACGTTAAAACAAGCACAGATGTGTGTTTGGATTGTAACTTCCGCGATAGAGGCACCATGTTAAAACAAGCACAGCTGTGTGTTTGGATTGTAACTTCCGTGATAGAGGCACCACGTTAAACAAGCACAGCTGTGTGTTTGGATTGTAACTTCCGCGATAGAGGCACCACATTAAAACAAGCACAGCTGTGTGTTTGGATTGTAACTTCCGCGATAGAGGCACCACGTTAAAACAAGCACAGCTATGTGTTTGGATTGTAACTTCCGCGACAGAGGCACCACGTTAAAACAAGCACAGCTATGTGTTTGGATTGTAACTTAGGCGATAGAGGCACCACGTTACACAAGCACAGCTGTGTGTTTGGATTGTAACTTCCGCAATAGAGGCACCACGTGAAAACAAGCACAGCTGTGTGTTTGGATTGTAACTTCCGTGATAGAGGCACCACGTTAAAACAAGCACAGCTTTGTGTTTTGGATTGTAACTTCCGCGATAGAGGCACCACGTTACACGAGCACAGCTGTGTGGTTGGATTGTAACTTCCGCGATAGAGGCACCACGTTACACGAGCACAGCTGTGTCTTTGGATTGTAACTTCCGCGATAGAGGCACCAGTTAAAACAAGCACAGCTGTGTGTTTGGATTGTAACTTCCGCGATAGAGACTCAACGTTAAAACAAGCACAGCTGTGTGTTTGGATTGTAACTTCCACGATAGAGGCACCACGTTAAAACAAGCACAGCTGTGTGTTTGGATTGTAACTTCCGCGACAGAGGCACCACGTTAAAACAAGCACAGCTGTGTTTTTGGATTGTAACTTCTGTGATAGAGGCACCACGTTACACGAGCACAGCTGTGTGTTTGGATTGTAACTTCCGCGATAGAGGCACCAGTTAAAACAAGCACAGCTATGTGTTTGGATTGTAACTTCCGCGATAGAGGCACCACGTTAAAACAAGCAAAGCTATGTGTTTGGATTGTAACTTCCGCGACAGAGGCACCACGTTAAAACAAGCACAGCTGTGTGTATGGATTGTAACTTCCGCGACAGAGGCACCACGTTAAAACAAGCACAGCTATGTGTTTGGATTGTAACTTCCGCGATAGAGGCACCACGTTACACAAGCACAGCTGTGTGTTTGGATTGTAACTTCCGCAATAGAGGCACCACTTTAATACAAGCACAGCTGTGTGTTTGGTTTGTAACTTCTAACTTCCTCGATAGAGGCACCACGTTAAAACAAGCACAGCTGTGTGTTTGGATTGTAACTTCCACGATAGAGGCACCACGTTAAAACAAGCACAGCTGTGTGTTTGGATTGTAACTTCCGCAATAGAGGCACCACTTTAATACAAGCACAGCTGTGTGTTTGGTTTGTAACTTCTAACTTCCTCGATAGAGGCACCACGTTAAAACAAGCACAGCTGTGTGTTTGGATTGTAACTTCCGCGACAGAGGCACCACGTTAAAACAAGCACAGCTGTGTGTTTGGATTGTAACTTCCGCGACAGAGGCACCACGTTAAAACAAGCACAGCTATGTGTTTGGATTGTAACTTCCGCGACAGAGGCACCACGTTAAAACAAGCACAGATGTGTGTTTGGATTGTAACTTCCGCGATAGAGGCACCATGTTAAAACAAGCACAGCTGTGTGTTTGGATTGTAACTTCCGTGATAGAGGCACCACGTTAAACAAGCACAGCTGTGTGTTTGGATTGTAACTTCCGCGATAGAGGCACCACATTAAAACAAGCACAGCTGTGTGTTTGGATTGTAACTTCCGCGATAGAGGCACCACGTTAAAACAAGCACAGCTATGTGTTTGGATTGTAACTTCCGCGACAGAGGCACCACGTTAAAACAAGCACAGCTATGTGTTTGGATTGTAACTTAGGCGATAGAGGCACCACGTTACACAAGCACAGCTGTGTGTTTGGATTGTAACTTCCGCAATAGAGGCACCACGTGAAAACAAGCACAGCTGTGTGTTTGGATTGTAACTTCCGTGATAGAGGCACCACGTTAAAACAAGCACAGCTTTGTGTTTGGATTGTAACTTCCGCGATAGAGGCACCACGTTACACGAGCACAGCTGTGTCTTTGGATTGTAACTTCCGCGATAGAGGCACCAGTTAAAACAAGCACAGCTGTGTGTTTGGATTGTAACTTCCGCGATAGAGACTCAACGTTAAAACAAGCACAGCTGTGTGTTTGGATTGTAACTTCCACGATAGAGGCACCACGTTAAAACAAGCACAGCTGTGTGTTTGGATTGTAACTTCCGCGACAGAGGCACCACGTTAAAACAAGCACAGCTGTGTTTTTGGATTGTAACTTCTGTGATAGAGGCACCACGTTACACGAGCACAGCTGTGTGTTTGGATTGTAACTTCCGCGATAGAGGCACCAGTTAAAACAAGCACAGCTATGTGTTTGGATTGTAACTTCCGCGATAGAGGCACCACGTTAAAACAAGCAAAGCTATGTGTTTGGATTGTAACTTCCGCGACAGAGGCACCACGTTAAAACAAGCACAGCTGTGTGTATGGATTGTAACTTCCGCGACAGAGGCACCACGTTAAAACAAGCACAGCTATGTGTTTGGATTGTAACTTCCGCGATAGAGGCACCACGTTACACAAGCACAGCTGTGTGTTTGGATTGTAACTTCCGCAATAGAGGCACCACTTTAATACAAGCACAGCTGTGTGTTTGGTTTGTAACTTCTAACTTCCTCGATAGAGGCACCACGTTAAAACAAGCACAGCTGTGTGTTTGGATTGTAACTTCCACGATAGAGGCACCACGTTAAAACAAGCACAGCTGTGTGTTTGGATTGTAACTTCCGCAATAGAGGCACCACTTTAATACAAGCACAGCTGTGTGTTTGGTTTGTAACTTCTAACTTCCTCGATAGAGGCACCACGTTAAAACAAGCACAGCTGTGTGTTTGGATTGTAACTTCCGCGACAGAGGCACCACTTTAAAACAAGCACAGCTGTGTGTTTGGATTGTAACTTCCGCGACAGAGGCACCACGTTAAAACAAGCACAGCTATGTGTTTGGATTGTAACTTCCGCGACAGAGGCACCACGTTAAAACAAGCACAGATGTGTGTTTGGATTGTAACTTCCGCGATAGAGGCACCATGTTAAAACAAGCACAGCTGTGTGTTTGGATTGTAACTTCCGTGATAGAGGCACCACGTTAAACAAGCACAGCTGTGTGTTTGGATTGTAACTTCCGCGATAGAGGCACCACATTAAAACAAGCACAGCTGTGTGTTTGGATTGTAACTTCCGCGATAGAGGCACCACGTTAAAACAAGCACAGCTATGTGTTTGGATTGTAACTTCCGCGACAGAGGCACCACGTTAAAACAAGCACAGCTATGTGTTTGGATTGTAACTTAGGCGATAGAGGCACCACGTTACACAAGCACAGCTGTGTGTTTGGATTGTAACTTCCGCAATAGAGGCACCACGTGAAAACAAGCACAGCTGTGTGTTTGGATTGTAACTTCCGTGATAGAGGCACCACGTTAAAACAAGCACAGCTTTGTGTTTGGATTGTAACTTCCGCGATAGAGGCACCACGTTACACGAGCACAGCTGTGTGGTTGGATTGTAACTTCCGCGATAGAGGCACCACGTTACACGAGCACAGCTGTGTCTTTGGATTGTAACTTCCGCGATAGAGGCACCAGTTAAAACAAGCACAGCTGTGTGTTTGGATTGTAACTTCCGCGATAGAGACTCAACGTTAAAACAAGCACAGCTGTGTGTTTGGATTGTAACTTCCACGATAGAGGCACCACGTTAAAACAAGCACAGCTGTGTGTTTGGATTGTAACTTCCGCGACAGAGGCACCACGTTAAAACAAGCACAGCTGTGTTTTTGGATTGTAACTTCTGTGATAGAGGCACCACGTTACACGAGCACAGCTGTGTGTTTGGATTGTAACTTCCGCGATAGAGGCACCAGTTAAAACAAGCACAGCTATGTGTTTGGATTGTAACTTCCGCGATAGAGGCACCACGTTAAAACAAGCAAAGCTATGTGTTTGGATTGTAACTTCCGCGACAGAGGCACCACGTTAAAACAAGCACAGCTGTGTGTATGGATTGTAACTTCCGCGACAGAGGCACCACGTTAAAACAAGCACAGCTATGTGTTTGGATTGTAACTTCCGCGATAGAGGCACCACGTTACACAAGCACAGCTGTGTGTTTGGATTGTAACTTCCGCAATAGAGGCACCACGTTAATACAAGCACAGCTGTGTGTTTGGTTTGTAACTTCTAACTTCCTCGATAGAGGCACCACGTTAAAACAAGCACAGCTGTGTGTTTGGATTGTAACTTCCACGATAGAGGCACCACGTTAAAACAAGCACAGCTGTGTGTTTGGATTGTAACTTCCGCAATAGAGGCACCACGTTAATACAAGCACAGCTGTGTGTTTGGTTTGTAACTTCTAACTTCCTCGATAGAGGCACCACGTTAAAACAAGCACAGCTGTGTGTTTGGATTGTAACTTCCGCGACAGAGGCACCACGTTAAAACAAGCACAGCTGTGTGTTTGGATTGTAACTTCCGCGACAGAGGCACCACGTTAAAACAAGCACAGCTATGTGTTTGGATTGTAACTTCCGCGACAGAGGCACCACGTTAAAACAAGCACAGATGTGTGTTTGGATTGTAACTTCCGCGATAGAGGCACCATGTTAAAACAAGCACAGCTGTGTGTTTGGATTGTAACTTCCGTGATAGAGGCACCACGTTAAACAAGCACAGCTGTGTGTTTGGATTGTAACTTCCGCGATAGAGGCACCACATTAAAACAAGCACAGCTGTGTGTTTGGATTGTAACTTCCGCGATAGAGGCACCACGTTAAAACAAGCACAGCTATGTGTTTGGATTGTAACTTCCGCGATAGAGGCACCACGTTAAAACAAGCACAGCTGTGTGTTTGGATTGTAACTTCCGCGACAGAGGCACCACGTTAAAACAAGCACAGCTATGTGTTTGGATTGTAACTTCCGCGACAGAGGCACCACGTTAAAACAAGCACAGCTGTGTGTTTGGATTGTAACTTCCGCGACAGAGGCACCACGTTAAAACAAGCACAGCTGTGTGTTTGGACTGTAACTTCCGCGATAGATGCACCACGCTACACGAGCACAGCTGTGTGTTTGGATTGTAACTTCCGCGATAGAGGCACCAGTTAAAACAAGCACAGCTGTGTGTTTGGATTGTAACTTCCGCGATAGACGCACTACGTTAAAACAAGCACAGCCAATTGTTTTGATTGTAACTTCCGCGACAGAGGCACCACGTTAAAACAAGCACAGCTGTGTGTTTGGATTGTAACTTCCGCGACAGAGGCACCACGTTAAAACAAGCACAGCTATGTGTTTGGATTGTAACTTCCGCAATAGAGACACCACGTTAAAACATGCACAGCTGTGTGTTTGGATTGTTACTTCCGCGACAGACGCACCACGTTAAAACAAGCACAGCTATGTGTTTGGATTGTAACTTAGGCGATAGAGGCACCACGTTACACAAGCACAGATGTGTGTTTGGATTGTAACTTCCGCAATAGAGGCACCACGTGAAAACAAGCACAGCTGTGTGTTTTGATTGTAACTTCCGTGATAGAGGCACCACGTTAAAACAAGCACAGCTTTGTGTTTGGATTGTAACTTCCGCGATAGAGGCACCACGTTACACGAGCACAGCTGTGTGGTTGGATTGTAACTTCCGCGATAGAGGCACCACGTTACACGAGCACAGCTGTGTCTTTGGATTGTAACTTCCGCGATAGAGACTCCACGTTAAAACAAGCACAGCTGTGTGTTTGGATTGTAACTTCCACGATAGAGGCACCACGTTAAAACAAGCACAGCTGTGTGTTTGGATTGTAACTTCCGCGACAGAGGCACCACGTTAAAAAAAGCACAGCTGTGTGTATGGATTGTAACTTCCGTGACAGAGGCACCACGTTAAAACAAGCACAGCTATGTGTGTTTGGATTGTAACTTCCGTGATAGAGGCACCACGTTAAACAAGCACAGCTGTGTGTTTGGATTGTAACTTCCGCGACAGAGGCACCACATTAAAACAAGCACAGCTGTGTGTTTGGATTGTAACTTCCGCGATAGAGGCACCACGTTAAAACAAGCACAGCTGTGTGTTTGGATTGTAGCTTCCGCGATAGAGGCACCATGTTAAAACAAGCACAGCTATGTGTTTGGATTGTAACTTCCGCGACAGAGGCACCACGTTAAAACAAGCACAGCTGTGTGTTTGGATTGTAACTTCCGCGACAGAGGCACCACGTTAAAACAAGCACAGCTGTGTGTTTGGACTGTAACTTCCGCGATAGATGCACCACGCTACACGAGCACAGCTGTGTGTTTGGATTGTAACTTCCGCGATAGAGGCACCAGTTAAAACAAGCACAGCTGTGTGTTTGGATTGTAACTTCCGCGATAGACGCACTACGTTAAAACAAGCACAGCCAATTGTTTGGATTGTAACTTCCGCGACAGAGGCACCACGTTAAAACAAGCACAGCTGTGTGTTTGGATTGTAACTTCCGCGACAGAGGCACCACGTTAAAACAAGCACAGCTATGTGTTTGGATTGTAACTTCCGCAATAGAGACACCACGTTAAAACATGCACAGCTGTGTGTTTGGATTGTTACTTCCGCGACAGACGCACCACGTTAAAACAAGCACAGCTATGTGTTTGGATTGTAACTTAGGCGATAGAGGCACCACGTTACACAAGCACAGATGTGTGTTTGGATTGTAACTTCCGCAATAGAGGCACCACGTGAAAACAAGCACAGCTGTGTGTTTTGATTGTAACTTCCGTGATAGAGGCACCACGTTAAAACAAGCACAGCTTTGTGTTTGGATTGTAACTTCCGCGATAGAGGCACCACGTTACACGAGCACAGCTGTGTGGTTGGATTGTAACTTCCGCGATAGAGGCACCACGTTACACGAGCACAGCTGTGTCTTTGGATTGTAACTTCCGCGATAGAGACTCCACGTTAAAACAAGCACAGCTGTGTGTTTGGATTGTAACTTCCACGATAGAGGCACCACGTTAAAACAAGCACAGCTGTGTGTTTGGATTGTAACTTCCGCGACAGAGGCACCACGTTAAAAAAAGCACAGCTGTGTGTATGGATTGTAACTTCCGTGACAGAGGCACCACGTTAAAACAAGCACAGCTATGTGTGTTTGGATTGTAACTTCCGTGATAGAGGCACCACGTTAAACAAGCACAGCTGTGTGTTTGGATTGTAACTTCCGCGACAGAGGCACCACATTAAAACAAGCACAGCTGTGTGTTTGGATTGTAACTTCCACGATAGAGGCACCACGTTAAAACAAGCACAGCTGTGTGTTTGGATTGTAGCTTCCGCGATAGAGGCACAACGTTAAAACAAGCACAGCTGTGTGTTTGGATTGTAACTTCCGCGATAGAGGCACCATGTTAAAACAAGCACAGCTGTGTGTTTGGTTTGTAACTTCTAACTTCCTCGATAGAGGCACCATGTTAAAACAAGCACAGCTGTGTGTTTGGATTGTAATTTCCGTGATAGAGGCACCACGTTAAAACAAGCACAGCTATGTGTTTGGATTGTAACTTCCGCGACAGAGGCACCACGTTAAAACAAGCACAGCTATGTGTTTGGATTGTAACTTCCGCGACAGAGGCACCACGTTAAAACAAGCACAGCTGTGTGTTTGGATTGTAACTTCCGCGACAGAGGCACCACGTTAAAACAAGCACAGCTGTGTGTTTGGATTGTAACTTCCGCGATAGAGGCACCACGTTAAAACAAGCACAGCTGTGTGTTTGGATTGTAACTTCCGCGATAGAGGCACCACGTTACACGAGCACAGCTGTGTGTTTGGATTGTAACTTCCGCGATAGAGGCACCAGTTAAAACAAGCACAGCTGTGTGTTTGGATTGTAACTTCCGCGATAGAGGCACCACGTTAAAACAAGCACAGCCAATTGTTTGGATTGTAACTTCCGCGACAGAGGCACCACGTTAAAACAAGCACAGCTGTGTGTTTGGATTGTAACTTCCGCGACAGAGGCACCACGTTAAAACAAGCACAGCTATGTGTTTGGATTGTAACTTCCGCGATAGAGACACCACGTTAAAACAAGCACAGCTGTGTGTTTGGATTGTTACTTCCGCGACAGACGCACCACGTTAAAACAAGCACAGCTATGTGTTTGGATTGTAACTTAGGTGATAGAGGCACCACGTTACACAAGCACAGCTGTGTGTTTGGATTGTAACTTCCGCAATAGAGGCACCACGTGAAAACAAGCACAGCTGTGTGTTTGGATTGTAACTTCCGTGATAGAGGCACCACGTTAAAACAAGCACAGCTTTGTGTTTGGATTGTAACTTCCGCGATAGAGGGACCACGTTACACGAGCACAGCTGTGTGGTTGGATTGTAACTTCCGCGATAGAGTCACCACGTTACACGAGCACAGCTGTGTCTTTGGATTGTAACTTCCGCGATAGAGGCACCAGTTAAAACAAGCACAGCTGTGTGTTGGGATTGTAACTTCCGCGATAGAGACTCAACGTTAAAACAAGCACAGCTGTGTGTTTGGATTGTAACTTCCACGATAGAGGCACCACGTTAAAACAAGCACAGCTGTGTGTTTGGATTGTAACTTCCGCGACAGAGGCACCACGTTAAAACAAGCACAGCTGTGTTTTTGGATTGTAACTTCCACGATAGAGGCACCACGTTACACAAGCACAGCTATGTGTTTGGATTGTAACTTCCACGATAGAGGCACCATGTTAAAACAAGCACAGCTGTGTGTTTGGATTGTAACTTCCGCGATAGAGGCACCACGTTAAAACAAGCACAGCCAATTGTTTGGATTGTAACTTCCGCGACAGAGGCACCACGTTAACACAAGCACAGCTGTGTGTTTGGATTGTAACTTCCGCAATAGAGGCACCACGTTAAAACAAGCACAGCTGTGTGTTTGGATTGTAACTTCCGCGATAGAGTCACCACGTTACACGAGCACAGCTGTGTGTTTGGATTGTAACTTCCGCGATAGAGGCACCAGTTAAAACAAGCACAGCTATGTGTTTGGATTGTAACTTCCGCGATAGAGGCACCACGTTAAAACATGCAAAGCTATGTGTTTGGATTTTAACTTCCGCGACAGAGGCACCACGTTAAAACAAGCACAGCTGTGTCTATGGATTGTAACTTCCACGACAGAGGCACCACGTTAAAACAAGCACAGCTATGTGTTTGGATTGTAACTTCCGCGATAGAGGCACCACGTTACACAAGCACAGCTGTGTGTTTGGATTGTAACTTCCGCAATAGAGGCACCACGTTAATACAAGCACAGCTGTGTGTTTGGTTTGTAACTTCTAACTTCCTCGATAGAGGCACCACGTTAAAACAAGCACAGCTGTGTGTTTGGATTGTAACTTCCGCGATAGAGGCACCACGTTAAAACAAGCACAGCTGTGTGTTTGGATTGTAACTTCCGCAATAGAGGCACCATGTTAAAACAAGCACAGCTGTGTGTTTGGTTTGTAACTTCTAACTTCCTCGATAGAGGCACCATGTTAAAACAAGCACAGCTGTGTGTTTGGATTGTAACTTCCACGATAGAGGCACCACGTTAAAACAAGCACAGCTGTGTGTTTGGATTGTAACTTCCGCGATAGAGACTCAACGTTAAAACAAGCACAGCTGTGTGTTTGGATTGTAACTTCCACGATAGAGGCACCACGTTAAAACAAGCACAGCTGTGTGTTTGGATTGTAACTTCCGCGACAGAGGCACCACGTTAAAACAAGCACAGCTGTGTTTTTGGATTGTAACTTCCACGATAGAGGCACCACGTTACACAAGCACAGCTATGTGTTTGGATTGTAACTTCCACGATAGAGGCACCATGTTAAAACAAGCACAGCTGTGTGTTTGGATTGTAACTTCCTCGATAGAGGCACCACGTTAAAACAAGCACAGCTGTGTGTTTGGATTGTAACTTCCGCGATAGAGGCACCACGTTAAAACAAGCACAGCTGTGTGTTTGGATTGTAACTTCCGCGATAGAGGCACCATGTTAAAACAAGCACAGCTGTGTGTTTGGTTTGTAACTTCTAACTTCCTCGATAGAGGCACCATGTTAAAACAAGCACAGCTGTGTGTTTGGATTGTAACTTCCGCGATAGAGGCACCACGTTACACGAGCACAGCTGTGTGTTTGGATTGTAACTTCCGCGATAGAGGCACCAGTTAAAACAAGCACAGCTATGTGTTTGGATTGTAACTTCCGCGATAGAGGCACCACGTTAAAACAAGCCAAGCTATGTGTTTGGATTTTAACTTCCGCGACAGAGGCACCACGTTAAAACAAGCACAGCTGTGTCTATGGATTGTAACTTCCACGACAGAGGCACCACGTTAAAACAAGCACAGCTATGTGTTTGGATTGTAACTTCCGCGATAGAGGCACCACGTTACACAAGCACAGCTGTGTGTTTGGATTGTAACTTCCGCAATAGAGGCTCCACGTTAATACAAGCACAGCTGTGTGTTTGGTTTGTAACTTCTAACTTCCTCGATAGAGGCACCACGTTAAAACAAGCACAGCTGTGTGTTTGGATTGTAACTTCCGCGATAGAGGCACCACGTTAAAACAAGCACAGCTGTGTGTTTGGATTGTAACTTCCGCAATAGAGGCACCATGTTAAAACAAGCACAGCTGTGTGTTTGGTTTGTAACTTCTAACTTCCTCGATAGAGGCACCATGTTAAAACAAGCACAGCTGTGTGTTTGGATTGTAACTTCCACGATAGAGGCACCACGTTAAAACAAGCACAGCTGTGTGTTTGGATTGTAACTTCCGCGATAGAGACTCAACGTTAAAACAAGCACAGCTGTGTGTTTGGATTGTAACTTCCACGATAGAGCCACCACGTTAAAACAAGCACAGCTGTGTGTTTGGATTGTAACTTCCGCGACAGAGGCACCACGTTAAAACAAGCACAGCTATGTTTTTGGATTGTAACTTCCACGATAGAGGCACCACGTTACACAAGCACAGCTATGTGTTTGGATTGTAACTTCCACGATAGAGGCACCATGTTAAAACAAGCACAGCTGTGTGTTTGGATTGTAACTTCCACGATAGAGGCACCACGTTAAAACAAGCACAGCCAATTGTTTGGATTGTAACTTCCGCGACAGAGGCACCACGTTAACACAAGCACAGCTGTGTGTTTGGATTGTAACTTCCACGATAGAGGCACCACGTTACACAAGCACAGCTATGTGTTTGGATTGTAACTTCCACGATAGAGGCACCATGTTAAAACAAGCACAGCTGTGTGTTTGGATTGTAACTTCCGCGATAGAGGCACCAGTTAAAACAAGCACAGCTATGTGTTTGGATTGTAACTTCCGCGATAGAGGCACCACGTTAAAACAAGCAAAGCTATGTGTTTGGATTGTAACTTCCGCGACAGAGGCACCACGTTAAAACAAGCACAGCTGTGTCTATGGATTGTAACTTCCACGACAGAGGCACCACGTTAAAACAAGCACAGCTATGTGTTTGGATTGTAACTTCCGCGATAGAGGCACCACGTTACACAAGCACAGCTGTGTGTTTGGATTGTAACTTCCGCAATAGAGGCACCACGTTAATACAAGCACAGCTGTGTGTTTGGTTTGTAACTTCTAACTTCCTCGATAGAGGCACCACGTTAAAACAAGCACAGCTGTGTGTTTGGATTGTAACTTCCGCGATAGAGGCACCACGTTAAAACAAGCACAGCTGTGTGTTTGGATTGTAACTTCCGCGATAGAGGCAACATGTCAAAACAAGCACAGCTGTGTGTTTGGTTTGTAACTTCTAACTTCCTCGATAGAGGCACCATGTTAAAACAAGCACAGCTGTGTGTTTGGATTGTAATTTCCGTGATAGAGGCACCACGTTAAAACAAGCACAGCTATGTGTTTGGATTGTAACTTCCGCGACAGAGGCACCACGTTAAAACAAGAACAGCTATGTGTTTGGATTGTAACTTCCGCGACAGAGGCACCACGTTAAAACAAGCACAGCTGTGTGTTTGGATTGTAACTTCCGCGACAGAGGCACCACGTTAAAACAAGCACAGCTGTGTGTTTGGATTGTAACTTCCGCGATAGAGGCACCACGTTAAAACAAGCACAGCTGTGTGTTTGGATTGTAACTTCCACGATAGAGGCACCACGTTAAAACAAGCACAGCTGTGTGTTTGGATTGTAACTTCCGCGACAGAGGCACCACGTTAAAACAAGCACAGCTGTGTGTATGGATTGTAACTTCCGCGACAGAGGCACCACGTTAAAACAAGCACAGCTATGTGTGTTTGGATTGTAACTTCCGTGATAGAGGCACCACGTTAAACAAGCACAGCTGTGTGTTTGGATTGTTACTTCCGCGACAGAGGCACCACATTAAAACAAGCACAGCTGTGTGTTTGGATTGTAACTTCCGCGATAGAGGCACCACGTTAAAACAAGCACAGCTGTGTGTTTGGATTGTAACTTCCGCGATAGAGGCACCATGTTAAAACAAGCACAGCTGTGTGTTTGGTTTGTAACTTCTAACTTCCTCGATAGAGGCACCATGTTAAAACAAGCACAGCTGTGTGTTTGGATTGTAATTTCCATGATAGAGGCACCACGTTAAAACAAGCACAGCTATGTGTTTGGATTGTAACTTCCGCGACAGAGGCACCACGTTAAAACAAGCACAGCTATGTGTTTGGATTGTAACTTCCGCGACAGAGGCACCACGTTAAAACAAGCACAGCTGTGTGTTTGGATTGTAACTTCCGCGACAGAGGCACCACGTTAAAACAAGCACAGCTGTGTGTTTGGATTGTAACTTCCGCGATAGAGGCACCACGTTAAAACAAGCACAGCTGTGTGTTTGGATTGTAACTTCCGCGATAGAGGCACCACGTTACACGAGCACAGCTGTGTGTTTGGATTGTAACTTCCGCGATAGAGGCACCAGTTAAAACAAGCACAGCTGTGTGTTTGGATTGTAACTTCCGCGATAGAGGCACCATGTTAAAACAAGCACAGCCAATTGTTTGGATTGTAACTTCCGCGACAGAGGCACCACGTTAAAACAAGCACAGCTGTGTGTTTGGATTGTAACTTACGCGACAGAGGCACCACGTTAAAACAAGCACAGCTATGTGTTTGGATTGTAACTTCCGCGATAGAGACACCACGTTAAAACAAGCACAGCTGTGTGTTTGGATTGTTACTTCCGCGACAGACGCACCACGTTAAAACAAGCACAGCTATGTGTTTGGATTGTAACTTAGGCGATAGAGGCACCACGTTACACAAGCACAGCTGTGTGTTTGGATTGTAATTTCCGCAATAGAGGCACCACGTGAAAACAAGCACAGCTGTGTGTTTGGATTGTAACTTCCGTGATAGAGGCACCACGTTAAAACAAGCACAGCTTTGTGTTTGGATTGTAACTTCCGCGATAGAGGCACCACGTTACACGAGCACAGCTGTGTGGTTGGATTGTAACTTCCGCGATAGAGGCACCACGTTACACGAGCACAGCTGTGTCTTTGGATTGTAACTTCCGCAATAGAGGCACCAGTTAAAACAAGCACAGCTGTGTGTTTGGATTGTAACTTCCGCGATAGAGACTCAACGTTAAAACAAGCAGAGCTGTGTGTTTGGATTGTAACTTCCACGATAGAGGCACCACGTTAAAACAAGCACAGCTGTGTGTTTGGATTGTAACTTCCGCGACAGAGGCACCACGTTAACACAAGCACAGCTGTGTTTTTGGATTGTAACTTCCACGATAGAGGCACCACGTTACACAAGCACAGCTATGTGTTTGGATTGTAACTTCCACGATAGAGGCACCATGTTAAAACAAGCACAGCTTTGTGTTTGGATTGTAACTTCCGCGATAGAGGCACCACGTTACACGAGCACAGCTGTGTGTTTGGATTGTAACTTCCGCGACAGAGGCACCACGTTAACCTGTTAGGGCTAGGGGGCAGCATTGACACGGCTGGATAAAAAACATACCCGATTTAATCTGGTTACCACTCCTACTCAGTAACTAGAATATGCATATACTTATTACATATGGATAGAAAACACCCTAAATTTTCTAAAACTGTTTGAATGGTGTCTGTGAGTATAACAGAACTCAAATGGCAGGTCAAAACCTGAGAGATTCCTTTACAGGAAGTGGCCTGTCTGACCATTTCTGGAACTTCTTTGCCATCTCTATCATTTACTAAGGATCTCTGCTCTAACGTGACACTTCCCACGTCGTCCATAGGCTCTCATAGCCCGGGAAAAAAGAGAATGTCGTCATTCCAGCCCCAGGCTGAAACACATTATCGCCTTTCTCAAGTGGCCCATCAAGAGACACTAGCTTATGCGCGTGACCCCGACCGCCCCCGCCTTTGGGATTTTTTCCTCTGTTTGCCGAAAAGGAGATTCCCTGTCGGAATTTTATCGCTTTTCTACGAGAAAAATGACGTAAAAATTGATTTTAAACAGCGGTTGACATGCTTCGACGTACGGCAATGGAATACTTTGAATTTTATTGTCAGGAATTGCGCCAAGCGCGCGACACTTCTTTACTATTTCGGATAGTGTCTGGAACGCACGAACAAAACGCCGCTATTCGGATATAACGATGGATTATTTTGGACCAAACCAACATTTGTTATTGAAGTAGCAGACCTGGGAGTGCATTCTGACGAAGACAACAAAAGGTAATCAAACCTTTATAATAGTAAATATGATTATGGTGAGTGCTAAACTTGCCGGGTGTCTAAATAGCGAGCCCGTGATGCCTGGGCTATGTACTTAGAATATTGCAAAATGTGCTTTCACCAAAAAGCTATTTTAAAATCGGACATATCGAGTGCATAGAGGAGGTCTGTATCTATAATTCTTAAAATAATTGTTATGCTTTTTGTGAACGTTTATCGTGAGTAATTTAGTAAAATGTTAGCGAATTCCCCGGAAGTTTGCGGGGGGTATGCTAGTTCTGAACGTCACATGCTAATGTAAAAAGCTGGTTTTTGATATAAATATGAACTTGATTGAACAAAACATGCATGTATTGTATAACATAATGTCCTAGGGTTGTCATCTGATGAAGATCATCAAAGGTGAGTGCTGCATTTAGCTGTCTTCTGGGTTTTGGTGACATTGTATGCTGGCTTGAAAAATGGGTGTCTGATTATTTCTGGCTTGGTACTCTGCTGACATAATCTAATGTTTTGCTTTCGTTGTAAAGCCTTTTTGAAATCGGACAGTGTGGTTAGATTAACGAGAGTCTTATCTTTAAATGGCTGTAAAATAGTCATATGTTTGAGAAATTGAAGTAATATGATTTTGAAGATTTTGAAAATCGCGCCACAGGATGGCAGTGGCTGTTACGTAGGTGGGACGAATTCGTCCCGCCGGTCCCATAGAGGTTAACACAAGCACAGCTGTGTGTTTGGATTGTAACTTCCGCAATAGAGGCACCACGTTAAAACAAGCACAGCTGTGTGTTTGGATTGTAACTTCCGCGATAGAGGCACCACGTTACACGAGCACAGCTGTGTGTTTGGATTGTAACTTCCGCGATAGAGGCACCAGTTAAAACAAGCACAGCTATGTGTTTGGATTGTAACTTCCGCGATAGAGGCACCACGTTAAAACAAGCAAAGCTATGTGTTTGGATTGTAACTTCCGCGACAGAGGCACCACGTTAAAACAAGCACAGCTGTGTCTATGGATTGTAACTTCCACGACAGAGGCACCACGTTAAAACAAGCACAGCTATGTGTTTGGATTGTAACTTCCGCGATAGAGGCACCACGTTACACAAGCACAGCTGTGTGTTTGGATTGTAACTTCCGCAATAGAGGCACCACGTTAATACAAGCACAGCTGTGTGTTTGGTTTGTAACTTCTAACTTCCTCGATAGAGGCACCACGTTAAAACAAGCACAGCTGTGTGTTTGGATTGTAACTTCCGCGATAGAGGAACCACGTTAAAACAAGCACAGCTATGTGTGTTTGGATTGTAACTTCCGTGATAGAGGCACCACGTTAAACAAGCACAGCTGTGTGTTTGGATTGTTACTTCCGCGACAGAGGCACCACATTAAAACAAGCACAGCTGTGTGTTTGGATTGTAACTTCCGCGATAGAGGCACCACGTTAAAACAAGCACAGCTGTGTGTTTGGATTGTAACTTCCGCGATAGAGGCACAACGTTAAAACAAGCACAGCTGTGTGTTTGGATTGTAACTTCCGCGATAGAGGCACCATGTTAAAACAAGCACAGCTGTGTGTTTGGTTTGTAACTTCTAACTTCCTCGATAGAGGCACCATGTTAAAACAAGCACAGCTGTGTGTTTGGATTGTAATTTCCATGATAGAGGCACCACGTTAAAACAAGCACAGCTATGTGTTTGGATTGTAACTTCCGCGACAGAGGCACCACGTTAAAACAAGCACAGCTATGTGTTTGGATTGTAACTTCCGCGACAGAGGCACCACGTTAAAACAAGCACAGCTGTGTGTTTGGATTGTAACTTCCGCGACAGAGGCACCACGTTAAAACAAGCACAGCTGTGTGTTTGGATTGTAACTTCCGCGATAGAGGCACCACGTTAAAACAAGCACAGCTGTGTGTTTGGATTGTAACTTCCGCGATAGAGGCACCACGTTACACGAGCACAGCTGTGTGTTTGGATTGTAACTTCCGCGATAGAGGCACCAGTTAAAACAAGCACAGCTGTGTGTTTGGATTGTAACTTCCGCGATAGAGGCACCATGTTAAAACAAGCACAGCCAATTGTTTGGATTGTAACTTCCGCGACAGAGGCACCACGTTAAAACAAGCACAGCTGTGTGTTTGGATTGTAACTTACGCGACAGAGGCACCACGTTAAAACAAGCACAGCTATGTGTTTGGATTGTAACTTCCGCGATAGAGACACCACGTTAAAACAAGCACAGCTGTGTGTTTGGATTGTTACTTCCGCGACAGACGCACCACGTTAAAACAAGCACAGCTATGTGTTTGGATTGTAACTTAGGCGATAGAGGCACCACGTTACACAAGCACAGCTGTGTGTTTGGATTGTAATTTCCGCAATAGAGGCACCACGTGAAAACAAGCACAGCTGTGTGTTTGGATTGTAACTTCCGTGATAGAGGCACCACGTTAAAACAAGCACAGCTTTGTGTTTGGATTGTAACTTCCGCGATAGAGGCACCACGTTACACGAGCACAGCTGTGTGGTTGGATTGTAACTTCCGCGATAGAGGCACCACGTTACACGAGCACAGCTGTGTCTTTGGATTGTAACTTCCGCAATAGAGGCACCAGTTAAAACAAGCACAGCTGTGTGTTTGGATTGTAACTTCCGCGATAGAGACTCAACGTTAAAACAAGCAGAGCTGTGTGTTTGGATTGTAACTTCCACGATAGAGGCACCACGTTAAAACAAGCACAGCTGTGTGTTTGGATTGTAACTTCCGCGACAGAGGCACCACGTTAACACAAGCACAGCTGTGTTTTTGGATTGTAACTTCCACGATAGAGGCACCACGTTACACAAGCACAGCTATGTGTTTGGATTGTAACTTCCACGATAGAGGCACCATGTTAAAACAAGCACAGCTTTGTGTTTGGATTGTAACTTCCGCGATAGAGGCACCACGTTACACGAGCACAGCTGTGTGTTTGGATTGTAACTTCCGCGACAGAGGCACCACGTTAACACAAGCACAGCTGTGTGTTTGGATTGTAACTTCCGCAATAGAGGCACCACGTTAAAACAAGCACAGCTGTGTGTTTGGATTGTAACTTCCGCGATAGAGGCACCACGTTACACGAGCACAGCTGTGTGTTTGGATTGTAACTTCCGCGATAGAGGCACCAGTTAAAACAAGCACAGCTATGTGTTTGGATTGTAACTTCCGCGATAGAGGCACCACGTTAAAACAAGCAAAGCTATGTGTTTGGATTGTAACTTCCGCGACAGAGGCACCACGTTAAAACAAGCACAGCTGTGTCTATGGATTGTAACTTCCACGACAGAGGCACCACGTTAAAACAAGCACAGCTATGTGTTTGGATTGTAACTTCCGCGATAGAGGCACCACGTTACACAAGCACAGCTGTGTGTTTGGATTGTAACTTCCGCAATAGAGGCACCACGTTAATACAAGCACAGCTGTGTGTTTGGTTTGTAACTTCTAACTTCCTCGATAGAGGCACCACGTTAAAACAAGCACAGCTGTGTGTTTGGATTGTAACTTCCGCGATAGAGGAACCACGTTAAAACAAGCACAGCTGTGTGTTTGGATTGTAACTTCCGCGATAGAGACACCACGTTAAAACAAGCACAGCTGTGTGTTTGGATTGTAACTTCCGCGACAGAGGCACCACGTTAAAACAAGCACAGCTGTGTGTTTGGATTGTAACTTCCGCGATAGAGGCACCACGTTAAAACAAGCACAGCTGTGTGTTTGGATTGTAACTTCCGCGATAGAGGCACCACGTTACACGAGCACAGCTGTGTGTTTGGATTGTAACTTCCGCGATAGAGGCACCAGTTAAAACAAGCACAGCTGTGTGTTTGGATTGTAACTTCCGCGATAGAGGCACCACGTTAAAACAAGCACAGCCAATTGTTTGGATTGTAACTTCCGCGACAGAGGCACCACGTTAAAACAAGCACAGCTGTGTGTTTGGATTGTAACTTCCGCGACAGAGGCACCACGTTAAAACAAGCACAGCTGTGTGTTTGGATTGTAACTTCCGCGACAGACGCACCACGTTAAAACAAGCACAGCTATGTGTTTGGATTGTAACTTAGGCGATAGAGGCACCACGTTACACAAGCACAGCTGTGTGTTTGGATTGTAACTTCCGCAATAGAGGCACCACGTGAAAACAAGCACAGCTGTGTGTTTGGATTGTAACTTCCGTGATAGAGGCACCACGTTAAAACAAGCACAGCTTTGTGTTTGGATTGTAACTTCCGCGATAGAGGCACCACGTTACACGAGCACAGCTGTGTGGTTGGATTGTAACTTCCGCGATAGAGGCACCACGTTACACGAGCACAGCTGTGTCTTTGGATTGTAACTTCCGCGATAGAGGCACCAGTTAAAACAAGCACAGCTGTGTGTTTGGATTGTAACTTCCGCGATAGAGACTCAACGTTAAAACAAGCACAGCTGTGTGTTTGGATTGTAACTTCCACGATAGAGGCACCACGTTAAAACAAGCACAGCTGTGTGTTTGGATTGTAACTTCCGCGACAGAGGCACCACGTTAAAACAAGCACAGCTGTGTGTTTGGATTGTAACTTCCGCGATAGAGGCACCACGTTACACGAGCACAGCTGTGTGTTTGGATTGTAACTTCCGCGATAGAGGCACCAGTTAAAACAAGCACAGCTATGTGTTTGGATTGTAACTTCCGCGATAGAGGCACCACGTTAAAACAAGCAAAGCTATGTGTTTGGATTGTAACTTCCGCGACAGAGGCACCACGTTAAAACAAGCACAGCTGTGTGTTTGGATTGTAACTTCCGCGACAGACGCACCACGTTAAAACAAGCACAGCTATGTGTTTGGATTGTAACTTAGGCGATAGAGGCACCACGTTACACAAGCACAGCTGTGTGTTTGGATTGTAACTTCCGCAATAGAGGCACCACGTGAAAACAAGCACAGCTGTGTGTTTGGATTGTAACTTCCGTGATAGAGGCACCACGTTAAAACAAGCACAGCTTTGTGTTTGGATTGTAACTTCCGCGATAGAGGCACCACGTTACACGAGCACAGCTGTGTGGTTGGATTGTAACTTCCGCGATAGAGGCACCACGTTACACGAGCACAGCTGTGTCTTTGGATTGTAACTTCCGCGATAGAGGCACCAGTTAAAACAAGCACAGCTGTGTGTTTGGATTGTAACTTCCGCGATAGAGACTCAACGTTAAAACAAGCACAGCTGTGTGTTTGGATTGTAACTTCCACGATAGAGGCACCACGTTAAAACAAGCACAGCTGTGTGTTTGGATTGTAACTTCCGCGACAGAGGCACCACGTTAACCTGTTGGGTCTAGGGGGCAGCATTTGCACGTCTGGATAAAAAAAATGTACCCGATTTAATCTGGTTACTAATCCTACCCAGTAACTAGAATATGCATATACTTATTATATATGGATAGAAAACACTCTAAAGTTTCCAAAACTGTTTGAATGGTGTCTGTGAGTATAACAGAACTCATTTGGCAGGCAAAACCCTGAGACATTTTCTGACAGGAAGTGGATACCTGATGTGTTGTATTGAGTTTAAACCTATCCCATTGAAAAACACAGGGGTTTAGGAATATTTTGGCACTTCCTATTGCTTCCACTAGATGTCACCAGCCTTTACAAAGTGTTTTGAGTCTTCTGGAGGGAGATCTGACCGAACAAGAGCCATGGAACGGTGATGTCCCATTAGACACCTGGCGCGCTACTTCATGTTGGGTACCCTCGTTCCAATACGTTATAAAAGGCTATGCATTCGTCCACCTTGAATATTATTCATGTTCTGGTTAAAAAAGGCCCTAATGATTTATGCTATACAACGTTTGACATGTTTGAACGAACGGAAATATATTTTTCCCCTCGTTCATGACGAGAAGTCCGGCTGGCTTACATCATGTGCTAACGAGACGGAGATTTTTGGACATAAATGATGAGCTTTTTTGAACAAAACTACATTCGTTATGGACCTGTGATACCTGGAAGTGACATCTGATGAAGAGAATCAAAGGTAATGGATTATTTACATAGTATTTTCGATTTTAGATCTCCCCAACATGACGTCTAGTCTGTATCGCAACGCGTATTTTTCTGGGCACAGTGCTCAGATTATTGCAAAGTGTGATTTCCCAGTAAGGTTATTTTTAAATCTGGCAAGTTGATTGCGTTCAAAAGATGTAAATCTATAATTCTTTAAATGACAATATAATATTTTACCAATGTTTTCTAATTTTAATTATTTAATTTGTGACGCTGACTTGACTGCCGGTTATTGGAGGAAACGATTTCCTCAACATCAATGCCATAGTAAAACGCTGTTTTTGTATATAAATATGAACTTGATAGAACTAAAAATGCATGCATTGTCTAACATAATGTCCTAGGAGTGTCATCTGATGGAGATTGTAAAAGGTTAGTGTATCATTTTAGCTGGTTTTATGGTTTTGGTGACCCTGTCTTTGACTTGACAAAACATTACACACAACTCTTGTAAATGTACTGTCCTAACATACTCTAAATTTATGCTTTCGCCGTAAAACCTTTTTGAAATCGTAAAACGTGGTTAGATTAAGGAGATGTTTATCTTTCAAATGGTGTAACATAGTTGTATTTTTGAAAAATTTGAATTTTGACATTTATTTGGATTCAAATTTGCCGCTCTTGAAATGCACCTGCTGTTGATGGAGTGCACCACGGGTGGCACGCTAGCGTCCCACCTAGCCCCAAGAGGTTAAAACAAGCACAGCTGTGTGTTTGGATTGTAACTTCCGCGATAGAGGCACCACGTTACACGAGCACAGCTGTGTGTTTGGATTGTAACTTCCGCGATAGAGGCACCAGTTAAAACAAGCACAGCTATGTGTTTGGATTGTAACTTCCGCGATAGAGGCACCACGTTAAAACAAGCAAAGCTATGTGTTTGGATTGTAACTTCCGCGACAGAGGCACCACGTTAAAACAAGCACAGCTGTGTCTATGGATTGTAACTTCCACGACAGAGGCACCACGTTAAAACAAGCACAGCTATGTGTTTGGATTGTAACTTCCGCGATAGAGGCACCACGTTACACAAGCACAGCTGTGTGTTTGGATTGTAACTTCTAACTTCCTCGATAGAGGCACCACGTTAAAACAAGCACAGCTGTGTGTTTGGATTGTAACTTCCGCGATAGAGGCACCACGTTAAAACAAGCACAGCTGTGTGTTTGGATTGTAACTTCCGCGATAGAGGCACCATGTTAAAACAAGCACAGCTGTGTGTTTGGTTTGTAACTTCTAACTTCCTCGATAGAGGCACCATGTTAAAACAAGCACAGCTGTGTGTTTGGATTGTAATTTCCGTAATAGAGGCACCACGTTAAAACAAGAACAGCTATGTGTTTGGATTGTAACTTCCGCGACAGAGGCACCACGTTAAAACAAGCACAGCTATGTGTTTGGATTGTAACTTCCGCGATAGAGGCACCACGTTACACGAGCACAGCTGTGTGTTTGGATTGTAACTTCCGCGATAGAGGCACCAGTTAAAACAAGCACAGCTGTGTTTGGATTGTAACTTCCGCGATAGACGCACTACGTTAAAACAAGCACAGCCAATTGTTTGGATTGTAACTTCCGCGACAGAGGCACCACGTTAAAACAAGCACAGCTGTGTGTTTGGATTGTAACTTCCGCGACAGAGGCACCACGTTAAAACAAGCACAGCTATGTGTTTGGATTGTAACTTCCGCGATAGAGACACCACGTTAAAACAAGCACAGCTGTGTGTTTGGATTGTTACTTCCGCGACAGACGCACCACGTTAAAACAAGCACAGCTATGTGTTTGGATTGTAACTTCCGCGATAGAGGCACCACGTTACATGAGCACAGCTGTGTGGTTGGATTGTAACTTCCGCGATAGAGGCACCACGTTACACGAGCACAGCTGTGTCTTTGGATTGTAACTTCCGCGATAGAGGCACCAGTTAAAACAAGCACAGCTGTGTGTTTGGATTGTAACTTCCGCGATAGAGACTCAATGTTAAAACAAGCACAGCTGTGTGTTTGGATTGTAACTTCCACGATAGAGGCACCACGTTAAAACAAGCACAGCTGTGTTTTTGGATTGTAACTTCCACGATAGAGGCACCACGTTACACAAGCACAGCTATGTGTTTGGATTGTAACTTCCACGATAGAGGCATCATGTTAAAAAAAGCACAGCTGTGTGTTTGGATTGTAACTTCCGCGATAGAGGCACCACGTTAAAACAAGCACAGCCAATTGTTTGGATTGTAACTTCCGCGATAGAGGCACCACGTTAAAACAAGCACAGCTGTGTGTTTGGATTGTAACTTCCGCGATAGAGGCACCACGTTAAAACAAGCACAGCTATGTGTTTGGATTGTAACTTCCGCGATAGAAGCACCACGTTACACGAGCACAGCTGTGTGTTTGGATTATAACTTCCGCGATAGAGGCACCAGTTAAAACAAGCACAGCTATGTGTTTGGATTGTAACTTCCGCGATAGAGGCACCACATTAAAACAAGCACAGCTGTGTGTTTGGATTGTAACTTCCGCGATAGAGGCACCACGTTAAAACAAGCACAGCTGTGTGTTTGGATTGTAACTTCCGCGATAGAGGCACCACGTTAAAACAAGCACAGCTATGTGTTTGGATTGTAACTTCCGCGATAGAGGGACCACGTTAAAACAAGCACAGCCAATTGTTTGGATTGTAACTTCCGCGACAGAGGCACCACGTTAAAACAAGCACAGCTGTGTGTTTGGATTGTAACTTCCGCGACAGAGGCACCACGTTAAAACAAGCACAGCTGTGTGTTTGGATTGTAACTTCCGCGACAGAGGCACCACGTTAAAACAAGCACAGCTATGTGTTTGGATTGTAACTTCCGCGATAGAGGCACCATGTTACACAAGCACAGCTGTGTGTTTGGATTGTAACTTCCGCGATAGAGGCACCACGTGAAAACAAGCACAGCTGTGTGTTTGGATTGTAACTTCCGTGATAGAGGCACCACGTTAAAACAAGCACAGCTGTGTCTTTGGATTGTAACTTCCGCGATAGAGGCACCAGTTAAAACAAGCACAGCTGTGTGTTTGGATTGTAACTTCCGCGATAGAGACTCCACGTTAAAACAAGCACAGCTGTGTGTTTGGATTGTAACTTCCACGATAGAGGCACCACGTTAAAACAAGCACAGCTGTGTGTTTGGATTGTAACTTCCGCGACAGAGGCACCACGTTAAAACAAGCACAGCTATGTGTTTGGATTGTAACTTCCGCGATAGAGACACCACGTTAAAACAAGCACAGCTATGTGTTTTGATTGTAATTTCCGCGATAGAGGGACCACGTTACACAAGCACAGCTGTGTGTTTGGATTGTAACTTCCGCGACAGAGGCACCACGTTAAAACAAGCACAGCTATGTGTTTGGATTGTAACTTCCGCGATAGAAGCACCACGTTACACGAGCACAGCTGTGTGTTTGGATTATAACTTCCGCGATAGAGGCACCAGTTAAAACAAGCACAGCTATGTGTTTGGATTGTAACTTCCGCGATAGAGGCACCACATTAAAACAAGCACAGCTGTGTGTTTGGATTGTAACTTCCGCGATAGAGGCACCACGTTAAAACAAGCACAGCTGTGTGTTTGGATTGTAACTTCCGCGATAGAGGCACCACGTTAAAACAAGCACAGCTATGTGTTTGGATTGTAACTTCCGCGATAGAAGCACCACGTTACACGAGCACAGCTGTGTGTTTGGATTATAACTTCCGCGATAGAGGCACCAGTTAAAACAAGCACAGCTATGTGTTTGGATTGTAACTTCCGCGATAGAGGCACCACATTAAAACAAGCACAGCTGTGTGTTTGGATTGTAACTTCCGCGATAGAGGCACCACGTTAAAACAAGCACAGCTGTGTGTTTGGATTGTAACTTCCGCGATAGAGGCACCACGTTAAAACAAGCACAGCTATGTGTTTGGATTGTAACTTCCGCGATAGAGGCACCACGTTAAAACAAGCACAGCCAATTGTTTGGATTGTAACTTCCGCGACAGAGGCACCACGTTAAAACAAGCACAGCTGTGTGTTTGGATTGTAACTTCCGCGACAGAGGCACCACGTTAAAACAAGCACAGCTGTGTGTTTGGATTGTAACTTCCGCGACAGAGGCACCACGTTAAAACAAGCACAGCTATGTGTTTGGATTGTAACTTCCGCGATAGAGGCACCATGTTACACAAGCACAGCTGTGTGTTTGGATTGTAACTTCCGCGATAGAGGCACCACGTTAACCTGTTGGGTCTAGGGGGCAGCATTTGCACGTCTGGATAAAAAAAATGTACCCGATTTAATCTGGTTACTAATCCTACCCAGTAACTAGAATATGCATATACTTATTATATATGGATAGAAAACACTCTAAAGTTTCCAAAACTGTTTGAATGGTGTCTGTGAGTATAACAGAACTCATTTGGCAGGCAAAACCCTGAGACATTTTCTGACAGGAAGTGGATACCTGATGTGTTGTATTGATTTTAAACCTATCCCATTGAAAAACACAGGGGTTTAGGAATATTTTGGCACTTCCTATTGCTTCCACTAGATGTCACCAGCCTTTACAAAGTGTTTTGAGTCTTCTGGAGGGAGATCTGACCGAACAAGAGCCATGGAACGGTGATGTCCCATTAGACACCTGGCGCGCTACTTCATGTTGGGTACCCTCGTTCCAATACGTTATAAAAGGCTATGCATTCGTCCACCTTGAATATTATTCATGTTCTGGTTAAAAAAGGCCCTAATGATTTATGCTATACAACGTTTGACATGTTTGAACGAACGGAAATATATTTTTTCCCCTCGTTCATGACGAGAAGTCCGGCTGGCTTACATCATGTGCTAACGAGACGGAGATTTTTGGACATAAATGATGAGCTTTTTTGAACAAAACTACATTCGTTATGGACCTGTGATACCTGGAAGTGACATCTGATGAAGAGAATCAAAGGTAATGGATTATTTACATAGTATTTTCGATTTTAGATCTCCCCAACATGACGTCTAGTCTGTATCGCAACGCGTATTTTTCTGGGCACAGTGCTCAGATTATTGCAAAGTGTGATTTCCCAGTAAGGTTATTTTTAAATCTGGCAAGTTGATTGCGTTCAAAAGATGTAAATCTATAATTCTTTAAATGACAATATAATATTTTACCAATGTTTTCTAATTTTAATTATTTAATTTGTGACGCTGACTTGACTGCCGGTTATTGGAGGGAAACGATTTCCTCAACATCAATGCCATAGTAAAACGCTGTTTTTGTATATAAATATGAACTTGATAGAACTAAAAATGCATGCATTGTCTAACATAATGTCCTAGGAGTGTCATCTGATGGAGATTGTAAAAGGTTAGTGTATCATTTTAGCTGGTTTTATGGTTTTGGTGACCCTGTCTTTGACTTGACAAAACATTACACACAACTCTTGTAAATGTACTGTCCTAACATACTCTAAATTTATGCTTTCGCCGTAAAACCTTTTTGAAATCGTAAAACGTGGTTAGATTAAGGAGATGTTTATCTTTCAAATGGTGTAACATAGTTGTATTTTTGAAAAATTTGAATTTTGACATTTATTTGGATTCAAATTTGCCGCTCTTGAAATGCACATGCTGTTGATGGAGTGCACCACAGGTGGCACGCTAGCGTCCCACCTAGCCCCAAGAGGTTAAAACAAGCACAGCTATGTGTTTGGATTGTAACTTCCGCGATAGAGGCACCATGTTACACAAGCACAGCTGTGTGTTTGGATTGTAACTTCCGCGATAGAGGCACCACGTGAAAACAAGCACAGCTGTGTGTTTGGATTGTAACTTCCGTGATAGAGGCACCACGTTAAAACAAGCACAGCTGTGTCTTTGGATTGTAACTTCCGCGATAGAGGCACCAGTTAAAACAAGCACAGCTGTGTGTTTGGATTGTAACTTCCGCGATAGAGACTCCACGTTAAAACAAGCACAGCTGTGTGTTTGGATTGTAACTTCCACGATAGAGGCACCACGTTAAAACAAGCACAGCTGTGTGTTTGGATTGTAACTTCCGCGACAGAGGCACCACGTTAAAACAAGCACAGCTATGTGTTTGGATTGTAACTTCCGCGATAGAGACACCACGTTAAAACAAGCACAGCTATGTGTTTGGATTGTAATTTCCGCGATAGAGGGACCACGTTACACAAGCACAGCTGTGTGTTTGGATTGTAACTTCCGCGACAGAGGCACCACGTTAAAACAAGCACAGCTATGTGTTTGGATTGTAACTTCCGCGATAGAAGCACCACGTTACACGAGCACAGCTGTGTGTTTGGATTATAACTTCCGCGATAGAGGCACCAGTTAAAACAAGCACAGCTATGTGTTTGGATTGTAACTTCCGCGATAGAGGCACCACATTAAAACAAGCACAGCTGTGTGTTTGGATTGTAACTTCCGCGATAGAGGCACCACGTTAAAACAAGCACAGCTGTGTGTTTGGATTGTAACTTCCGCGATAGAGGCACCACGTTAAAACAAGCACAGCTATGTGTTTGGATTGTAACTTCCGCGATAGAAGCACCACGTTACACGAGCACAGCTGTGTGTTTGGATTATAACTTCCGCGATAGAGGCACCAGTTAAAACAAGCACAGCTATGTGTTTGGATTGTAACTTCCGCGATAGAGGCACCACATTAAAACAAGCACAGCTGTGTGTTTGGATTGTAACTTCCGCGATAGAGGCACCACGTTAAAACAAGCACAGCTGTGTGTTTGGATTGTAACTTCCGCGATAGAGGCACCACGTTAAAACAAGCACAGCTATGTGTTTGGATTGTAACTTCCGCGATAGAGGCACCACGTTAACCTGTTGGGTCTAGGGGGCAGCATTTGCACGTCTGGATAAAAAAAATGTACCCTATTTAATCTGGTTACTAATCCTACCCAGTAACTAGAATATGCATATACTTATTATATATGGATAGAAAACACTCTAAAGTTTCCAAAACTGTTTGAATGGTGTCTGTGAGTATAACAGAACTCATTTGGCAGGCAAAACCCTGAGACATTTTCTGACAGGAAGTGGATACCTGATGTGTTGTATTGACTTTAAACCTCTCCCATTGAAAAACACAGGGGTTTAGGAATATTTTGGCACTTCCTATTGCTTCCACTAGATGTCACCAGCCTTTACAAAGTGTTTTGAGTCTTCTGGAGGGAGATCTGACCGAACAAGAGCCATGGAACGGTGATGTCCCATTAGACACCTGGCGCGCTACTTCATGTTGGGTACCCTCGTTCCAATACGTTATAAAAGGCTATGCATTCGTCCACCTTGAATATTATTCATGTTCTGGTTAAAAAAGGCCCTAATGATTTATGCTATACAACGTTTGACATGTTTGAACGAACGGAAATATATTTTTTCCCCTCGTTCATGACGAGAAGTCCGGCTGGCTTACATCATGTGCTAACGAGACGGAGATTTTTGGACATAAATGATGAGCTTTTTTGAACAAAACTACATTCGTTATGGACCTGTGATACCTGGAAGTGACATCTGATGAAGAGAATCAAAGGTAATGGATTATTTACATAGTATTTTCGATTTTAGATCTCCCCAACATGACGTCTAGTCTGTATCGCAACGCGTATTTTTCTGGGCACAGTGCTCAGATTATTGCAAAGTGTGATTTCCCAGTAAGGTTATTTTTAAATCTGGCAAGTTGATTGCGTTCAAAAGATGTAAATCTATAATTCTTTAAATGACAATATAATATTTTACCAATGTTTTCTAATTTTAATTATTTAATTTGTGACGCTGACTTGACTGCCGGTTATTGGAGGGAAACGATTTCCTCAACATCAATGCCATAGTAAAACGCTGTTTTTGTATATAAATATGAACTTGATAGAACTAAAAATGCATGCATTGTCTAACATAATGTCCTAGGAGTGTCATCTGATGGAGATTGTAAAAGGTTAGTGTATCATTTTAGCTGGTTTTATGGTTTTGGTGACCCTGTCTTTGACTTGACAAAACATTACACACAACTCTTGTAAATGTACTGTCCTAACATACTCTAAATTTATGCTTTCGCCGTAAAACCTTTTTGAAATCGTAAAACGTGGTTAGATTAAGGAGATGTTTATCTTTCAAATGGTGTAACATAGTTGTATTTTTGAAAAATTTGAATTTTGACATTTATTTGGATTCAAATTTGCCGCTCTTGAAATGCACCTGCTGTTGATGGAGTGCACCACAGGTGGCACGCTAGCGTCCCACCTAGCCCCAAGAGGTTAAAACAAGCACAGCCAATTGTTTGGATTGTAACTTCCGCGACAGAGGCACCACGTTAAAACAAGCACAGCTGTGTGTTTGGATTGTAACTTCCGCGACAGAGGCACCACGTTAAAACAAGCACAGCTGTGTGTTTGGATTGTAACTTCCGCGACAGAGGCACCACGTTAAAACAAGCACAGCTATGTGTTTGGATTGTAACTTCCGCGATAGAGGCACCATGTTACACACGCACAGGTGTGTGTTTGGATTGTAACTTCCGCGATAGAGGCACCACGTGAAAACAAGCACACCTGTGTGTTTGGATTGTAACTTCCGTGATAGAGGCACCACGTTAAAACAAGCACAGCTGTGTCTTTGGATTGTAACTTCCGCGATAGAGGCACCAGTTAAAACAAGCACAGCTGTGTGTTTGGATTGTAACTTCCGCGATAGAGACTCCACGTTAAAACAAGCACAGCTGTGTGTTTGGATTGTAACTTCCACGATAGAGGCACCACGTTAAAACAAGCACAGCTGTGTGTTTGGATTGTAACTTCCGCGACAGAGGCACCACGTTAAAACAAGCACAGCTATGTGTTTGGATTGTAACTTCCGCGATAGAGGCACCACGTTACACAAGCACAGCTGTGTGTTTGGATTGTAACTTCCGCAATAGAGGCACCACGTTACACGAGCATAGCTGTGTCTTTGGATTGTAACTTCCGCGATAGAGACTCCACGTTAAAACAATCACAGCTGTGTGTTTGGATTGTAACTTCCACGATAGAGGCACCACGTTAAAACAAGCACAGCTGTGTGTTTGGATTGTAACTTCCGCGACAGAGGCACCACGTTAAAACAAGCACAGCTATGTTTTTGGATTGTAACTTCCACGATAGAGGCACCACGTTAAAACAAGCACAGCTATGTGTTTGGATTGTAACTTCCGCGATAGAGTCACCACGTTACACAAGCACAGCTATGTGTTTGGATTGTAACTTCCACGATAGAGGCACCATGTTAAAACAAGCACAGCTGTGTGTTTGGATTGTAACTT
This sequence comes from Salmo salar, assembly GCF_905237065.1. NCBI lineage: Eukaryota > Metazoa > Chordata > Actinopteri > Salmoniformes > Salmonidae > Salmo > Salmo salar. The sequence continues at coordinate 46,803,620 of NC_059458.1, read as the reverse complement.
CCGCGATAGAGGCACCACGTAAAAACATGCACAGCCAATTGTTTGGATTGTAACTTCCGCGATAGAGGCACCACGTTACACGAGCACAGCTATGTGTTTGGATTGTAACTTCCGCGATAGAGTCACCACGTTACACAAGCACAGCTATGTGTTTGGATTGTAACTTCCACGATAGAGGCACCACGTTAAAACAAGCACAGCTATGTGTTTGGATTGTAACTTCCGCGATAGAGTCACCACGTTACACAAGCACAGCTATGTGTTTGGATTGTAACTTCCACGATAGAGGCACCATGTTAAAACAAGCACAGCTGTGTGTTTGGATTGTAACTTCCGCGATAGAGGCACCACGTAAAAACATGCACAGCCAATTGTTTGGATTGTAACTTCCGCGATAGAGGCACCACGTTACACGAGCACAGCTGTGTGGTTGGATTGTAACTTCCGCGATAGAGGCACCACGTTACACGAGCACAGCTATGTCTTTGGATTGTAACTTCCACGATAGAGACACCACGTTAAAACAAGCACAGCTATTTGTTTGGATTGTAACTTCCGCGATAGAGGGACCACGTTACACAAGCACAGCTGTGTGTTTGGATTGTAACTTCCGCGACAGAGGCACCACGTTAAAACAAGCACAGCTATGTGTTTGGATTGTAACTTCCGCGATAGAGGCACCACGTTACACAAGCACAGCTGTGTGTTTGGATTGTAACTTCCGCGATAGAGGCACCAGTTAAAACAAGCACAGCTATGTGTTTGGATTGTAACTTCCGCGATAGAGGCACCACGTTACACAAGCACAGCTGTGTGTTTGGATTGTAACTTCCGCAATAGAGGCACCACGTTACACGAGCACAGCTGTGTCTTTGGATTGTAACTTCCGCGATAGAGGCACCAGTTAAAACAAGCACAGCTGTGTGTTTGGATTGTAACTTCCGCGATAGAGACTCCACGTTAAAACAAGCACAGCTGTGTGTTTGGATTGTAACTTCCACGATAGAGCCACCACGTTAAAACAAGCACAGCTGTGTGTTTGGATTGTAACTTCCGCGACAGAGGCCCCACGTTAAAACAAGCACAGCTATGTTTTTGGATTGTAACTTCCACGATAGAGGCACCACGTTAAAACAAGCACAGCTATGTGTTTGGATTGTAACTTCCGCGATAGAGGCACCACGTAAAAACATGCACAGCCAATTGTTTGGATTGTAACTTCCGCGATAGAGGCACCACGTTACACGAGCACAGCTGAGTGGTTGGATTGTAACTTTCGCGATAGAGGCACCACGTTACACGAGCACAGCTGTGTCTTTGGATTGTAACTTCCACGATAGAGACACCACGTTAAAACAAGCACAGCTATTTGTTTGGATTGTAACTTCCGCGATAGAGGGACCACGTTACACAAGCACAGCTGTGTGTTTGGATTGTAACTTCCGCGACAGAGGCACCACGTTAAAACAAGCACAGCTTTGTGTTTGGATTGTAACTTCCGCGATAGAGGCACCACGTTACACGAGCACAGCTGTGTGGTTGGATTGTAACTTCCGCGATAGAGGCACCACGTTACACGAGCACAGCTGTGTCTTTGGATTGTAACTTCCGCGATAGAGGCACCAGTTAAAACAAGCACAGCTGTGTGTTTGGATTGTAACTTCCGCGATAGAGACTCCACATTAAAACAAGCACAGCTGTGTGTTTGGATTGTAACTTCCACGATAGAGGCACCACGTTAAAACAAGCACAGCTGTGTGTTTGGATTGTAACTTCCGCGACAGAGGCAACACGTTAAAACAAGCACAGCTATGTTTTTGGATTGTAACTTCCACGATAGAGGCACCACGTTAAAACAAGCACAGCTGTGTGTTTGGATTGTAACTTCCGCGACAGAGGCAACACGTTAAAACAAGCACAGCTATGTTTTTGGATTGTAACTTCCACGATAGAGGCACCACGTTAAAACAAACACAGCTTTGTGTTTGGATTGTAACTTCCGCGATAGAGGCACCACGTTACACAAGCACAGCTATGTGTTTGGATTGTAACTTCCACGATAGAGGCACCATGTTAAAACAAGCACAGCTGTGTGTTTGGATTGTAACTTCCGCGATAGAGGCACCACGTAAAAACATGCACAGCCAATTGTTTGGATTGTAACTTCCGCGATAGAGGCACCACGTTACACGAGCACAGCTGTGTGGTTGGATTGTAACTTCCGCGATAGAGGCACCACGTTACACGAGCACAGCTGTGTCTTTGGATTGTAACTTCCACGATAGAGACACCACGTTAAAACAAGCACAGCTATGTGTTTGGATTGTAATTTCCGCGATAGAGGGACCACGTTACACAAGCACAGCTGTGTGTTTGGATTGTAACTTCCGCGACAGAGGCACCACGTTAAAACAAGCACAGCTATGTGTTTGGATTGTAACTTCCGCGATAGAAGCACCACGTTACACGAGCACAGCTGTGTGTTTGGATTATAACTTCCGCGATAGAGGCACCAGTTAAAACAAGCACAGCTATGTGTTTGTATTGTAACTTCCGCGATAGAGGCACCACATTAAAACAAGCACAGCTGTGTGTTTGGATTGTAACTTCCGCGATAGAGGCACCACGTTAAAACAAGCACAGCTGTGTGTTTGGATTGTAACTTCCGCGATAGAGGCACCACGTTAAAACAAGCACAGCTATGTGTTTGGATTGTAACTTCCGCGATAGAGGCACCACGTTAAAACAAGCACAGCCAATTGTTTGGATTGTAACTTCCGCGACAGAGGCACCACGTTAAAACAAGCACAGCTGTGTGTTTGGATTGTAACTTCCGCGACAGAGGCACCACGTTAAAACAAGCACAGCTATGTGTTTGGATTGTAACTTCCGCGATAGAGGCACCACGTTACACAAGCACAGCTGTGTGTTTGGATTGTAACTTCCGCGATAGAGGCACCACGTGAAAACAAGCACAGCTGTGTGTTTGGATTGTAACTTCCGTGATAGAGGCACCACGTTAAAACAAGCACAGCTGTGTCTTTGGATTGTAACTTCCGCGATAGAGGCACCAGTTAAAACAAGCACAGCTGTGTGTTTGGATTGTAACTTCCGCGATAGAGACTCCACGTTAAAACAAGCACAGCTGTGTGTTTGGATTGTAACTTCCACGATAGAGGCACCACGTTAAAACAAGCACAGCTGTGTGTTTGGATTGTAACTTCCGCGACAGAGGCACCACGTTAAAACAAGCACAGCTATGTGTTTGGATTGTAACTTCCGCGATAGAGGCACCACGTTACACAAGCACAGCTGTGTGTTTGGATTGTAACTTCCGCAATAGAGGCACCACGTTACACGAGCATAGCTGTGTCTTTGGATTGTAACTTCCGCGATAGAGGCACCAGTTAAAACAAGCACAGCTGTGTGTTTGGATTGTAACTTCCGCGATAGAGACTCCACGTTAAAACAATCACAGCTGTGTGTTTGGATTGTAACTTCCACGATAGAGGCACCACGTTAAAACAAGCACAGCTGTGTGTTTGGATTGTAACTTCCGCGACAGAGGCACCACGTTAAAACAAGCACAGCTATGTTTTTGGATTGTAACTTCCACGATAGAGGCACCACGTTAAAACAAGCACAGCTATGTGTTTGGATTGTAACTTCCGCGATAGAGGCACCACGTTACACAAGCACAGCTATGTGTTTGGATTGTAACTTCCACGATAGAGGCACCATGTTAAAACAAGCACAGCTGTGTGTTTGGATTGTAACTTCCGCGATAGAGGCACCACGTAAAAACATGCACAGCCAATTGTTTGGATTGTAACTTCCGCGATAGAGGCACCACGTTACACGAGCACAGCTGTGTGGTTGGATTGTAACTTCCGCGATAGAGGCACCACGTTACACGAGCACAGCTATGTCTTTGGATTGTAACTTCCACGATAGAGACACCACGTTAAAACAAGCACAGCTATTTGTTTGGATTGTAACTTCCGCGATAGAGGGACCACGTTACACAAGCACAGCTGTGTGTTTGGATTGTAACTTCCGCGACAGAGGCACCACGTTAAAACAAGCACAGCTATGTGTTTGGATTGTAACTTCCACGATAGAGGCACCACGTTACACAAGCACAGCTGTGTGTTTGGATTGTAACTTCCGCGATAGAGGCACCAGTTAAAACAAGCACAGCTATGTGTTTGGATTGTAACTTCCGCGATAGAGGCACCACGTTACACAAGCACAGCTGTGTGTTTGGATTGTAACTTCCGCAATAGAGGCACCACGTTACACGAGCACAGCTCTGTCTTTGGATTGTAACTTCCGCGATAGAGGCACCAGTTAAAACAAGCACAGCTGTGTGTTTGGATTGTAACTTCCGCGATAGAGACTCCACGTTAAAACAAGCACAGCTGTGTGTTTGGATTGTAACTTCCGCGATAGAGGCACCACGTTAAAACAAGCACAGCTGTGTGTTTGGATTGTAACTTCCGCGATAGAGGCACCACGTTAAAACAAGCACAGCTATGTGTTTGGATTGTAACTTCCGCGATAGAGGCACCACGTTAAAACAAGCACAGCCAATTGTTTGGATTGTAACTTCCGCGACAGAGGCACCACGTTAAAACAAGCACAGCTGTGTGTTTGGATTGTAACTTCCGCGACAGAGGCACCACGTTAAAACAAGCACAGCTATGTGTTTGGATTGTAACTTCCGCGATAGAGGCACCACGTTACACAAGCACAGCTGTGTGTTTGGATTGTAACTTCCGTGATAGAGGCACCACGTTAAAACAAGCACAGCTGTGTGTTTGGATTGTAACTTCCGTGATAGAGGCACCACGTTAAAACAAGCACAGCTGTGTCTTTGGATTGTAACTTCCGCGATAGAGGCACCAGTTAAAACAAGCACAGCTGTGTGTTTGGATTGTAACTTCCGCGATAGAGACTCCACGTTAAAACAAGCACAGCTGTGTGTTTGGATTGTAACTTCCACGATAGAGGCACCATGTTAAAACAAGCACAGCTGTGTGTTTGGATTGTAACTTCCGCGACAGAGGCACCACGTTAAAACAAGCACAGCTATGTGTTTGGATTGTAACTTCCGCGATAGAGGCACCACGTTACACAAGCACAGCTGTGTGTTTGGATTGTAACTTCCGCAATAGAGGCACCACGTTACACGAGCACAGCTGTGTCTTTGGATTGTAACTTCCGCGATAGAGGCACCAGTTAAAACAAGCACAGCTGTGTGTTTGGATTGTAACTTCCGCGATAGAGACTCCACGTTAAAACAAGCACAGCTGTGTGTTTGGATTGTAACTTCCACGATAGAGGCACCACGTTAAAACAAGCACAGCTGTGTGTTTGGATTGTAACTTCCGCGACAGAGGCACCACGTTAAAACAAGCACAGCTATGTTTTTGGATTGTAACTTCCACGATAGAGGCACCACGTTAAAACAAGCACAGCTATGTGTTTGGATTGTAACTTCCGCGATAGAGGCACCACGTAAAAACATGCACAGCCAATTGTTTGGATTGTAACTTCCGCGATAGAGGCACCACGTTACACGAGCACAGCTGTGTGGTTGGATTGTAACTTTCGCGATAGAGGCACCACGTTACACGAGCACAGCTGTGTCTTTGGATTGTAACTTCCACGATAGAGACACCACGTTAAAACAAGCACAGCTATTTGTTTGGATTGTAACTTCCGCGATAGAGGGACCACGTTACACAAGCACAGCTGTGTGTTTGGATTGTAACTTCCGCGACAGAGGCACCACGTTAAAACAAGCACAGCTTTGTGTTTGGATTGTAACTTCCGCGATAGAGGCACCACGTTACACGAGCACAGCTGTGTGGTTGGATTGTAACTTCCGCGATAGAGGCACCACGTTACACGAGCACAGCTGTGTCTTTGGATTGTAACTTCCGCGATAGAGGCACCAGTTAAAACAAGCACAGCTGTGTGTTTGGATTGTAACTTCCGCGATAGAGACTCCACATTAAAACAAGCACAGCTGTGTGTTTGGATTGTAACTTCCGCGACAGAGGCAACACGTTAAAACAAGCACAGCTATGTTTTTGGATTGTAACTTCCACGATAGAGGCACCACGTTAAAACAAACACAGCTATGTGTTTGGATTGTAACTTCCGCGATAGAGGCACCACGTTACACAAGCACAGCTATGTGTTTGGATTGTAACTTCCACGATAGAGGCACCATGTTAAAACAAGCACAGCTGTGTGTTTGGATTGTAACTTCCGCGACAGAGGCAACACGTTAAAACAAGCACAGCTATGTTTTTGGATTGTAACTTCCACGATAGAGGCACCACGTTAAAACAAACACAGCTATGTGTTTGGATTGTAACTCCCGCGATAGAGGCACCACGTTACACAAGCACAGCTATGTGTTTGGATTGTAACTTCCACGATAGAGGCACCATGTTAAAACAAGCACAGCTGTGTGTTTGGATTGTAACTTCCGCGATAGAGGCACCACGTAAAAACATGCACAGCCAGTTGTTTGGATTGTAACTTCCGCGATAGAGGCACCAGTTAAAACAAGCACAGCTATGTGTTTGGATTGTAACTTCCGCGATAGAGGCACCACGTTAAAACAAGCACAGCCAATTGTTTGGATTGTAACTTCCGCGACAGAGGCACCACGTTAAAACAAGCACAGCTGTGTGTTTGGATTGTAACTTCCGCGACAGAGGCACCACGTTAAAACAAGCACAGCTATGTGTTTGGATTGTAACTTCCGCGATAGAGGCACCACGTTACACAAGCACAGCTGTGTGTTTGGATTGTAACTTCCGCGATAGAGGCACCACGTGAAAACAAGCACAGCTGTGTGTTTGGATTGTAACTTCCGTGACAGAGGCACCACGTTAAAACAAGCACAGCTGTGTCTTTGGATTGTAACTTCCGCGATAGAGGCACCAGTTAAAACAAGCACAGCTGTGTGTTTGGATTGTAACTTCCGCGATAGAGACTCCACGTTAAAACAAGCACAGCTGTGTGTTTGGATTGTAACTTCCGCAATAGAGGCACCACGTTACACGAGCACAGCTGTGTCTTTGGATTGTAACTTCCGCGATAGAGGCACCAGTTAAAACAAGCACAGCTGTGTGTTTGGATTGTAACTTCCGCGATAGAGACTCCACGTTAAAACAATCACAGCTGTGTGTTTGGATTGTAACTTCCACGATAGAGGCACCACGTTAAAACAAGCACAGCTGTGTGTTTGGATTGTAACTTCCGCGACAGAGGCACCACGTTAAAACAAGCACAGCTATGTTTTTGGATTGTAACTTCCACGATAGAGGCACCACGTTAAAACAAGCACAGCTATGTGTTTGGATTGTAACTTCCGCGATAGAGGCACCACGTTACACAAGCACAGCTATGTGTTTGGATTGTAACTTCCGCGATAGAGGCACCACGTAAAAACATGCACAGCCAATTGTTTGGATTGTAACTTCCGCGATAGAGGCACCACGTTACACGAGCACAGCTGTGTGGTTGGATTGTAACTTCCGCGATAGAGGGACCACGTTACACAAGCACAGCTGTGTGTTTGGATTGTAACTTCCGCGACAGAGGCACCACGTTAAAACAAGCACAGCTATGTGTTTGGATTGTAACTTCCGCGATAGAGGCACCACGTTACACAAGCACAGCTGTGTGTTTGGATTGTAACTTCCGCGATAGAGGCACCAGTTAAAACAAGCACAGCTATGTGTTTGGATTGTAACTTCCGCGATAGAGGCACCACGTTACACAAGCACAGCTGTGTGTTTGGATTGTAACTTCCGCAATAGAGGCACCACGTTACACGAGCACAGCTGTGTCTTTGGATTGTAACTTCCGCGATAGAGGCACCAGTTAAAACAAGCACAGCTGTGTGTTTGGATTGTAACTTCCGCGATAGAGACTCCACGTTAAAACAAGCACAGCTGTGTGTTTGGATTGTAACTTCCACGATAGAGGCACCACGTTAAAACAAGCACAGCTGTGTGTTTGGATTGTAACTTCCGCGACAGAGGTACCACGTTAAAACAAGCACAGCTATGTTTTTGGATTGTAACTTCCACGATAGAGGCACCACGTTAAAACAAGCACAGCTATGTGTTTGGATTGTAACTTCCGCGATAGAGGCACCACGTAAAAAAATGCACAGCCAATTGTTTGGATTGTAACTTCCGCGATAGAGGCACCACGTTACACGAGCACAGCTGTGTGGTTGGATTGTAACTTCCGCGATAGAGGCACCACGTTACACGAGCACAGCTGTGTCTTTGGATTGTAACTTCCACGATAGAGACACCACGTTAAAACAAGCACAGCTATTTGTTTGGATTGTAACTTCCGCGATAGAGGGACCACGTTACACAAGCACAGCTGTGTGTTTGGATTGTAACTTCCGCGACAGAGGCACCACGTTAAAACAAGCACAGCTATGTGTTTGGATTGTAACTTCCGCGATAGAGGCACCACGTTACACGAGCACAGCTGTGTGTTTGGATTGTAACTTCCGCGATAGAGGCACCAGTTAAAACAAGCACAGCTATGTGTTTGGATTGTAACTTCCGCGATAGAGGCACCACATTAAAACAAGCACAGCTGTGTGTTTGGATTGTAACTTCCACGATAGAGGCACCACGTTAAAACAAGCACAGCTGTGTGTTTGGATTGTAACTTCCGCGATAGAGGCACCACGTTAAAACAAGCACAGCTGTGTGTTTGGATTGTAACTTCCGTGATAGAGACTCCACGTTAAAACAAGCACAGCTGTGTGTTTGGATTGTAACTTCCGCGACAGAGGCACCACGTTAAAACAAGCACAGCTATGTGTTTGGATTGTAACTTCCGCGATAGAGGCACCACGTTACACAAGCACAGCTGTGTGTTTGGATTGTAACTTCCGCAATAGAGGCACCACGTGAAAACAAGCACAGCTGTGTGTTTGGATTGTAACTTCCGTGATAGAGGCACCACGTTAAAACAAGCACAGCTTTGTGTTTGGATTGTAACTTCCGCGATAGAGGCACCACGTTACACGAGCACAGCTGTGTGGTTGGATTGTAACTTCCGCGATAGAGGCACCACGTTACACGAGCACAGCTGTGTCTTTGGATTGTAACTTCCGCGATAGAGGCACCAGTTAAAACAAGCACAGCTGTGTGTTTGGATTGTAACTTCCGCGATAGAGACTCCACGTTAAAACAAGCACAGCTTTGTGTTTGGATTGTAACTTCCGTGATAGAGACTCCACGTTAAAACAAGCACAGCTGTGTGTTTGGATTGTAACTTCCACGATAGAGGCACCACGTTAAAACAAGCACAGCTGTGTGTTTGGATTGTAACTTCCGCGACAGAGGCACCACGTTAAAACAAGCACAGCTATGTGTTTGGATTGTAACTTCCGCGATAGAGGCACCACGTTACACAAGCACAGCTGTGTGTTTGGATTGTAACTTCCGCAATAGAGGCACCACGTGAAAACAAGCACAGCTGTGTGTTTGGATTGTAACTTCCGTGATAGAGGCACCACGTTAAAACAAGCACAGCTTTGTGTTTGGATTGTAACTTCCGCGATAGAGGCACCACGTTACACGAGCACAGCTGTGTGGTTGGATTGTAACTTCCGCGATAGAGGCACCACGTTACACGAGCACAGCTGTGTCTTTGGATTGTAACTTCCGCGATAGAGGCACCAGTTAAAACAAGCACAGCTGTGTGTTTGGATTGTAACTTCCGCGATAGAGACTCCACGTTAAAACAAGCACAGCTTTGTGTTTGGATTGTAACTTCCACGACAGAGGCACCACGTTAAAACAAGCACAGCTATGTTTTTGGATTGTAACTTCCACGATAGAGGCACCACGTTAAAACAAGCACAGCTATGTGTTTGGATTGTAACTTCCGCGATAGAGGCACCACGTTACACAAGCACAGCTATGTGTTTGGATTGTAACTTCCACGATAGAGGCACCATGTTAAAACAAGCACAGCTGTGTGTTTGGATTGTAACTTCCGCGATAGAGGCACCACGTTAAAACAAGCACAGCCAATTGTTTGGATTGTAACTTCCGCGATAGAGGCACCACGTTACACGAGCACAGCTGTGTGGTTGGATTGTAACTTCCGCGATAGAGGCACCACGTTACACGAGCACAGCTATGTCTTTGGATTGTAACTTCCACGATAGAGACACCACGTTAAAACAAGCACAGCTATTTGTTTGGATTGTAACTTCCGCGATAGAGGGACCACGTTAAAACAAGCACAGCTATGTTTTTGGATTGTAACTTCCACGATAGAGGCACCACGTTAAAACAAGCAGAGCTATGTGTTTGGATTGTAACTTCCGCGATAGAGGCACCACGTAAAAACATGCACAGCCAATTGTTTGGATTGTAACTTCCGCGATAGAGGCACCACGTTACACGAGCACAGCTGTGTGGTTGGATTGTAACTTCCGCGATAGAGGCACCACGTTACACGAGCACAGCTGTGTCTTTGGATTGTAACTTCCACGATAGAGACACCACGTTAACCTCTTGGGGCTAGGTGGGACGCTAGCGTGCCACCTGTGGTGCACTCCATCAACAGCAGGTGCATTTCAAGAGCGGCAAATTTGAATCCAAATAAATGTAAAAATTCAAATTTTTCAAAAATACAACTATGTTACACCATTTGAAAGATAAACATCTCCTTAATCTAACCACGTTTTACGATTTCAAAAAGGTTTTACGGCGAAAGCATAAATTTAGAGTATGTTAGGACAGTACATTTACAAGAGTTGTGTGTAATGTTTTGTCAAGTCAAAGACAGGGTCACCAAAACCATAAAACCAGCTAAAATGATACACTAACCTTTTACAATCTCCATCAGATGACACTCCTAGGACATTATGTTAGACAATGCATGCATTTTTAGTTCTATCAAGTTCATATTTATATACAAAAACAGCGTTTTACTATGGCATTGATGTTGAGGAAATCGTTTCCCTCCAATAACCGGCAGTCAAGTCAGCGTCACAAATTAAATAATTAAAATTAGAAAACATTGGTAAAATATTATATTGTCATTTAAAGAATTATAGATTTACATCTTTTGAACGCAATCAACTTGCCAGATTTAAAAATAACCTTACTGGGAAATCACACTTTGCAATAATCTGAGCACTGTGCCCAGAAAAATACGGCGTTGCGATACAGACTAGACGTCATGTTGGGGAGATCTAAAATCGAAAATACTATGTAAATAATCCATTACCTTTGATTCTCTTCATCAGATGTCACTTCCAGGTATCACAGGTCCATAACGAATGTAGTTTTGTTCAAAAAAGCTCATCATTTATGTCCAAAAATCTCCGTCTCGTTAGCACATGATGTAAGCCAGCCGGACTTCTCGTCATGAACGAGGGGAAAAAATATATTTCCGTTCGTTCAAACATGTCAAACGTTGTATAGCATAAATCATTAGGGCCTTTTTTAACCAGAACATGAATAATATTCAAGGTGGACGAATGCATAGCCTTTTATAACGTATTGGAATGAGGGTACCCAACATGAAGTAGCGCGCCAGGTGTCTAATGGGACATCACCGTTCCATGGCTCTTGTTCGGTCAGATCTCCCTCCAGAAGACTCAAAACACTTTGTAAAGGCTGGTGACATCTAGTGGAAGCAATAGGAAGTGCCAAAATATTCCTAAACCCCTGTGTTTTTCAATGGGATAGGTTTAAAATCAATACAACACATCAGGTATCCACTTCCTGTCAGAAAATGTCTCAGGGTTTTGCCTGCCAAATGAGTTCTGTTATACTCACAGACACCATTCAAACAGTTTTGGAAACTTTAGAGTGTTTTCTATCCATATATAATAAGTATATGCATATTCTAGTTACTGGGTAGGATTAGTAACCAGATTAAATCGGGTACATTTTTTTTATCCAGACGTGCAAATGCTGCCCCCTAGACCCAACAGGTTAAAACAAGCACAGCTATTTGTTTGGATTGTAACTTCCGCGATAGAGGGACCACGTTACACAAGCACAGCTGTGTGTTTGGATTGTGACTTCCGCGACAGAGGCACCACGTTAAAACAAGCACAGCTATGTGTTTGGATTGTAACTTCCGCGATAGAGGCACCACGTTACACGAGCACAGCTGTGTGTTTGGATTGTAACTTCCGCGATAGAGGCACCAGTTAAAACAAGCACAGCTATGTGTTTGGATTGTAACTTCCGCGATAGAGGCACCACGTTAAAACAAGCACAGCTGTGTGTTTGGATTGTAACTTCCGCGATAGAGGCAGCACGTGAAAACAAGCACAGCTGTGTGTTTGGATTGTAACTTCCGTGATAGAGGCACCACGTTAAAACAAGCACAGCTTTGTGTTTGGATTGTAACTTCCGCGATAGAGGCACCACGTTACACGAGCACAGCTGTGTGTTTGGATTGTAACTTCCGCAATAGAGGCACCACGTGAAAACAAGCACAGCTGTGTGTTTGGATTGTAACTTCCGTGATAGAGGCACCACGTTAAAACAAGCACAGCTTTGTGTTTGGATTGTAACTTCCGCGATAGAGGCACCACGTTACACGAGCACAGCTGGGTGGTTGGATTGTAACTTCCGCGATAGAGGCACCACGTTACACGAGCACAGCTGTGTCTTTGGATTGTAACTTCCGCGATAGAGGCACCAGTTAAAACAAGCACAGCTGTGTGTTTGGATTGTAACTTCCGCGATAGAGACTCCACGTTAAAACAAGCACAGCTGTGTGTTTGGATTGTAACTTCCACGACAGAGGCACCACGTTAAAACAAGCACAGCTGTGTCTTTGGATTGTAACTTCCACGATAGAGACACCACGTTAAAACAAGCACAGCTATGTGTTTGGATTGTAACTTCCGCGATAGAGGGACCACGTTACACAAGCACAGCTGTGTGTTTGGATTGTAACATCCGCGACAGAGGCACCACGTTAAAACAAGCACAGCTATGTGTTTGGATTGTAACTTCCGCGATAGAGGCACCACGTTACACGAGCACAGCTGTGTGTTTGGATTGTAACTTCCGCGATAGAGGCACCAGTTAAAACAAGCACAGCTATGTGTTTGGATTGTAACTTCCGCGATAGAGGCACCACATTAAAACAAGCACAGCTGTGTGTTTGGATTGTAACTTCCACGATAGAGGCACCACGTTAAAACAAGCACAGCTGTGTGTTTGGATTGTAACTTCCGCGATAGAGGCACCACGTTAAAACAAGCACAGCTGTGTGTTTGGATTGTAACTTCCGCGATAGAGGCACCACGTTAAAACAAGCACAGCTATGTGTTTGGATTGTAACTTCCGCGATAGAGGCACCACGTTAAAACAAGCACAGCTTTGTGTTTGGATTGTAACTTCCGCGATAGAGGCACCACGTTACACGAGCACAGCTGTGTGGTTGGATTGTAACTTCCGCGATATAGGCACCACGTTACACGAGCACAGCTGTGTGTTTGGATTGTAACTTCCGCGATAGAGGCAGCACGTGAAAACAAGCACAGCTGTGTGTTTGGATTGTAACTTCCGTGATAGAGGCACCACGTTAAAACAAGCACAGCTTTGTGTTTGGATTGTAACTTCCGCGATAGAGGCACCACGTTAAAACAAGCACAGCTTTGTGTTTGGATTGTAACTTCCGCGATAGAGGCACCACGTTACACGAGCACAGCTGTGTGGTTGGATTGTAACTTCCGCGATAGAGGCACCACGTTACACAAGCACAGCTGTGTGTTTGGATTGTAACTTCCGCGATAGAGGCAGCACGCGAAAACAAGCACAGCTGTGTGTTTGGATTGTAACTTCCGTGATAGAGGCACCACGTTAAAACAAGCACAGCTTTGTGTTTGGATTGTAACTTCCGCGATAGAGGCACCACGTTACACGAGCACAGCTGTGTGGTTGGATTGTAACTTCCGCTATAGAGGCACCACGTTACACGAGCACAGCTGTGTCTTTGGATTGTAACTTCCGCGATAGAGGCACCAGTTAAAACAAGCACAGCTGTGTGTTTGGATTGTAACTTCCGCGATAGAGACTCCACGTTAAAACAAGCACAGCTGTGTGTTTGGATTGTAACTTCCACGATAGAGGCACCACGTTAAAACAAGCACAGCTGTGTGTTTGGATTGTAACTTCCGCGACAGAGGCACCACGTTAAAACAAGCACAGCTATGTGTTTGGATTGTAACTTCCGCGATAGAGGCACCACGTTACACAAGCACAGCTGTGTGTTTGGATTGTAACTTCCGCAATAGAGGCACCACGTGAAAACAAGCACAGCTGTGTGTTTGGATTGTAACTTCCGTGATAGAGGCACCACGTTAAAACAAGCACAGCTTTGTGTTTGGATTGTAACTTCCGCGATAGAGGCACCACGTTACACGAGCACAGCTGTGTGGTTGGATTGTAACTTCCGCGATAGAGGCACCACGTTACACGAGCACAGCTGTGTCTTTGGATTGTAACTTCCGCGATAGAGGCACCAGTTAAAACAAGCACGGCTGTGTGTTTGGATTGTAACTTCCGCGATAGAGACTCCACGTTAAAACAAGCACAGCTGTGTGTTTGGTTTGTAACTTCCACGATAGAGGCACCACGTTAAAACAAGCACAGCTGTGTGTTTGGATTGTAACTTCCGCGACAGAGGCACCACGTTAAAACAAGCACAGCTATGTTTTTGGATTGTAACTTCCACGATAGAGGCACCACGTTAAAACAAGCACAGCTATGTGTTTGGATTGTAACTTCCGCGATAGAGGCACCACCTTACACAAGCACAGCTATGTGTTTGGATTGTAACTTCCACGATAGAGGCACCATCTTAAAACAAGCACAGCTGTGTGTTTGGATTGTAACTTCCGCGATAGAGGCACCACGTTAAAACAAGCACAGCCAATTGTTTGGATTGTAACTTCCGCGATAGAGGCACCACGTTACACGAGCACAGCTGTGTGGTTGGATTGTAACTTCCGCGATAGAGGCACCACGTTACACGAGCACAGCTGTGTCTTTGGATTTTAACTTCCACGATAGAGACACCACGTTAAAACAAGCACAGCTATGTGTTTGGATTGTAACTTCCGCGATAGAGGGACCACGTTACACAAGCACAGCTATGTGTTTGGATTGTAACTTCCGCGACAGAGGCACCACGTTAAAACAAACACAGCTGTGTGTTTGGATTGTAACTTCCGCGACAGAGGCACCACGTTAAAACAAGCACAGCTGTGTGTTTGGATTGTAACTTCCGCGACAGAGGCACCACGTTAAAACAAGCACAGCTATGTTTTTGGATTGTAACTTCCACGATAGAGGCACCACGTTAAAACAAGCACAGCTATGTGTTTAGATTGTAACTTCCGCGATAGAGGCACCACGTTACACAAGCACAGCTATGTGTTTGGATTGTAACTTCCACGATAGAGGCACCATCTTAAAACAAGCACAGCTGTGTGTTTGGATTGTAACTTCCGCGATAGAGGCACCACGTTAAAACAAGCACAGCCAATTGTTTGGATTGTAACTTCCGCGATAGAGGCACCACGTTACACGAGCACAGCTGTGTGGTTGGATTGTAACTTCCGCGATAGAGGCACCACGTTACACGAGCACAGCTGTGTCTTTGGATTGTAACTTCCACGATAGAGACACCACGTTAAAACAAGCACAGCTATGTGTTTGGATTGTAACTTCCGCGATAGAGGGACCACGTTACACAAGCACAGCTATGTGTTTGGATTGTAACTTCCGCGACAGAGGCACCACGTTAAAACAAACACAGCTGTGTGTTTGGATTGTAACTTCCGCGACAGAGGCACCACGTTAAAACAAGCACTGCTGTGTGTTTGGATTGTAAGATCCTCGATAGAGGCACCATGTTAAAACAAGCACAGCTGTGTGTTTGGATTGTAACTTCCGTGATAGAGGCACCACGTTAAACAAGCACAGCTGTGTGTTTGGATTGTAACTTCCGCGATAGAGGCACCACATTAAAACAAGCACAGCTGTGTGTTTGGATTGTAACTTCCGTGATAGAGGCACCACGTTAAAACAAGCACAGCTGTGTGTTTGGATTGTAACTTCCGCGATAGAGGCACCACGTTAAAACAAGCACAGCCAATTGTTTGGATTGTAACTTCCGCGACAGAGGCACCACGTTAAAACAAGCACAGCTGTGTGTTTGGATTGTAACTTCCGCGACAGAGGCACCACGTTAAAACAAGCACAGCTATGTGTTTGGATTGTAACTTCCGCGATAGAGGCACCACGTTACACAAGCACAGCTGTGTGTTTGGATTGTAACTTCCGCAATAGAGGCACCACGTTAAAACAAGCACAGCTGTGTGTTTGGATTGTAACTTCCGCGATAGAGGCACCACGTTAAAACAAGCACAGCTATGTGTTTGGATTGTAACTTCCGCGATAGAGGCACCACGTTAAAACAAGCTCAGACAATTGTTTGGATTGTAACTTCCGCGACAGAGGCACCACGTTAAAACAAGAACAGCTGTGTGTTTGGATTGTAACTTCCGCAATAGATGCACCACGTTAAAACAAGCACAGCTGTGTGTTTGGATTGTAACTTCCACGATAGAGGCACCACGTTAAAACAAGCACAGCTGTGTGTTTGGATTGTAACTTCCACGATAGAGGCACCACGTTAAAACAAGCACAGCTGTGTGTTTGGATTGTAACTTCCGCGACAGAGGCACCACGTTAAAACAAGCACAGCTATGTTTTTGGATTGTAACTTCCACGATAGAGGCACCACGTTAAAACAAGCACAGCTATGTGTTTGGATTGTAACTTCCGCGATAGAGGCACCACGTTACACAAGCACAGCTATGTGTTTGGATTGTAACTTCCACGATAGAGGCACCATGTTAAAACAAGCACAGCTGTGTGTTTGGATTGTAACTTCCGCGATAGAGGCACCACGTTAAAACAAGCACAGCCAATTGTTTGGATTGTAACTTCCGCGATAGAGGCACCACGTTACACGAGCACAGCTGTGTGGTTGGATTGTAACTTCCGCAATAGAGGCACCACGTTACACGAGCACAGCTGTGTCTTTGGATTGTAACTTCCACGATAGAGACACCACGTTAAAACAAGCACAGCTATGTGTTTGGATTGTAACTTCCGCGATAGAGGGACCACGTTACACAAGCACAGCTGTGTGTTTGGATTGTAACTTCCGCAATAGAGGCACCACGTTAAAACAAGCACAGCTGTGTGTTTGGTTTGTAACTTCTAACTTCCTCGATAGAGGCACCATGTTAAAACAAGCACAGCTGTGTGTTTGGATTGTAACTTCCGCGATAGAGGCACCACGTTAAAACAAGCACAGCTATGTGTTTGGATTGTAACTTCCGCGACAGAGGCACCACGTTAAAACAAGCACAGCTGTGTGTATGGATTGTAACTTCCGCGACAGAGGCACCACGTTAAAACAAGCACAGCTATGTGTTTGGATTGTAACTTCCGCGATAGAGGCACCACGTTACACAAGCACAGCTGTGTGTTTGGATTGTAACTTCCGCAATAGAGGCACCACGTTAAAACAAGCACAGCTGTGTGTTTGGTTTGTAACTTATAACTTCCTCGATAGAGGCACCACCTTTAAAACAAGCACAGCTGTGTGATTGGATTGTAACTTCCGCGATAGAAGCACCACGTTACACAAGCACAGCTATGTGTTTGGATTGTAACTTCCGCGACAGAGGCACCACGTTAAAACAAGCACTGCTGTGTGTTTGGATTGTAACATCCTCGATAGAGGCACCATGTTAAAACAAGCACAGCTGTGTGTTTGGATTGTAACTTCCGTGATAGAGGCACCACGTTAAACAAGTACAGCTGTGTGTTTGGATTGTAACTTCCGCGATAGAGGCACCACATTAAAACAAGCACAGCTGTGTGTTTGGATTGTAACTTCCGCGATAGAGGCACCACGTTAAAACAAGCACAGCCAATTGTTTGGATTGTAACTTCCGCGACAGAGGCACCACGTTAAAACAAGCACAGCTGTGTGTTTGGATTGTAACTTCCGCGATAGAGGCACCACGTTACACAAGCACAGCTGTGTGTTTGGATTGTAACTTCCGCAATAGAGGCACCACGTTAAAACAAGCACAGCTGTGTGTTTGGTTTGTAACTTATAACTTCCTCGATAGAGGCACCACGTTAAAACAAGCACAGCTGTGTGTTTGGATTGTAACTTCCGCGATAGAAGCACCACGTTACACAAGCACAGCTATGTGTTTGGATTGTAACTTCCGCGACAGAGGCACCACGTTAAAACAAACACAGCTGTGTGTTTGGATTGTAACTTCCGCGACAGAGGCACCACGTTAAAACAAGCACTGCTGTGTGTTTGGATTGTAACATCCTCGATAGAGGCACCATGTTAAAACAAGCACAGCTGTGTGTTTGGATTGTAACTTCCGTGATAGAGGCACCACGTTAAACAAGTACAGCTGTGTGTTTGGATTGTAACTTCCGCGATAGAGGCACCACATTAAAACAAGCACAGCTGTGTGTTTGGATTGTAACTTCCGCGATAGAGGCACCACGTTAAAACAAGCACAGCTGTGTGTTTGGATTGTAACTTCCGCGATAGAGGCACCACGTTAAAACAAGCACAGCCAATTGTTTGGATTGTAACTTCCGCGACAGAGGCACCACGTTAAAACAAGCACAGCTGTGTGTTTGGATTGTAACTTCCGCGACAGAGGCACCACGTTAAAACAAGCACAGCTATGTGTTTGGATTGTAACTTCCGCGATAGAGGCACCACGTTACACAAGCACAGCTGTGTGTTTGGATTGTAACTTCCGCAATAGAGGCACCACGTTAAAACAAGCACAGCTGTGTGTTTGGATTGTAACTTCCGCGATAGAGGCACCACGTTAAAACAAGCACAGCTATGTGTTTGGATTGTAACTTCCGCGATAGAGGCACCACGTTAAAACAAGCTCAGACAATTGTTTGGATTGTAACTTCCGCGATAGAGGCACCACGTTACACGAGCACAGCTGTGTGGTTGGATTGTAACTTCCGCGATAGAGGCACCACGTTACACGAGCACAGCTGTGTCTTTGGATTGTAACTTCCACGATAGAGACACCACGTTAAAACAAGCACAGCTATGTGTTTGGATTGTAACTTCCGCGATAGAGGGACCACGTTACACAAGCACAGCTATGTGTTTGGATTGTAACTTCCGCGACAGAGGCACCACGTTAAAACAAACACAGCTGTGTGTTTGGATTGTAACTTCCGCGACAGAGGCACCACGTTAAAACAAGCACTGCTGTGTGTTTGGATTGTAACATCCTCGATAGAGGCACCATGTTAAAACAAGCACAGCTGTGTGTTTGGATTGTAACTTCCGTGATAGAGGCACCACGTTAACCTCTTGGGGCTAGGTGGGACGCTAGCGTGCCACCTGTGGTGCACTCCATCAACAGCAGGTGCATTTCAAGAGCGGCAAATTTGAATCCAAATAAATGTCAAAATTCAAATTTTTCAAAAATACAACTATGTTACACCATTTGAAAGATAAACATCTCCTTAATCTAACCACGTTTTACGATTTCAAAAAGGTTTTACGGCGAAAGCATAAATTTTGAGTATGTTAGGACAGTACATTTACAAGAGTTGTGTGTAATGTTTTGTCAAGTCAAAGACAGGGTCACCAAAACCATAAAACCAGCTAAAATGATACACTAACCTTTTACAATCTCCATCAGATGACACTCCTAGGACATTATGTTAGACAATGCATGCATTTTTAGTTCTATCAAGTTCATATTTATATACAAAAACAGCGTTTTACTATGGCATTGATGTTGAGGAAATCGTTTCCCTCCAATAACCGGCAGTCAAGTCAGCGTCACAAATTAAATAATTAAAATTAGAAAACATTGGTAAAATATTATATTGTCATTTAAAGAATTATAGATTTACATCTTTTGAACGCAATCAACTTGCCAGATTTAAAAATAACCTTACTGGGAAATCACACTTTGCAATAATCTGAGCACTGTGCCCAGAAAAATACGGCGTTGCGATACAGACTAGACGTCATGTTGGGGAGATCTAAAATCGAAAATACTATGTAAATAATCCATTACCTTTGATTCTCTTCATCAGATGTCACTTCCAGGTATCACAGGTCCATAACGAATGTAGTTTTGTTCAAAAAAGCTCATCATTTATGTCCAAAAATCTCCGTCTCGTTAGCACATGATGTAAGCCAGCCGGACTTCTCGTCATGAACGAGGGGAAAAAATATATTTCCGTTCGTTCAAACATGTCAAACGTTGTATAGCATAAATCATTAGGGCCTTTTTAACCAGAACATGAATAATATTCAAGGTGGACGAATGCATAGCCTTTTATAACGTATTGGAACGAGGGTACCCAACATGAAGTAGCGCCAGGTGTCTAATGGGACATCACCGTTCCATGGCTCTTGTTCGGTCAGATCTCCCTCCAGAAGACTCAAAACACTTTGTAAAGGCTGGTGACATCTAGTGGAAGCAATAGGAAGTGCCAAAATATTCCTAAACCCCTGTGTTTTTCAATGGGATAGGTTTAAAGTCAATACAACACATCAGGTATCCACTTCCTGTCAGAAAATGTCTCAGGGTTTTGCCTGCCAAATGAGTTCTGTTATACTCACAGACACCATTCAAACAGTTTTGGAAACTTTAGAGTGTTTTCTATCCATATATAATAAGTATATGCATATTCTAGTTACTGGGTAGGATTAGTAACCAGATTAAATCGGGTACATTTTTTTTATCCAGACGTGCAAATGCTGCCCCCTAGACCCAACAGGTTAAACAAGCACAGCTGTGTGTTTGGATTGTAACTTCCGCGATAGAGGCACCACATTAAAACAAGCACAGCTGTGTGTTTGGATTGTAACTTCCGTGATAGAGGCAACACGTTAAAACAAGCACAGCTGTGTGTTTGGATTGTAACTTCCGCGATAGAGGCACCACGTTAAAACAAGCACAGCCAATTGTTTGGATTGTAACTTCCGCGACAGAGGCACCACGTTAAAACAAGCACAGCTGTGTGTTTGGATTGTAACTTCCGCGACAGAGGCACCACGTTAAAACAAGCACAGCTATGTGTTTGGATTGTAACTTCCGCGATAGAGGCACCACGTTACACAAGCACAGCTGTGTGTTTGGATTGTAACTTCCGCAATAGAGGCACCACGTTAAAACAAGCACAGCTGTGTGTTTGGATTGTAACTTCCGCGATAGAGGCACCACGTTAAAACAAGCACAGCTATGTGTTTGGATTGTAACTTCCGCGATAGAGGCACCACGTTAAAACAAGCTCAGACAATTGTTTGGATTGTAACTTCCGCGACAGAGGCACCACGTTAAAACAAGCACAGCTGTGTGTTTGGATTGTAACTTCCGCAATAGATGCACCACGTTAAAACAAGCACAGCTGTGTGTTTGGATTGTAACTTCCACGATAGAGGCACCACGTTAAAACAAGCACAGCTGTGTGTTTGGATTGTAACTTCCACGATAGAGGCACCACGTTAAAACAAGCACAGCTGTGTGTTTGGATTGTAACTTCCGCGACAGAGGCACCACGTTAAAACAAGCACAGCTATGTTTTTGGATTGTAACTTCCACGATAGAGGCACCACGTTAAAACAAGCACAGCTATGTGTTTGGATTGTAACTTCCGCGATAGAGGCACCACGTTACACAAGCACAGCTATGTGTTTGGATTGTAACTTCCACGATAGAGGCACCATGTTAAAACAAGCACAGCTGTGTGTTTGGATTGTAACTTCCGCGATAGAGGCACCACGTTAAAACAAGCACAGCCAATTGTTTCTATTGTAACTTCCGCGATAGAGGCACCACGTTACACGAGCACAGCTGTGTGGTTGGATTGTAACTTCCGCAAT
Source organism: Salmo salar (assembly GCF_905237065.1). Classification (NCBI taxonomy): domain Eukaryota; kingdom Metazoa; phylum Chordata; class Actinopteri; order Salmoniformes; family Salmonidae; genus Salmo; species Salmo salar. The sequence goes on along the minus strand of NC_059458.1, from coordinate 46,781,582 downwards.
AGAGGCACCACGTTACACGAGCACAGCTGTGTCTTTGGATTGTAACTTCCACGATAGAGACACCACGTTAAAACAAGCACAGCTATGTGTTTGGATTGTAACTTCCGCGATAGAGGGACCACGTTACACAAGCACAGCTGTGTGTTTGGATTGTAACTTCCGCAATAGAGGCACCACGTTAAAACAAGCACAGCTGTGTGTTTGGTTTGTAACTTCTAACTTCCTCGATAGAGGCACCATGTTAACCTGTTGGGTCTAGGGGGCAGCATTTGCACGTCTGGATAAAAAAAATGTACCCGATTTAATCTGGTTACTAATCCTACCCAGTAACTAGAATATGCATATACTTATTATATATGGATAGAAAACACTCTAAAGTTTCCAAAACTGTTTGAATGGTGTCTGTGAGTATAACAGAACTCATTTGGCAGGCAAAACCCTGAGACATTTTCTGACAGGAAGTGGATACCTGATGTGTTGTATTGACTTTAAACCTCTCCCATTGAAAAACACAGGGGTTTAGGAATATTTTGGCACTTCCTATTGCTTCCACTAGATGTCACCAGCCTTTACAAAGTGTTTTGAGTCTTCTGGAGGGAGATCTGACCGAACAAGAGCCATGGAACGGTGATGTCCCATTAGACACCTGGCGCGCTACTTCATGTTGGGTACCCTCGTTCCAATACGTTATAAAAGGCTATGCATTCGTCCACCTTGAATATTATTCATGTTCTGGTTAAAAAAGGCCCTAATGATTTATGCTATACAACGTTTGACATGTTTGAACGAACGGAAATATATTTTTTCCCCTCGTTCATGACGAGAAGTCCGGCTGGCTTACATCATGTGCTAACGAGACGGAGATTTTTGGACATAAATGATGAGCTTTTTTGAACAAAACTACATTCGTTATGGACCTGTGATACCTGGAAGTGACATCTGATGAAGAGAATCAAAGGTAATGGATTATTTACATAGTATTTTCGATTTTAGATCTCCCCAACATGACGTCTAGTCTGTATCGCAACGCGTATTTTTCTGGGCACAGTGCTCAGATTATTGCAAAGTGTGATTTCCCAGTAAGGTTATTTTTAAATCTGGCAAGTTGATTGCGTTCAAAAGATGTAAATCTATAATTCTTTAAATGACAATATAATATTTTACCAATGTTTTCTAATTTTAATTATTTAATTTGTGACGCTGACTTGACTGCCGGTTATTGGAGGGAAACGATTTCCTCAACATCAATGCCATAGTAAAACGCTGTTTTTGTATATAAATATGAACTTGATAGAACTAAAAATGCATGCATTGTCTAACATAATGTCCTAGGAGTGTCATCTGATGGAGATTGTAAAAGGTTAGTGTATCATTTTAGCTGGTTTTATGGTTTTGGTGACCCTGTCTTTGACTTGACAAAACATTACACACAACTCTTGTAAATGTACTGTCCTAACATACTCTAAATTTATGCTTTCGCCGTAAAACCTTTTTGAAATCGTAAAACGTGGTTAGATTAAGGAGATGTTTATCTTTCAAATGGTGTAACATAGTTGTATTTTTGAAAAATTTGAATTTTGACATTTATTTGGATTCAAATTTGCCGCTCTTGAAATGCACCTGCTGTTGATGGAGTGCACCACAGGTGGCACGCTAGCGTCCCACCTAGCCCCAAGAGGTTAAAACAAGCACAGCTGTGTGTTTGGATTGTAACTTCCGCGATAGAGGCACCACGTTAAAACAAGCACAGCTATGTGTTTGGATTGTAACTTCCGCGACAGAGGCACCACGTTAAAACAAGCACAGCTGTGTGTATGGATTGTAACTTCCGCGACAGAGGCACCACGTTAAAACAAGCACAGCTATGTGTTTGGATTGTAACTTCCGCGATAGAGGCACCACGTTACACAAGCACAGCTGTGTGTTTGGATTGTAACTTCCGCAATAGAGGCACCACGTTAAAACAAGCACAGCTGTGTGTTTGGTTTGTAACTTATAACTTCCTCGATAGAGGCACCACGTTAAAACAAGCACAGCTGTGTGTTTGGATTGTAACTTCCGCGATAGAAGCACCACGTTACACAAGCACAGCTATGTGTTTGGATTGTAACTTCCGCGACAGAGGCACCACGTTAAAACAAGCACTGCTGTGTGTTTGGATTGTAACATCCTCGATAGAGGCACCATGTTAAAACAAGCACAGCTGTGTGTTTGGATTGTAACTTCCGTGATAGAGGCACCACGTTAAACAAGTACAGCTGTGTGTTTGGATTGTAACTTCCGCGATAGAGGCACCACATTAAAACAAGCACAGCTGTGTGTTTGGAATGTAACTTCCGCGATAGAGGCACCACGTTAAAACAAGCACAGCCAATTGTTTGGATTGTAACTTCCGCGACAGAGGCACCACGTTAAAACAAACACAGCTGTGTGTTTGGATTGTAACTTCCGAGATAGAGGCACCACGTTACACAAGCACAGCTGTGTGTTTGGATTGTAACTTCCGCAATAGAGGCACCACGTTAAAACAAGCACAGCTGTGTGTTTGGTTTGTAACTTATAACTTCCTCGATAGATGCACCACGTTAAAACAAGCACAGCTGTGTGTTTGGATTGTAACTTCCGCGATAGAAGCACCACGTTACACAAGCACAGCTATGTGTTTGGATTGTAACTTCCGCGACAGAGGCACCACGTTAAAACAAACACAGCTGTGTGTTTGGATTGTAACTTCCGCGACAGAGGCACCACGTTAAAACAAGCACTGCTGTGTGTTTGGATTGTAACATCCTCGATAGAGGCACCATGTTAAAACAAGCACAGCTGTGTGTTTGGATTGTAACTTCCGTGATAGAGGCACCACGTTAAACAAGTACAGCTGTGTGTTTGGATTGTAACTTCCGCGATAGAGGCACCACATTAAAACAAGCACAGCTGTGTGTTTGGATTGTAACTTCCGCGATAGAGGCACCACGTTAAAACAAGCACAGCTGTGTGTTTGGATTGTAACTTCCGCGATAGAGGCACCACGTTAAAACAAGCACAGCTGTGTGTTTGGATTGTAACTTCCGCGACAGAGGCACCACGTTAAAACAAGCACAGCTATGTGTTTGGATTGTAACTTCCGCGATAGAGGCACCACGTTACACAAGCACAGCTGTGTGTTTGGATTGTAACTTCCGCAATAGAGGCACCACGTTAAAACAAGCACAGCTGTGTGTTTGGATTGTAACTTCCGCGATAGAGGCACCACGTTAAAACAAGCACAGCTATGTGTTTGGATTGTAACTTCCGCGATAGAGGCACCACGTTAAAACAAGCTCAGACAATTGTTTGGATTGTAACTTCCGCGACAGAGGCACCACGTTAAAACAAGCACAGCTGTGTGTTTGGATTGTAACTTCCGCAATAGATGCACCACGTTAAAACAAGCACAGCTGTGTGTTTGGATTGTAACTTCCACGATAGAGGCACCACGTTAAAACAAGCACAGCTGTGTGTTTGGATTGTAACTTCCACGATAGAGGCACCACGTTAAAACAAGCACAGCTGTGTGTTTGGATTGTAACTTCCGCGACAGAGGCACCACGTTAAAACAAGCACAGCTATGTTTTTGGATTGTAACTTCCACGATAGAGGCACCACGTTAAAACAAGCACAGCTATGTGTTTGGATTGTAACTTCCGCGATAGAGGCACCACGTTACACAAGCACAGCTATGTGTTTGGATTGTAACTTCCACGATAGAGGCACCATGTTAAAACAAGCACAGCTGTGTGTTTGGATTGTAACTTCCGCGATAGAGGCACCACGTTAAAACAAGCACAGCCAATTGTTTGGATTGTAACTTCCGCGATAGAGGCACCACGTTACACGAGCACAGCTGTGTGGTTGGATTGTAACTTCCGCAATAGAGGCACCACGTTACACGAGCACAGCTGTGTCTTTGGATTGTAACTTCCACGATAGAGACACCACGATAAAACAAGCACAGCTATGTGTTTGGATTGTAACTTCCGCGATAGAGGGACCACGTTACACAAGCACAGCTGTGTGTTTGGATTGTAACTTCCGCAATAGAGGCACCACGTTAAAACAAGCACAGCTGTGTGTTTGGTTTGTAACTTCTAACTTCCTCGATAGAGGCACCATGTTAAAACAAGCACAGCTGTGTGTTTGGATTGTAACTTCCGCGATAGAGGCACCACGTTAAAACAAGCACAGCTATGTGTTTGGATTGTAACTTCCGCGACTGAGGCACCACGTTAAAACAAGCACAGCTGTGTGTATGGATTGTAACTTCCGCGACAGAGGCACCACGTTAAAACAAGCACAGCTATGTGTTTGGATTGTAACTTCCGCGATAGAGGCACCACGTTACACAAGCACAGCTGTGTGTTTGGATTGTAACTTCCGCAATAGAGGCACCACGTTAAAACAAGCACAGCTGTGTGTTTGGTTTGTAACTTATAACTTCCTCGATAGAGGCACCACGTTAAAACAAGCACAGCTGTGTGTTTGGATTGTAACTTCCGCGATAGAAGCACCACGTTACACAAGCACAGCTATGTGTTTGGATTGTAACTTCCGCGACAGAGGCACCACGTTAAAACAAGCACTGCTGTGTGTTTGGATTGTAACATCCTCGATAGAGGCACCATGTTAAAACAAGCACAGCTGTGTGTTTGGATTGTAACTTCCGTGATAGAGGCACCACGTTAAACAAGTACAGCTGTGTGTTTGGATTGTAACTTCCGCGATAGAGGCATCACATTAAAACAAGCACAGCTGTGTGTTTGGATTGTAACTTCCGCGATAGAGGCACCACGTTAAAACAAGCACAGCCAATTGTTTGGATTGTAACTTCCGCGACAGAGGCACCACGTTAAAACAAGCACAGCTGTGTGTTTGGATTGTAACTTCCGCGATAGAGGCACCACGTTACACAAGCACAGCTGTGTGTTTGGATTGTAACTTCCGCAATAGAGGCACCACGTTAAAACAAGCACAGCTGTGTGTTTGGTTTGTAACTTATAACTTCCTCGATAGAGGCACCACGTTAAAACAAGCACAGCTGTGTGTTTGGATTGTAACTTCCGCGATAGAAGCACCACGTTACACAAGCACAGCTATGTGTTTGGATTGTAACTTCCGCGACAGAGGCACCACGTTAAAACAAACACAGCTGTGTGTTTGGATTGTAACTTCCGCGACAGAGGCACCACGTTAAAACAAGCACTGCTGTGTGTTTGGATTGTAACATCCTCGATAGAGGCACCATGTTAAAACAAGCACAGCTGTGTGTTTGGATTGTAACTTCCGTCATAGAGGCACCACGTTAAACAAGTACAGCTGTGTGTTTGGATTGTAACTTCCGCGATAGAGGCACCACATTAAAACAAGCACAGCTGTGTGTTTGGATTGTAACTTCCGCGATAGAGGCACCACGTTAAAACAAGCACAGCTGTGTGTTTGGATTGTAACTTCCGCGATAGAGGCACCACGTTAAAACAAGCACAGCCAATTGTTTGGATTGTAACTTCCGCGACAGAGGCACCACGTTAAAACAAGCACAGCTGTGTGTTTGGATTGTAACTTCCGCGACAGAGGCACCACGTTAAAACAAGCACAGCTATGTGTTTGGATTGTAACTTCCGCGATAGAGGCACCACGTTACACAAGCACAGCTGTGTGTTTGGATTGTAACTTCCGCAATAGAGGCACCACGTTAAAACAAGCACAGCTGTGTGTTTGGATTGTAACTTCCGCGATAGAGGCACCACGTTAAAACAAGCACAGCTATGTGTTTGGATTGTAACTTCCGCGATAGAGGCACCACGTTAAAACAAGCTCAGACAATTGTTTGGATTGTAACTTCCGCGACAGAGGCACCACGTTAAAACAAGCACAGCTGTGTGTTTGGATTGTAACTTCCGCGACAGAGGCACCACGTTAAAACAAGCACAGCTATGTGTTTGGATTGTAACTTCCGCGATAGAGGCACCACGTTACACAAGCACAGCTGTGTGTTTGGATTGTAACTTCCGCAATAGAGGCACCACGTTAAAACAAGCACAGCTGTGTGTTTGGATTGTAACTTCCACGATATAGGCACCACGTTAAAACAAGCACAGCTGTGTGTTTGGATTGTAACTTCCGCGACAGAGGCACCACGTTAAAACAAGCACAGCTATGTTTTTGGATTGTAACTTCCACGATAGAGGCACCACGTTAAAACAAGCACAGCTATGTGTTTGGATTGTAACTTCCGCGATAGAGGCACCACGTTACACAAGCACAGCTATGTGTTTGGATTGTAACTTCCACGATAGAGGCACCATGTTAAAACAAGCACAGCTGTGTGTTTGGATTGTAACTTCCGCGATAGAGGCACCACGTTAAAACAAGCACAGCTGTGTGGTTGGATTGTAACTTCCGCGATAGAGGCACCACGTTACACGAGCACAGCTGTGTCTTTGGATTGTAACTTCCACGATAGAGACACCACGTTAAAACAAGCACAGCTATGTGTTTGGATTGTAACTTCCGCGATAGAGGGACCACGTTACACGAGCACAGCTGTGTGTTTGGATTGTAACTTCCACGATAGAGACACCACGTTAAAACAAGCACAGCTATGTGTTTGGATTGTAACTTCCGCGATAGAGGGACCACGTTACACAAGCACAGCTGTGTGTTTGGATTGTAACTTCCGCAATAGAGGCACCATGTTAAAACAAGCACAGCTGTGTGTTTGGATTGTAACTTCCGTGATAGAGGCACCACGTTAAACAAGCACAGCTGTGTGTTTGGATTGTAACTTCCGCGACAGAGGCACCACGTTAAAACAAGCACAGCTGTGTGTTTGGATTGTAACATCTTCGATAGAGGCACCATGTTAAAACAAGCACAGCTGTGTGTTTGGATTGTAACTTCCGTGATAGAGGCACCACGTTAAACAAGCACAGCTGTGTGTTTGGATTGTAACTTCCGCGATAGAGGCACCACATTAAAACAAGCACAGCTGTGTGTTTGGATTGTAACTTCTAACTTCCTCGATAGAGGCACCACATTAAAACAAGCACAGCTGAGTGTTTGGATTGTAACTTCCGAGATAGAGGCACCACGTTAAAACAAGCACAGCTATGTGTTTGGATTGTAACTTCCACAACAGAGGCACCACGTTAAAACAAGCACAGCTGTGTGTTTGGATAATAACTTCCGCAATAGAGGCACCACGTTAAAACAAGCACAGCTGTGTGTTTGGATTGTAACTTCTAACTTCCTCGATAGAGGCACCACGTTAAAACAAGCACAGCTGAGTGTTTGGATTGTAACTTCCGCGATAGAGGCACCACATTAAAACAAGCACAGCTATGTGTTTGGATTGTAACTTCCGCAACAGAGGCACCACGTTAACCTCTTGGGGCTAGGTGGGACGCTAGCGTGCCACCTGTGGTGCACTCCATCAACAGCAGGTGCATTTCAAGAGCGGCAAATTTGAATCCAAATAAATGTCAAAATTCAAATTTTTCAAAAATACAACTATGTTACACCATTTGAAAGATAAACATCTCTTAATCTAACCACGTTTTCGATTTCAAAAGGTTTTACGGCGAAAGCATAAATTTAGAGTATGTTAGGACAGTACATTTACAAGAGTTGTGTGTAATGTTTTGTCAAGTCAAAGACAGGGTCACCAAAACCATAAAACCAGCTAAAATGATACACTAACCTTTTACAATCTCCATCAGATGACACTCCTAGGACATTATGTTAGACAATGCATGCATTTTTAGTTCTATCAAGTTCATATTTATATACAAAAACAGCGTTTACTATGGCATTGATGTTGAGGAAATCGTTTCCCTCCATCACCGGCAGTCAAGTCAGCGTCAGAAATTAAATAATTAAAATTAGAAAACATTGTTAAAATATTATATTGTCATTTAAAGAATTATAGATTTACATCTTTTGAACGCAATCAACTTGCCAGATTTAAAAATAACCTTACTGAAATCACACTTTGCAATAATCTGGCACTGTGCCCAGAAAAATCGGCGTTCGCGATACAGACTAGACGTCATGTTGGGAGATCTAAAATCGAAAATACTATGTAAATAATCCATTACCTTTGATTCTCTTCATCAGATGTCACTTCCAGGTATCACAGGTCCATAACGAATGTAGTTTTGTTCAAAAAAGCTCATCATTTATGTCCAAAAATCTCCGTCTCGTTAGCACATGATGTAAGCCAGCGGACTTCGTCATGAACGAGGGGAAAAATATATTTCCGTTCGTTCAAACATGTCAAACGTTGTATAGCATAAATCATTAGGGCCTTTTTAACCAGAACATGAATAATATTCAAGGTGGACGAATGCATAGCCTTTATAACGTATTGGAACGAGGGTACCCAACATGAGGTAGCGCCAGGTGTCTAATGGGACATCACCGTTCCATGGCTCTTGTTCGGTCAGATCTCCCTCCAGAAGACTCAAAACACTTTGTAAAGGCTGGTGACATCTAGTGGAAGCAATAGGAAGTGCCAAAATATTCCTAAACCCCTGTGTCTTTCAATGGGATAGCTTTAAAGTCAATACAACACATCAGGTATCCACTTCCTGTCAGAAAATGTCTCAGGGTTTTGCCTGCCAAATGAGTTCTGTTATACTCACAGACACCATTCAAACAGTTTTGGAAACTTTAGAGTGTTTTCTATCCATATATAATAAGTATATGCATATTCTAGTTACTGGGTAGGATTAGTAACCAGATTAAATCGGGTACATTTTTTTATCCAGACGTGCAAATGCTGCCCCCAGACCCAACAGGTTAACCTGTTGGGTCTAGGGGGCAGCATTTGCACGTCTGGATAAAAAAAATGTACCCGATTTAATCTGGTTACTAATCCTACCCAGTAACTAGAATATGCATATGCTTATTATATATTGATAGAAAACACTCTAAAGTTTCTAAAACTGTTTGAATGGTGTCTGTGAGTATAACAGAACTCATTTGGCAAGCAAAGCCCTGAGACATTTTCTGACAGGAAGTGGATACCTGATGTGTTGTATTGACTTTAAACCTATCCCATTGAAAAACACAGGGGCTTAGGAATATTTTGGCACTTCCTATTGCTTCCACTAGATGTCACCAGCCTTTACAAAGTGTGTTGAGTCTTCTGGAGGGAGATCTGACCGAACAAGAGCCATGGAACGATGATGTCCCATTAGACACCTGGCGCGCGAGTTCATGTTGGGTACCCTCGTTCCAATACGTTATAAAAGAGTATGCATTCGTCCACCTTGAATATTATTCATGTTCTGGTTAAAAAAGGCCCTAATGATTTATGCTATACAACGTTTGACATGTTTGAACGAACGGAAATATATTTTTTTCCCCTCGTTCATGACAGAAGTCCGGCTGGCTTACATCATGTGCTAACGAGACGGAGATTTTTGGACATAAATGATGAGCTTTTTTGAACAAAACTACATTCGTTATGGACCTGTGATACCTGGAAGTGACATCTGATGAAGAGAATCAAAGGTAATGGATTATTTACATAGTATTTTCGATTTTAGATCTCCCCAACATGACGTCTAGTCTGTATCGCAACGCGTATTTTTCTGGGCGCAGTGCTCAGATTATTGCAAAGTGTGATTTCCCAGTAAGGTTATTTTTAAATCTGGCAAGTTGATTGAGTTCAAGAGATGTAAATCTATAATTCTTTAAATGACAATATAATATTTTACCAATGTTTTCTAATTTTAATTATTTAATTTGTGACGCTGACTTGACTGCCGGTTATTGGAGGGAAACGATTTCCTCAACATCAATGCCATAGTAAAACGCTGTTTTTGGATATAAATATGAACTTGATAGAACTAAAAATGCATGCATTGTCTAACATAATGTCCTAGGAGTGTCATCTGATGGAGATTGTAAAAGGTTAGTGCATCATTTTAGCTGGTTTTATGGTTTTGGTGACCCTGTCTTTGACTTGACAAAACATTACACACAACTCTTGTAAATGTACTGTCCTAACATACTCTAAATTTATGCTTTCGCCGTAAAACCTTTTTGAAATCGTAAAACGTGGTTAGATTAAGGAGATGTTTATCTTTCAAATGGTGTAAAATAGTTGTATTTTTGAAAAATTTGAATTTTGACATTTATTTGGATTCAAATTTGCCGCTCTTGAAATGCACCTGCTGTTGATGGAGTGCACCACGGGTGGCACGCTAGCGTCCCACCTAGCCCCAAGAGGTTAAAACAAGCACAGCTGTGTGTTTGGATTGTAACTTCCGCGATAGAGGCACCACGTTAAACAAGCACAGCTGTGTGTTTGGATTGTAACTTCCACGATAGATTCACCACATTAAAACAAGCACAGCTATGTGTTTGGATTGTAACTTCCGCGACAGAGGCACCACATTAAAACAAGCACAGCTGTGTGTTTGGATTGTAACTTCTACGACAGAGGCACCACGTTAAAACAAGCACAGCTGTGTGTTTGGATTGTAACTTCCGAGACAGAGGCACCACGTTAAAACAAGCACAGCTGTATGTTTGGATTGTAACTTCCGCGATAGAGGCACCACGTTACACGACCACAGCTGTGTGTTTGGATTGTAACTTCCGCGATAGAGGCACCACGTTAAAACAAGCACAGCTATGTGTTTGGATTGTAACTTCCACAACAGAGGCACCACGTTAAAACAAGCACAGCTGTGTGTTTGGATAATAACTTCCGCAATAGAGGCACCACGTTAAAACAAGCACAGCTGTGTGTTTGGATTGTAACTTCTAACTTCCTCGATAGAGGCACCACGTTAAAACAAGCACAGCTGAGTGTTTGGATTGTAACTTCCGCGATAGAGGCACCACATTAAAACAAGCACAGCTATGTGTTTGGATTGTAACTTCCGCAACAGAGGCACCATGTTAAAACAAGCACAGCTGTGTGTTTGGATTGTAACTTCCGCGATAGAGGCACCACGTTAAACAAGCACAGCTGTGTGTTTGGATTGCAACTTCCACGATAGATTCACCACGTTAAAACAAGCACAGCTATGTGTTTGGATTGTAACTTCCGCGACAGAGGCACCACGTTAAAACAAGCACAGCTGTGTGTTTGGATTGTAACTTCTACGACAGAGGCACCACGTTAAAACAAGCACAGCTGTGTGTTTGGATTGTAACTTCCGAGACAGAGGCACCACGTTAAAACAAGCACAGCTGTATGTTTGGATTGTAACTTCCGCGATAGAGGCACCACGTTACAACGACCACAGCTGTGTGTTTGGATTGTAACTTCCGCGATAGAGGCACCAGTTAAAACAAGCACAGCTGTGTGTTTGGATTGTAACTTCCGCGAAAGAGGCACCACGTTAAAACAAACACAGCTGTGTGTTTGGATTGTAACTTCCGCGACAGAGGCACCACGTTAAAACAAGCACAGCTGTGTGTTTGGATTGCAACTTCCACGATAGATTCACCACGTTAAAACAAGCACAGCTATGTGTTTGGATTGTAACTTCCGCGACAGAGGCACCACATTAAAACAAGCACAGCTGTGTGTTTGGATTGTAACTTCTACGACAGAGGCACCACGTTAAAACAAGCACAGCTGTGTGTTTGGATTGTAACTTCCGAGACAGAGGCACCACGTTAAAACAAGCACAGCTGTGTGTTTGGATTGTAACTTCTAACTTCCTCGATAGAGGCACCACGTTAAAACAAGCACAGCTGAGTGTTTGGATTGTAACTTCCGCGATAGAGGCACCACATTAAAACAAGCACAGCTATGTGTTTGGATTGTAACTTCCGCAACAGAGGCACCATGTTAAAACAAGCACAGCTGTGTGTTTGGATTGTAACTTCCGCGATAGAGGCACCACGTTAAACAAGCACAGCTGTGTGTTTGGATTGCAACTTCCACGATAGATTCACCACGTTAAAACAAGCACAGCTATGTGTTTGGATTGTAACTTCTGCGACAGAGGCACCACATTAAAACAAGCACAGCTGTGTGTTTGGATTGTAACTTCTACGACAGAGGCACCACGTTAAAACAAGCACAGCTGTGTGTTTGGATTGTAACTTCCGAGACAGAGGCACCACGTTAAAACAAGCACAGCTGTATGTTTGGATTGTAACTTCCGCGATAGAGGCACCACGTTACACGACCACAGCTGTGTGTTTGGATTGTAACTTCCGCGATAGAGGCACCAGTTAAAACAAGCACAGCTGTGTGTTTGGATTGTAACTTCCGCGAAAGAGGCACCACGTTAAAACAAACACAGCTGTGTGTTTGGATTGTAACTTCCGCGACAGAGGCACCACGTTAAAACAAGCACAGCTGTGTGTTTGGATTGCAACTTCCACGATAGATTCACCACGTTAAAACAAGCACAGCTATGTGTTTGGATTGTAACTTCCGCGACAGAGGCACCACATTAAAACAAGCACAGCTGTGTGTTTGGATTGTAACTTCTACGACAGAGGCACCACGTTAAAACAAGCACAGCTGTGTGTTTGGATTGTAACTTCCGAGACAGAGGCACCACGTTAAAACAAGCACAGCTGTATGTTTGGATTGTAACTTCCGCGATAGAAGCACCACGTTACACGACCACAGCTGTGTGTTTGGATTGTAACTTCCGCGATAGAGGCACCAGTTAAAACAAGCACAGCTGTGTGTTTGGATTGTAACTTCCGCGACAGAGGCACCACGTTAAAACAAGCACAGCTATGTGTTTGGATTGTAACTTCCGCGATAGAGGCACCACGTTAAAACAAGCACAGCTGTGTGTTTGGATTGTAACTTCCGCGATAGAGGCACCACGTTAAAACAAGCACAGCTATGTGTTTGGATTGTATAACTTCCGCGACAGAGGCACCACGTTAAAACAAGCACAGCTATGTGTTTGGATTGTAACTTCCGCGATAGAGACACCACGTTAAAACAAGCACAGCTGTGTGTTTGGATTGTAACTTCCGCAATAGAGGCACCACGTTAAAACAAGCACAGCTGTGTGTTTGGTTTGTAACTTCTAACTTCCTCGACAGAGGCACCACGTTAAAACAAGCACAGCTATGTGTTTGGATTGTAACTTCCGCGATAGAGACACCACGTTAAAACAAGCACAGCTGTGTGTTTGGATTGTAACTTCCGCGACAGAGGCACCACGTTAAAACAAGCACAGCTATGTGTTTGGATTGTAACTTCCGTGATAGAGGCACCACGTTACACAAGCACAGCTGTGTGTTTGGATAATAACTTCCGCAATAGAGGCACCACGTTAAAACAAGCACAGCTGTGTGTTTGGATTGTAACTTCTAACTTCCTCGATAGAGGCACCACGTTAAAACAAGGACAGCTGTGTGTTTGGATTGTAACTTCCGCGATAGAGGCACCACGTTAAAACAAGCACAGCTGTGTGTTTGGATTGTAACTTCCGCAACAGAGGCACCACGTTAAAACAAGCACAGCTGTGTTTTTGGATTGTAACTTCAGCGATAGAGGCACCACGTTAAAACAAGCACAGCTGTGTGTTTGGATTGTAACGTCCGTGACAGAGGCACCACGTTAAAACAAGCACAGCTGTGTGTTTGGATTGTATCTTCCGCGACAGAGGCACCACGTTAAAACAAGCACAGCTGTGTGTTTGGATTGTAACTTCCGCGACAGAGGCACCACGTTAAAACAAGCACAGCTGTATGTTTGGATTGTAACTTCCGCGATAGAGACACCACGTTAAAACAAGCACAGCTGTGTGTTTGGATTGTAACTTCCGCAACAGAGGCACCACGTTAAAACAAGCACAGCTGTGTTTTTGGATTGTAACTTCAGCGATAGAGGCACCACGTTAAAACAAGCACAGCTGTGTGTTTGGATTGTAACGTCCGTGACAGAGGCACCACGTTAAAACAAGCACAGCTGTGTGTTTGGATTGTATCTTCCGCGACAGAGGCACCACGTTAAAACAAGCACAGCTGTGTGTATGGATTGTAACTTCCGCGACAGAGGCACCACGTTAAAACAAGCACAGCTGTATGTTTGGATTGTAACTTCCGCGATAGAGGCACCACGTTAAAACAAGCACAGCTGTGTGTTTGGATTGTAACTTCCGCGATAGAGGCACCACGTTAAAACAAGCACAGCTTTGTGTTTGGATTGTAACTTCTGCGATAGAGGCACCACGTTACACAAGCATAGCTGTATGTTTGGATTGTAACTTCCGCAATAGAGGCACCACGTTAAAACAAGCACAGCTGTGTGTTTGGTTTGTAACTTCTAACTTCCTCGACAGAGGAACCACGTTAAAACAAGCACAGCTATGTGTTTGGATTGTAACTTCCGCGATAGAGACACCACGTTAAAACAAGCACAGCTGTGTGTTTGGATTGTAACTTCCGCGACAGAGGCACCACGTTAAAACAAGCACAGCTGTGTGTTTGGATTGTAACTTCCGCGATAGAGGCACCACGTTAAAACAAGCACAGCTGTGTGTTTGGATTGTAACTTCCGCGATAGAGGCACCACGTTAAAACAAGCACAACTATGTGTTTGGATTGTAACTTCCGCGATAGAGGCACCACGTTACACAAGCACAGCTGTGTGTTTGGATAATAACTTCCGCAATAGAGGCACCACGTTAAAACAAGCACAGCTGTGTGTTTGGATTGTAACTTCTAACTTCCTCGATAGAGGCACCACATTAAAACAAGCACAGCTGAGTGTTTGGATTGTAACTTCCGCGATAGAGGCACCACGTTAAAACAAGCACAGCTATGTGTTTGGATTGTAACTTCCACAACAGAGGCACCACGTTAAAACAAGCACAGCTGTGTGTTTGGATAATAACTTCTGCAATAGAGGCACCACGTTAAAACAAGCACAGCTGTGTGTTTGGATTGTAACTTCTAACTTCCTCGATAGAGGCACCACGTTAAAACAAGCACAGCTGAGTGTTTGGATTGTAACTTCCGCGATAGAGGCACCACATTAAAACAAGCACAGCTATGTGTTTGGATTGTAACTTCCGCAACAGAGGCACCACGTTAAAACAAGCACAGCTGTGTGTTTGGATTGTAACTTACGCGATAGAGGCACCACGTTAAACAAGCACAGCTGTGTGTTTGGATTGTAACTTCCACGATAGATTCACCACGTTAAAACAAGCACAGCTATGTGTTTGGATTGTAACTTCCGCAATAGAGGCACCACGTTAAAACAAGCACAGCTGTGTGTTTGGTTTGTAACTTCTAACTTCCTCGATAGAGGCACCATGTTAAATCAAGAACAGCTGTGTGTTTGGATTTTAACTTCCGCGATAGAGGCACCACGTTAAAACAAGCACAGCTGTTTGTTTGGATTGTAACTTACGCGACAGAGGCACCACGTTAAAACAAGCACAGCTATGTGTTTGGATAGTAACTTCCGCGATAGAGACACCACGTTAAAACAAGCACAGCTGTCTGTTTGGATTGTAACTTCCGCGACAGAGGCACCACGTTAAAACAAGCACAACTATGTGTTTGGATTGTAACTTCCGTGATAGAGGCACCACGTTACACAAGCACAGCTGTGTGTTTGGATAATAACTTCCGCAATAGAGCCACCACGTTAAAACAAGCACAGCTGTGTGTTTGGATTGTAACTTCTAACTTCCTCGATAGAGGGACCACGTTAAAACAAGGACAGCTATGTTTTGGATTTTAACTTCCGCGACAGAGGCACCACGTTAAAACAAGCACAGCTGTGTGTTTGGATTGTAACTTCCGCGACAGAGGCACCACGTTAAAACAAGCACAGCTGTGTGTTTGGATTGTAACTTCCGCGACAGAGGCACCACGTTAAAACAAGCACAGCTGTGTGTTTGGATTGTAACTTCCGCGATAGAGGCACCACGTTAAAACAAGCACAGCTGTGTGTTTGGATTGTAACTTCCGCGATAGAGGCACCACGTTAAAACAAGCACAGCTGTGTGTTTGGATTGTAACTTCCGCGATAGAGGCACCACGTTAAAACAAGCACAACTATGTGTTTGGATTGTAACTTCCGCGATAGAGGCACCACGTTACACAAGCACAGCTGTGTGTTTGGATAATAACTTCCGCAATAGAGGCACCACGTTAAAACAAGCACAACTGTGTGTTTGGATTGTAACTTCTAACTTCCTCGATAGAGGCACCACATTAAAACAAGCACAGCTGAGTGTTTGGATTGTAACTTCCGCGATAGAGGCACCACGTTAAAACAAGCACAGCTATGTGTTTGGATTGTAACTTCCACAACAGAGGCACCACGTTAAAACAAGCACAGCTGTGTGTTTGGATAATAACTTCCGCAATAGAGGCACCACGTTAAAACAAGCACAGCTGTGTGTTTGGATTGTATCTTCTAACTTCCTCGATAGAGGCCCCACGTTAAAACAAGCACAGCTGAGTGTTTGGATTGTAACTTCCGCGATAGAGGCACCACATTAAAACAAGCACAGCTATGTGTTTGGATTGTAACTTCCGCAACAGAGGCACCACGTTAAAACAAGCACAGCTGTGTGTTTGGATTGTAACTTCCGCGATGGAGGCACCACGTTAAACAAGCACAGCTGAGTGTTTGGATTGTAACTTCCACGATAGATTCACCACGTTAAAACAAGCACAGCTATGTGTTTGGATTGTAACTTCCGCGACAGAAGCACCACATTAAAACAAGCACAGCTGTGTGTTTGGATTGTAACTTCCGCGACAGAGGCACCACGTTAAAACAAGCACAGCTGTGTGTTTGGATTGTAACTTCCGCGACAGAGGCACCACGTTAAAACAAGCACAGCTGTATGTTTGGATTGTAACTTCCGCGATGGAGGCACCACGTTACACGACCACAGCTGTGTGTTTGGATTGTAACTTCCGCGATAGAGGCACCAGTTAAAACAAGCACAGCTGTGTGTTTGGATTGTAACTTCCGCGAAAGAGGCACCACGTTAAAACAAACACAGCTGTGTGTTTGGATTGTAACTTCCGCGACAGAGGCACGACGTTAAAACATGTACAGGTGTGTGTTTGGATTGTAACTTCCGCGACAGAGGCACCACGTTAAAACAAGCACAGCTATGTGTTTGGATTGTAACTTCCGCGATAGAGGCACCACGTTAAAACAAGCACAGCTATGTGTTTGGATTGTAACTTCCGAGATAGAGGCACCACGTTACACAAGCACAGCTGTGTGTTTGGATTGTAACTTCCGCAATAGAGGCACCACGTTAAAACAAGCACAGCTGTGTGTTTGGTTTGTAACTTCTAACTTCCTCGATAGAGGCACCATGTTAAAACAAGCACAGCTGTGTGTTTGGATTGTAACTTCTAACTTCCTCGATAGAGGCACCACGTTAAAACAAGGACAGCTATGTTTTGGATTTTAACTTCCGCGACAGAGGCACCACGTTAAAACAAGCACAGCTGTGTGTTTGGATTGTAACTTCCGCGACAGAGGCACCACGGTAAAACAAGCACAGCTGTGTGTTTGGATTGTAACTTCCGCGACAGAGGCACCACGTTAAAACAAGCACAGCTGTATGTTTGGATTGTAACTTCCGCGATAGAGGCACCACGTTAAAACAAGCACAGCTGTGTGTTTGGATTGTAACTTCCACAACAGAGGCACCACGTTAAACCAAGCACAGCTGTGTGTTTGGATAATAACTTCCGCAATAGAGGCACCACGTTAAAACAAGCACAGCTGTGTGTTTGGATTGTAACTTCTAACTTCCTCGATAGAGGCACCACGTTAAAACAAGCACAGCTGAGTGTTTGGATTGTAACTTCCGCGATAGAGGCACCACATTAAAACAAGCACAGCTATGTGTTTGGATTGTAACTTCCGCAACAGAGGCACCACGTTAAAACAAGCACAGCTGTGTGTTTGGATTGTAACTTACGCGATAGAGGCACCACGTTAAACAAGCAGAGCTGTGTGTATGGATTGTAACTTCCGCGACAGAGGCACCACATTAAAAGAAGCACAGCTGTGTGTTTGGATTGTAACTTCTGCGACAGAGGCACCACGTTAAAACAAGCACAGCTGTGTGTTTGGATTGTAACTTCCGAGACAGAGGCACCACGTTAAAACAAGCACAGCTGTATGTTTGGATTGTAACTTCCGCGATAGAGGCACCACGTTAAAACAAGCACAGCTGTGTGTTTGGATTGTAACTTCCGCGACAGAGGCACCACGTTAAAACAAGCACAGCTATGTGTTTGGATTGTAACTTCCGCGATAGAGGCACCACGTTAAAACAAACACAGCTATGTGTTTGGATTGTAACTTCCGAGATAGAGGCACCACGTTACACAAGCACAGCTGTGTGTTTGGATTGTAACTTCTGCAATAGAGGCACCACGTTAAAACAAGCACAGCTGTGTGTTTGGTTTGTAACTTCTAACTTCCTCGATAGAGGCACCATGTTAAAACAAGCACAGCTGTGTGTTTGGATTTTAACTTCCGCGATAGAGGCACCATGTTAAAACAAGCACAGCTGTGTGTTTGGATTGTAACTTACGCGACAGAGGCACCACGTTAAAACAAGCACAGCTATGTGTTTGGATTGTAACTTCTGCGATAGAGGCACCACGTTAAAACAAGCACAGCTATGTGTTTGGATTGTAACTTCCGAGATAGAGGCACCACGTTACACAAGCACAGCTGTGTGTTTGGATTGTAACTTCCGCAATAGAGGCACCACGTTAAAACAAGCACAGCTGTGTGTTTGGTTTGTAACTTCTAACTTCCTCGATAGAGGCACCATGTTAAAACAAGCACAGCTGTGTGTTTGGATTTTAACTTCCGCGATAGAGGCACCACGTTAAAACAAACACAGCTGTGTGTTTGGATTGTAACTTCCGCGACAGAGGCACCACGTTAAAACAAGCACAGCTGTGTGTTTGGATTGTAACTTCCGCGACAGAGGCACCACGTTAAAACAAGCACAGCTGTGTGTTTGGATTGTAACTTCTGCGACAGAGGCACCACGTTAAAACAAGCACAGCTGTGTGTTTGGATTGTAACTTCCGAGACAGAGGCACCACGTTAAAACAAGCACAGCTGTATGTTTGGATTGTAACTTCCGCGATAGAGGCACCACGTTACACGACCACAGCTGTGTGTTTGGATTGTAACTTCCGCGAAAGAGGCACCACGTTAAAACAAACACAGCTGTGTGTTTGGATTGTAACTTCCGCGACAGAGGCACCACGTTAAAACAAGCACAGCTGTGTGTTTGGATTGTAACTTCCGCGACAGAGGCACCACGTTAAAACAAGCACAGCTATGTGTTTGGATTGTAACTTCTGCGATAGAGGCACCACGTTAAAACAAGCTCAGCTATGTGTTTGGATTGTAACTTCCGAGATAGAGGCACCACGTTACACAAGCACAGCTGTGTGTTTGGATTGTAACTTCTGCAATAGAGGCACCACGTTAAAACAAGCACAGCTGTGTGTTTGGTTTGTAACTTCTAACTTCCTCGATAGAGGCACCTTGTTAAAACAAGCACAGCTGTGTGTTTGGATTTTAACTTCCGCGATAGAGGCACCATGTTAAAACAAGCACAGCTGTGTGTTTGGATTGTAACTTACGCGACAGAGGCACCACGTTAAAACAAGCACAGCTATGTGTTTGGATTGTAACTTCTGCGATAGAGGCACCACGTTAAAACAAGCACAGCTGTGTGTTTGGATTGTAACTTCCGCGATAGAGGCACCACGTTAAAACAAGCACAGCTATGTGTTTGGATTGTAACTTCTGCGATAGAGGCACCACGTTAAAACAAGCACAGCTATGTGTTTGGATTGTAACTTCCGCGATAGAGGCACCACGTTAAAACAAGCACAGCTGTGTGTTTGGATTGTAACTTCTGCGATAGAGGCACCACGTTACACAAGCATAGCTGTATGTTTGGATTGTAACTTCCGAGATAGAGGCACCACGTTAAAACAAGCACAGCTTTGTGTTTGGATTGTAACTTCCGCGATAGAGGCACCACGTTACACAAGCACAGCTGTGTGTTTGGATAATAACTTCCGCAATAGAGGCACCACGTTAAAACAAGCACAGCTGTGTGTTTGGATTGTAACTTCTACCTTCCTCGATAGAGGCACCACATTAAAACAAGCACAGCTGAGTGTTTGGATTGTAACTTCCGCGATAGAGGCACCACGTTAAAACAAGCACAGCTATGTGTTTGGATTGTAACTTCCACAACAGAGGCACCACGTTAAAACAAGCACAGCTGTGTGTTTGGATAATAACTTCCGCAATAGAGGCACCACGTTAAAACAAGCACAGCTGTGTGTTTGGATTGTATCTTCTAACTTCCTCGATAGAGGCACCACGTTAAAACAAGCACAGCTGAGTGTTTGGATTGTAACTTCCGCGATAGAGGCACCACATTAAAACAAGCACAGCTATGTGTTTGGATTGTAACTTCCGCAACAGAGGCACCACGTTAAAACAAGCACAGCTGTGTGTTTGGATTGTAACTTCCGCGATGGAGGCACCACGTTAAACAAGCACAGCTGTGTGTTTGGATTGTAACTTCCACGATAGATTCACCACGTTAAAACAAGCACAGCTATGTGTTTGGATTGTAACTTCCGCGACAGAGGCACCACATTAAAACAAGCACAGCTGTGTGTTTGGATTGTAACTTCTGCGACAGAGGCACCACGTTAAAACAAGCACAGCTGTGTGTTTGGATTGTAACTTCCGCGACAGAGGCACCACGTTAAAACAAGCACAGCTGTATGTTTGGATTGTAACTTCCGCGATGGAGGCACCACGTTACACGACCACAGCTGTGTGTTTGGATTGTAACTTCCGCGATAGAGGCACCAGTTAAAACAAGCACAGCTGTGTGTTTGGATTGTAACTTCCGCGAAAGAGGCACCACGTTAAAACAAACACAGCTGTGTGTTTGGATTGTAACTTCCGCGACAGAGGCACCACGTTAAAACAAGCACAGCTGTGTGTTTGGATTGTAACTTCCGCGACAGAGGCACCACGTTAAAACAAGCACAGCTATGTGTTTGGATTGTAACTTCCGCGATAGAGGCACCACGTTAAAACAAGCACAGCTGTGTGTTTGGATTGTAACTTCCGCAATAGAGGCACCACGTTAAAACAAGCACAGCTGTGTGTTTGGTTTGTAACTTCTAACTTCCTCGATAGAGGCACCATGTTAAAACAAGCACAGCTGTGTGTTTGGATTGTAACTTCTAACTTCCTCGATAGAGGCACCACGTTAAAACAAGGACAGCTATGTTTTGGATTTTAACTTCCGCGACAGAGGCACCACGTTAAAACAAGCACAGCTGTGTGTTTGGATTGTAACTTCCGCGACAGAGGCACCACGTTAAAACAAGCACAGCTGTGTGTTTGGATTGTAACTTCCGCGACAGAGGCACCACGTTAAAACAAGCACAGCTGTATGTTTGGATTGTAACTTCCGCGATAGAGGCACCACGTTAAAACAAGCACAGCTATGTGTTTGGATTGTAACTTCTGCGATAGAGGCACCACGTTAAAACAAGCACAGCTATGTGTTTGGATTGTAACTTCCGCGATAGAGGCACCACGTTAAAACAAGCACAGCTGTGTGTTTGGATTGTAACTTCTGCGATAGAGGCACCACGTTACACAAGCATAGCTGTATGTTTGGATTGTAACTTCCGAGATAGAGGCACCACGTTAAAACAAGCACAGCTGTGTGTTTGGATTGTAACTTCCGCGATAGAGGCACCACGTTAAAACAAGCACAGCTTTGTGTTTGGATTGTAACTTCCGCGATAGAGGCACCACGTTACACAAGCACAGCTGTGTGTTTGGATAATAACTTCCGCAATAGAGGCACCACGTTAAAACAAGCACAGCTGTGTGTTTGGATTGTAACTTCTACCTTCCTCGATAGAGGCACCACATTAAAACAAGCACAGCTGAGTGTTTGGATTGTAACTTCCGCGATAGAGGCACCACGTTAAAACAAGCACAGCTATGTGTTTGGATTGTAACTTCCACAACAGAGGCACCACGTTAAAACAAGCACAGCTGTGTGTTTGGATAATAACTTCCGCAATAGAGGCACCACGTTAAAACAAGCACAGCTGTGTGTTTGGATTGTATCTTCTAACTTCCTCGATAGAGGCACCACGTTAAAACAAGCACAGCTGAGTGTTTGGATTGTAACTTCCGCGATAGAGGCACCACATTAAAACAAGCACAGCTATGTGTTTGGATTGTAACTTCCGCAACAGAGGCACCACGTTAAAACAAGCACAGCTGTGCGTTTGGATTGTAACTTCCGCGATGGAGGCACCACGTTAAACAAGCACAGCTGTGTGTTTGGATTGTATCTTCCACGATAGATTCACCACGTTAAAACAAGCACAGCTATGTGTTTGGATTGTAACTTCCGCGACAGAGGCACCACATTAAAACAAGCACAGCTGTGTGTTTGGATTGTAACTTCTGCGACAGAGGCACCACGTTAAAACAAGCACAGCTGTGTGTTTGGATTGTAACTTCCGCGACAGAGGCACCACGTTAAAACAAGCACAGCTGTATGTTTGGATTGTAACTTCCGCGATGGAGGCACCACGTTACACGACCACAGCTGTGTGTTTGGATTGTAACTTCCGCGATAGAGGCACCAGTTAAAACAAGCACAGCTGTGTGTTTGGATTGTAACTTCCGCGAAAGAGGCACCACGTTAAAACAAACACAGCTGTGTGTTTGGATTGTAACTTCCGCGACAGAGGCACCACGTTAAAACAAGCACAGCTGTGTGTTTGGATTGTAACTTCCGCGACAGAGGCACCACGTTAAAACAAGCACAGCTATGTGCTTGGATTGTAACTTCCGCGATAGAGGCACCACGTTAAAACAAGCACAGCTGTGTGTTTGGATTGTAACTTCCGCAATAGAGGCACCACGTTAAAACAAGCACAGCTGTGTGTTTGGTTTGTAACTTCTAACTTCCTCGATAGAGGCACCATGTTAAAACAAGCACAGCTGTGTGTTTGGATTGTAACTTCTAACTTCCTCGATAGAGGCACCACGTTAAAACAAGGACAGCTATGTTTTGGATTTTAACTTCCGCGACAGAGGCACCACGTTAAAACAAGCACAGCTGTGTGTTTGGATTGTAACTTCCGCGACAGAGGCACCACGTTAAAACAAGCACAGCTGTGTGTTTGGATTGTAACTTCCGCGACAGAGGCACCACGTTAAAACAAGCACAGCTGTATGTTTGGATTGTAACTTCCGCGATAGAGGCACCACGTTAAAACAAGCACAGCTGTGTGTTTGGATTGTAACTTCTAACTTCCTCGATAGAGGCACCACGTTAAAACAAGCACAGCTGAGTGTTTGGATTGTAACTTCCGCGATAGAGGCACCACATTAAAACAAGCACAGCTATGTGTTTGGATTGTAACTTCCGCAACAGAGGCACCACGTTAAAACAAGCACAGCTGTGTGTTTGGATTGTAACTTCCGAGACAGAGGCACCACGTTAAAACAAGCACAGCTGTATGTTTGGATTGTAACTTCCGCGATAGAGGCACCACGTTACACGACCACAGCTGTGTGTTTGGATTGTAACTTCCGCGATAGAGGCACCAGTTAAAACAAGCACAGCTGTGTGTTTGGATTGTAACTTCCGCGAAAGAGGCACCACGTTAAAACAAACACAGCTGTGTGTTTGGATTGTAACTTCCGCGACAGAGGCACCACGTTAAAACAAGCACAGCTGTGTGTTTGGATTGTAACTTCCGCGACAGAGGCACCACGTTAAAACAAGCACAGCTATGTGTTTGGATTGTAACTTCTGCGATAGAGGCACCACGTTAAAACAAGCACAGCTATGTGTTTGGATTGTAACTTCCGAGATAGAGGCACCACGTTACACAAGCACAGCTGTGTGTTTGGATTGTAACTTCCGCAATAGAGGCACCACGTTAAAACAAGCACAGCTGTGTGTTTGGTTTGTAACTTCTAACTTCCTCGATAGAGGCACCATGTTAAAACAAGCACAGCTGTGTGTTTGGATTTTAACTTCCGCGATAGAGGCACCATGTTAAAACAAGCACAGCTGTGTGTTTGGATTGTAACTTACGCGACAGAGGCACCACGTTAAAACAAGCACAGCTATGTGTTTGGATTGTAACTTCCGCGATAGAGACACCACGTTAAAACAAGCACAGCTGTGTGTTTGGATTGTAACTTCCGCGACAGAGGCACCACGTTAAAACAAGCACAACTATGTGTTTGGATTGTAACTTCCGTGATAGAGGCACCACGTTACACAAGCACAGCTGTGTGTTTGGATAATAACTTCCGCAATAGAGGCACCACGTTAAAACAAGCACAGCTGTGTGTTTGGATTGTAACTTCTAACTTCCTCGATAGAGGCACCACGTTAAAACAAGGAAAGCTATGTTTTGGATTTTAACTTCTGCGACAGAGGCACCACGTTAAAACAAGCACAGCTGTGTGTTTGGATTGTAACTTCCGCGACAGAGGCACCACGTTAAAACAAGCACAGCTGTGTGTTTGGATTGTAACTTCCGCGACAGAGGCACCACGTTAAAACAAGCACAGCTGTATGTTTGGATTGTAACTTCCGCGATAGAGGCACCACGTTAAAACAAGCACAGCTGTGTGTTTGGATTGTAACTTCCGCGATAGAGGCACCACGTTAAAACAAGCACAGCTTTGTGTTTGGATTGTAACTTCTGCGATAGAGGCACCACGTTACACAAGCATAGCTGTATGTTTGGATTGTAACTTCCGCGATAGAGGCACCACGTTAAAACAAGCACAGCTGTGTGTTTGGATTGTAACTTCCGCGATAGAGGCACCACGTTAAAACAAGCACAGCTGTGTGTTTGGATTGTAACTTCCGCGATAGAGGCACCACGTTAAAACAAGCACAACTATGTGTTTCGATTGTAACTTCCGCGATAGAGGCACCACGTTACACAAGCACAGCTGTGTGTTTGGATAATAACTTCCGCAATAGAGGCACCACGTTAAAACAAGCACAGCTGTGTGTTTGGATTGTAACTTCTAACTTCCTCGATAGAGGCACCACATTAAAACAAGCACAGCTGAGTGTTTGGATTGTAACTTCCGCGATAGAGGCACCACGTTAAAACAAGCACAGCTATGTGTTTGGATTGTAACTTCCACAACAGAGGCACCACGTTAAAACAAGCACAGCTGTGTGTTTGGATAATAAATTCCGCAATAGAGGCACCACGTTAAAACAAGCACAGCTGTGTGTTTGGATTGTATCTTCTAACTTCCTCGATAGAGGCACCACGTTAAAACAAGCACAGCTGAGTGTTTGGATTGTAACTTCCGCGATAGAGGCACCACATTAAAACAAGCACAGCTATGTGTTTGGATTGTAACTTCCGCAACAGAGGCACCACGTTAAAACAAGCACAGCTGTGTGTTTGGATTGTAACTTCCGCCATGGAGGCACCACGTTAAACAAGCACAGCTGTGTGTTTGGATTGTAACTTCCACGATAGATTCACCACGTTAAAACAAGCACAGCTATGTGTTTGGATTGTAACTTCCGCGACAGAGGCACCACATTAAAACAAGCACAGCTGTGTGTTTGGATTGTAACTTCTGCGACAGAGGCACCACGTTAAAACAAGCACAGCTGTGTGTTTGGATTGTAACTTCCGCGATAGAGGCACCACGTTACACGACCACAGCTGTGTGTTTGGATTGTAACTTCCGCGATAGAGGCACCAGTTAAAACAAGCACAGCTGTGTGTTTGGATTGTAACTTCCGCGAAAGAGGCACCACGTTAAAACAAACACAGCTGTGTGTTTGGATTGTAACTTCCGCGACAGAGGCACCACGTTAAAACAAGCACAGCTGTGTGTTTGGATTGTAACTTCCGCGACAGAGGCACCACGTTAAAACAAGCACAGCTATGTGTTTGGATTGTAACTTCCGCGATAGAGGCACCACGTTAAAACAAGCACAGCTATGTGTTTGGATTGTAACTTCCGAGATAGAGGCACCACGTTACACAAGCACAGCTGTGTGTTTGGATTGTAACTTCCGCAATAGAGGCACCACGTTAAAACAAGCACAGCTGTGTGTTTGGTTTGTAACTTCTAACTTCCTCGATAGAGGCACCATGTTAAAACAAGCACAGCTGAGTGTTTGGATTGTAACTTCCGCGATAGAGGCACCACGTTAAAACAAGCACAGCTATGTGTTTGGATTGTAACTTCCACAACAGAGGCACCACGTTAAAACAAGCACAGCTGTGTGTTTGGATAATAAATTCCGCAATAGAGGCACCACGTTAAAACAAGCACAGCTGTGTGTTTGGATTGTATCTTCTAACTTCCTCGATAGAGGCACCACGTTAAAACAAGCACAGCTGAGTGTTTGGATTGTAACTTCCGCGATAGAGGCACCACATTAAAACAAGCACAGCTATGTGTTTGGATTGTAACTTCCGCAACAGAGGCACCACGTTAAAACAAGCACAGCTGTGTGTTTGGATTGTAACTTCCGCGATGGAGGCACCACGTTAAACAAGCACAGCTGTGTGTTTGGATTGTAACTTCCACGATAGATTCACCACGTTAAAACAAGCACAGCTATGTGTTTGGATTGTAACTTCCGCGACAGAGGCACCACATTAAAACAAGCACAGCTGTGTGTTTCGATTGTAACTTCTGCGACAGAGGCACCACGTTAAAACAAGGACAGCTGTGTGTTTGGATTGTAACTTCCGCGACAGAGGCACCACGTTAAAACAAGCACAGCTGTATTTTTGGATTGTAACTTCCGCGATAGACTCACCACGTTACACGACCACAGCTGTGTGTTTGGATTGTAACTTCCGCGATAGAGGCACCAGTTAAAACAAGCACAGCTGTGTGTTTGGATTGTAACTTCCGCGAAAGAGGCACCACGTTAAAACAAACACAGCTGTGTGTTTGGATTGTAACTTCCGCGACAGAGGCACCACGTTAAAACAAGCACAGCTGTGTGTTTGGATTGTAACTTCCGCGACAGAGGCACCACGTTAAAACAAGCACAGCTATGTGTTTGGATTGTAACTTCAGCGATAGAGGCACCACGTTAAAACAAGCACAGCTATGTGTTTGGATTGTAACTTCCGAGATAGAGGCACCACGTTACACAAGCACAGCTGTGTGTTTGGATTGTAACTTCCGCAATAGAGGCACCACGTTAAAACAAGCACAGCTGTGTGTTTGGTTTGTAACTTCCGCGACAGAGGCACCACATTAAAACAAGCACAGCTGTGTGTTTGGATTGTAACTTCTGCGACAGAGGCACCACGTTAAAACAAGCACAGCTGTGTGTTTGGATTGTAACTTCCGAGATAGAGGCACCACGTTACACAAGCACAGCTGTGTGTTTGGATTGTAACTTCCGCAATAGAGGCACCACGTTAAAACAAGCACAGCTGTGTGTTTGGTTTGTAACTTCTAACTTCCTCGACAGAGGCACCATGTTAAAACAAGCACAGCTGTGTGTTTGGATTGTAACTTCTAACTTCCTCGATAGAGGCACCACGTTAAAACAAGGAAAGCTATGTTTTGGATTTTAACTTCCGCGACAGAGGCACCACGTTAAAACAAGCACATCTGTGTGTTTGGATTGTAACTTCCGCGACAGAGGCACCACGTTAAAACAAGCACAGCTGTGTGTTTGGATTGTAACTTCCGCGACAGAGGCACCACGTTAAAACAAGCACAGCTGTATGTTTGGATTGTAACTTCCGCGATAGAGGCACCACGTTAAAACAAGCACAGCTGTGTCTTTGGATTGTAACTTCCGCGATAGAGGCACCACGTTAAAACAAGCACAGCTTTGTGTTTGGATTGTAACTTCTGCGATAGAGGCACCACGTTACACAAGCATAGCTGTATGTTTGGATTGTAACTTCCGCGATAGAGGCACCACGTTAAAACAAGCACAGCTGTGTGTTTGGATTGTAACTTCCGCGATAGAGGCAACACGTTAAAACAAGCACAGCTGTGTGTTTGGATTGTAACTTCTAACTTCCTCGATAGAGGCACCACGTTAAAACAAGCACAGCTGAGTGTTTGGATTGTAACTTCCGCGATAGAGGAACCACATTAAAACAAGCACAGCTATGTGTTTGGATTGTAACTTCCGCAACAGAGGCACCACGTTAAAACAAGCACAGCTGTGTGTTTGGATTGTAACTTACGCGATAGAGGCACCACATTAAAAGAAGCACAGCTGTGTGTTTGGATTGTAACTTCTGCGACAGAGGCACCACGTTAAAACAAGCACAGCTGTGTGTTTGGATTGTAACTTCCGAGACAGAGGCACCACGTTAAAACAAGCACAGCTGTATGTTTGGATTGTAACTTCCGCGATAGAGGCACCACGTTACACGACCACAGCTGTGTGTTTGGATTGTAACTTCCGCGATAGAGGCACCAGTTAAAACAAGCACAGCTGTGTGTTTGGATTGTAACTTCCGCGAAAGAGGCACCACGTTAAAACAAACACAGCTGTGTGTTTGGATTGTAACTTCCGCGACAGAGGCACCACGTTAAAACAAGCACAGCTGTGTGTTTGGATTGTAACTTCCGCGACAGAGGCACCACGTTAAAACAAGCACAGCTATGTGTTTGGATTGTAACTTCTGCGATAGAGGCACCACGTTAAAACAAGCACAGCTATGTGTTTGGATTGTAACTTCCGAGATAGAGGCACCACGTTACACAAGCACAGCTGTGTGTTTGGATAATAACTTCCGCAATAGAGGCACCACGTTAAAACAAGCACAGCTGTGTGTTTGGATTGTAACTTCTAACTTCCTCGATAGAGGCACCACGTTAAAACAAGGAAAGCTATGTTTTGGATTTTAACTTCTGCGACAGAGGCACCACGTTAAAACAAGCACAGCTGTGTGTTTGGATTGTAACTTCCGCGACAGAGGCACCACGTTAAAACAAGCACAGCTGTGTGTTTGGATTGTAACTTCCGCGACAGAGGCACCACGTTAAAACAAGCACAGCTGTATGTTTGGATTGTAACTTCCGCGATAGAGGCACCACGTTAAAACAAGCACAGCTGTGTGTTTGGATTGTAACTTCCGCGATAGAGGCACCACGTTAAAACAAGCACAGCTTTGTGTTTGGATTGTAACTTCTGCGATAGAGGCACCACGTTACACAAGCATAGCTGTATGTTTGGATTGTAACTTCCGCGATAGAGGCACCACGTTAAAACAAGCACAGCTATGTGTTTGGATTGTAACTTCCGCGACAGAGGCACCACATTAAAACAAGCACAGCTGTGTGTTTGGATTGTAACTTCTGCGACAGAGGCACCACGTTAAAACAAGCACAGCTGTGTGTTTGGATTGTAACTTCCGCGACAGAGGCACCACGTTAAAACAAGCACAGCTGTATGTTTGGATTGTAACTTCCGCGATAGAGGCACCACGTTACACGACCACAGCTGTGTGTTTGGATTGTAACTTCCGCGATAGAGGCACCAGTTAAAACAAGCACAGCTGTGTGTTTGGATTGTAACTTCCACGAAAGAGGCACCACGTTAAAACAAACACAGCTGTGTGTTTGGATTGTAACTTCCGCGACAGAGGCACCACGTTAAAACAAGCACAGCTGTGTGTTTGGATTGTAACTTCCGCGACAGAGGCACCACAATAAAACAAGCACAGCTATGTGTTTGGATTGTAACTTCCGCGATAGAGGCACCACGTTAAAACAAGCACAGCTATGTGTTTGGAATGTAACTTCCGAGATAGAGGCACCACGTTACACAAGCACAGCTGTGTGTTTGGATTGTAACTTCCGCAATAGAGGCACCACGTTAAAACAAGCACAGCTGTGTGTTTGGTTTGTAACTTCTAACTTCCTCGATAGAGGCACCATGTTAAAACAAGCACAGCTGAGTGTTTGGATTGTAACTTCCGCGATAGAGGCACCACGTTAAAACAAGCACAGCTATGTGTTTGGATTGTAACTTCCACAACAGAGGCACCACGTTAAAACAAGCACAGCTGTGTGTTTGGATAATAAATTCCGCAATAGAGGCACCACGTTAAAACAAGCACAGCTGTGTGTTTGGATTGTATCTTCTAACTTCCTCGATAGAGGCACCACGTTAAAACAAGCACAGCTGAGTGTTTGGATTGTAACTTCCGCGATAGAGGCACCACATTAAAACAAGCACAGCTATGTGTTTGGATTGTAACTTCCGCAACAGAGGCACCACGTTAAAACAAGCACAGCTGTGTGTTTGGATTGTAACTTCCGCGATGGAGGCACCACGTTAAACAAGCACAGCTGTGTGTTTGGATTGTAACTTCCACGATAGATTCACCACGTTAAAACAAGCACAGCTATGTGTTTGGATTGTAACTTCCGCGACAGAGGCAAAACATTAAAACAAGCACAGCTGTGTGTTTCGATTGTAACTTCTGCGACAGAGGCACCACGTTAAAACAAGCACAGCTGTGTGTTTGGATTGTAACTTCCGCGACAGAGGCACCACGTTAAAACAAGCACAGCTGTGTGTTTGGATTGTAACTTCAGCGATAGACGCACCACGTTAAAACAAGCACAGCTGTGTGTTTGGATTGTAACTTCCGCGATAGAGGCACCACGTTAACACAAGCACAGCTGTGTGTTTGGATTGTAACTTCCGCAAAAGAGGCACCACGTTAAAACAAGCACAGCTGTGTGTTTGGTTTGTAACTTCCGCGACAGAGGCACCACGTTAAAACAAGCACAGCTGTGTGTTTGGATTGTAACTTCTGCGACAGAGGCACCACGTTAAAACAAGCACAGCTGTGTGTTTGGATTGTAACTTCCGCGATAGAGGCACCACGTTAACACAAGCACAGCTGTGTGTTTGGATTGTAACTTCCGCGATAGAGGCACCACGTTAACACAAGCACAGCTGTGTGTTTGGATTGTACCTAACTTCCGCGATAGAGGCACCACGTTAAAACAAGCACAGCTGTGTGTTTGGTTTGTAACTTCCGCGACAGAGGCACCACGTTAAAACAAGCACAGCTGTGTGTTTGGATTGTAACTTCCGAGATAGAGGCACCACGTTACA
Source organism: Salmo salar (assembly GCF_905237065.1). Taxonomy (NCBI): domain Eukaryota; kingdom Metazoa; phylum Chordata; class Actinopteri; order Salmoniformes; family Salmonidae; genus Salmo; species Salmo salar. The sequence goes on along the minus strand of NC_059458.1, from coordinate 46,750,377 downwards.
CAAGCACAGCTGTGTGTTTGGATTGTAACTTCCGCAATAGAGGCACCACGTTAAAACAAGCACAGCTGTGTGTTTGGTTTGTAACTTCCGCGACAGAGGCACCACATTAAAACAAGCACAGCTGTGTGTTTGGATTGTAACTTCTGCGACAGAGGCACCACGTTAAAACAAGCACAGCTGTGTGTTTGGATTGTAACTTCCGAGATAGAGGCACCACGTTACACAAGCACAGCTGTGTGTTTGGATAATAACTTCCGCAATAGAGGCACCACGTTAAAACAAGCACAGCTGTGTGTTTGGATTGTAACTTCTAACTTCCTCGATAGAGGCACCACGTTAAAACAAGCACAGCTGAGTGTTTGGATTGTAACTTCCGCGATAGAGGCACCACGTTAAAACAAGCACAGCTATGTGTTTGGATTGTAACTTCCACAACAGAGGCACCACGTTAAAACAAGCACAGCTGTGTGTTTGGATAATAAATTCCGCAATAGAGGCACCACGTTAAAACAAGCACAGCTGTGTGTTTGGATTGTATCTTCTAACTTCCTCGATAGAGGCACCACGTTAAAACAAGCACAGCTGAGTGTTTGGATTGTAACTTCCGCGATAGAGGCACCACATTAAAACAAGCACAGCTATGTGTTTGGATTATAACTTCCGCAACAGAGGCACCACGTTAAAACAAGCACAGCTGTGTGTTTGGATTGTAACTTCCGCCATGGAGGCACCACGTTAAACAAGCACAGCTGTGTGTTTGGATTGTAACTTCCACGATAGATTCACCACGTTAAAACAAGCACAGCTATGTGTTTGGATTGTAACTTCCGCGACAGAGGCACCACATTAAAACAAGCACAGCTGTGTGTTTGGATTGTAACTTCTGCGACAGAGGCACCACGTTAAAACAAGCACAGCTGTGTGTTTGGATTGTAACTTCCGCGACAGAGGCACCACGTTAAAACAAGCACAGCTGTATGTTTGGATTGTAACTTCCGCGATAGAGGCACCACGTTACACGACCACAGCTGTGTGTTTGGATTGTAACTTCCGCGATAGAGGCACCAGTTAAAACAAGCACAGCTGTGTGTTTGGATTGTAACTTCCGCGAAAGAGGCACCACGTTAAAACAAACACAGCTGTGTGTTTGGATTGTAACTTCCGCGACAGAGGCACCACGTTAAAACAAGCACAGCTGTGTGTTTGGATTGTAACTTCCGCGACAGAGGCACCACGTTAAAACAAGCACAGCTATGTGTTTGGATTGTAACTTCCGCGATAGAGGCACCACGTTAAAACAAGCACAGCTATGTGTTTGGATTGTAACTTCCGAGATAGAGGCACCACGTTACACAAGCACAGCTGTGTGTTTGGATTGTAACTTCCGCAATAGAGGCACCACGTTAAAACAAGCACAGCTGTGTGTTTGGTTTGTAACTTCTAACTTCCTCGATAGAGGCACCATGTTAAAACAAGCACAGCTGAGTGTTTGGATTGTAACTTCCGCGATAGAGGCACCACGTTAAAACAAGCACAGCTATGTGTTTGGATTGTAACTTCCACAACAGAGGCACCACGTTAAAACAAGCACAGCTGTGTGTTTGGATAATAAATTCCGCAATAGAGGCACCACGTTAAAACAAGCACAGCTGTGTGTTTGGATTGTATCTTCTAACTTCCTCGATAGAGGCACCACGTTAAAACAAGCACAGCTGAGTGTTTGGATTGTAACTTCCGCGATAGAGGCACCACATTAAAACAAGCACAGCTATGTGTTTGGATTGTAACTTCCGCAACAGAGGCACCACGTTAAAACAAGCACAGCTGTGTGTTTGGATTGTAACTTCCGCGATGGAGGCACCACGTTAAACAAGCACAGCTGTGTGTTTGGATTGTAACTTCCACGATAGATTCACCACGTTAAAACAAGCACAGCTATGTGTTTGGATTGTAACTTCCGCGACAGAGGCAAAACATTAAAACAAGCACAGCTGTGTGTTTCGATTGTAACTTCTGCGACAGAGGCACCACGTTAAAACAAGCACAGCTGTGTGTTTGGATTGTAACTTCCGCGATAGAGGCACCACGTTAAAACAAGCACAGCTGTATGTTTGGATTGTAACTTCCGCGATAGACTCACCACGTTACACGACCACAGCTGTGTGTTTGGATTGTAACTTCCGCGATAGAGGCACCAGTTAAAACAAGCACAGCTGTGTGTTTGGATTGTAACTTCCGCGAAAGAGGCACCACGTTAAAACAAACACAGCTGTGTGTTTGGATTGTAACTTCCGCGACAGAGGCACCACGTTAAAACAAGCACAGCTGTGTGTTTGGATTGTAACTTCCGCGACAGAGGCACCACGTTAAAACAAGCACAGCTATGTGTTTGGATTGTAACTTCAGCGATAGAGGCACCACGTTAAAACAAGCACAGCTATGTGTTTGGATTGTAACTTCCGAGATAGAGGCACCACGTTACACAAGCACAGCTGTGTGTTTGGATTGTAACTTCCGCAATAGAGGCACCACGTTAAAACAAGCACAGCTGTGTGTTTGGTTTGTAACTTCCGCGACAGAGGCACCACATTAAAACAAGCACAGCTGTGTGTTTGGATTGTAACTTCTGCGACAGAGGCACCACGTTAAAACAAGCACAGCTGTGTGTTTGGATTGTAACTTCCGAGATAGAGGCACCACGTTACACAAGCACAGCTGTGTGTTTGGATTGTAACTTCCGCAATAGAGGCACCACGTTAAAACAAGCACAGCTGTGTGTTTGGTTTGTAACTTCTAACTTCCTCGACAGAGGCACCATGTTAAAACAAGCACAGCTGTGTGTTTGGATTGTAACTTCTAACTTCCTCGATAGAGGCACCACGTTAAAACAAGGAAAGCTATGTTTTGGATTTTAACTTCCGCGACAGAGGCACCACGTTAAAACAAGCACAGCTGTGTGTTTGGATTGTAACTTCCGCGACAGAGGCACCACGTTAAAACAAGCACAGCTGTGTGTTTGGATTGTAACTTCCGCGACAGAGGCACCACGTTAAAACAAGCACAGCTGTATGTTTGGATTGTAACTTCCGCGATAGAGGCACCACGTTAAAACAAGCACAGCTGTGTCTTTGGATTGTAACTTCCGCGATAGAGGCACCACGTTAAAACAAGCACAGCTTTGTGTTTGGATTGTAACTTCTGCGATAGAGGCACCACGTTACACAAGCATAGCTGTATGTTTGGATTGTAACTTCCGCGATAGAGGCACCACGTTAAAACAAGCACAGCTGTGTGTTTGGATTGTAACTTCCGCGATAGAGGCACCACGTTAAAACAAGCACAGCTGTGTGTTTGGATTGTAACTTCTAACTTCCTCGATAGAGGCACCACGTTAAAACAAGCACAGCTGAGTGTTTGGATTGTAACTTCCGCGATAGAGGAACCACATTAAAACAAGCACAGCTATGTGTTTGGATTGTAACTTCCGCAACAGAGGCACCACGTTAAAACAAGCACAGCTGTGTGTTTGGATTGTAACTTACGCGATAGAGGCACCACATTAAAAGAAGCACAGCTGTGTGTTTGGATTGTAACTTCTGCGACAGAGGCACCACGTTAAAACAAGCACAGCTGTGTGTTTGGATTGTAACTTCCGAGACAGAGGCACCACGTTAAAACAAGCACAGCTGTATGTTTGGATTGTAACTTCCGCGATAGAGGCACCACGTTACACGACCACAGCTGTGTGTTTGGACTGTAACTTCCGCGATAGAGGTACCATTTAAAACAAGCACAGCTGTGTGTTTGGATTGTAACTTCCGCGAAAGACGCACCACGTTAAAACAAACACAGCTGTGTGTTTGGATTGTAACTTCCGCGACAGAGGCACCACGTTAAAACAAGCACAGCTGTGTGTTTGGATTGTAACTTCCGCGACAGAGGCACCACGTTAAAACAAGCACAGCTATGTGTTTGGATTGTAACTTCTGCGATAGAGGCACCACGTTAAAACAAGCACAGCTATGTGTTTGGATTGTAACTTCCGAGATAGAGGCACCACGTTACACAAGCACAGCTGTGTGTTTGGATTGTAACTTCCGCAATAGAGGCACCACGTTAAAACAAGCACAGCTGTGTGTTTGGTTTGTAACTTCTAACTTCCTCGATAGAGGCACCATGTTAAAACAAGCACAGCTGTGTGTTTGGATTTTAACTTCCGCGATAGAGGCACCATGTTAAAACAAGCACAGCTGTGTGTTTGGATTGTAACTTACGCGACAGAGGCACCACGTTAAAACAAGCACAGCTATGTGTTTGGATTGTAACTTCCGCGACAGAGGCACCACGTTAAAACAAGCACAACTATGTGTTTGGATTGTAACTTCCGTGATAGAGGCACCACGTTACACAAGCACAGCTGTGTGTTTGGATAATAACTTCCGCAATAGAGGCACCACGTTAAAACAAGCACAGCTGTGTGTTTGGATTGTAACTTCTAACTTCCTCGATAGAGGCACCACGTTAAAACAAGGACAGCTATGTTTTGGATTTTAACTTCCCCGACAGAGGCACCACGTTAAAACAAGCACAGCTGTGTGTTTGGATTGTAACTTCCGCGACAGAGGCACCACGTTAAAACAAGCACAGCTGTGTGTTTGGATTGTAACTTCCGCGACAGAGGCACCACGTTAAAACAAGCACAGCTGTATGTTTGGATTGTAACTTCCGCGATAGAGGCACCACGTTAAAACAAGCACAGCTGTGTGTTTGGATTGTAACTTCCGCGATAGAGGCACCACGTTAAAACAAGCACAGCTTTGTGTTTGGATTGTAACTTCTGCGATAGAGGCACCACGTTACACAAGCATAGCTGTATGTTTGGATTGTAACTTCCGCGATAGAGGCACCACGTTAAAACAAGCACAGCTGTGTGTTTGGATTGTAACTTCCGCGATAGAGGCACCACATTAAAACAAGCACAGCTGTGTGTTTGGATTGTAACTTCCGCGATAGAGGCACCACGTTAAAACAAGCACAACTATGTGTTTGGATTGTAACTTCCGCGATAGAGGCACCACGTTACACAAGCACAGCTGTGTGTTTGGATAATAACTTCCGCAATAGAGGCACCACGTTAAAACAAGCACAGCTGTGTGTTTGGATTGTAACTTCTAACTTCCTCGATAGAGGCACCACATTAAAACAAGCACAGCTGAGTGTTTGGATTGTAACTTCCGCGATAGAGGCACCACGTTAAAACAAGCACAGCTATGTGTTTGGATTGTAACTTCCACAACAGAGGCACCACGTTAAAACAAGCACAGCTGTGTGTTTGGATAATAAATTCCGCAATAGAGGCACCACGTTAAAACAAGCACAGCTGTGTGTTTGGATTGTATCTTCTAACTTCCTCGATAGAGGCACCACGTTAAAACAAGCACAGCTGAGTGTTTGGATTGTAACTTCCGCGATAGAGGCACCACATTAAAACAAGCACAGCTATGTGTTTGGATTGTAACTTCCGCAACAGAGGCACCATGTTAAAACAAGCACAGCTGTGTGTTTGGATTGTAACTTCCGCGATGGAGGCACCACGTTAAACAAGCACAGCTGTGTGTTTGGATTGTAACTTCCACGATAGATTCACCACGTTAAAACAAGCACAGCTATGTGTTTGGATTGTAACTTCCGCGACAGAGGCACCACGTTAAAACAAGCACAGCTGTATGTTTGGATTGTAACTTCCGCGATAGAGGCACCACGTTAAAACAAGCACAGCTGTGTGTTTGGATTGTAACTTCCGCGATAGAGGCACCACATTAAAACAAGCACAGCTGTGTGTTTGGATTGTAACTTCCGCGATAGAGGCACCACGTTAAAACAAGCACAACTATGTGTTTGGATTGTAACTTCCGCGATAGAGGCACCACGTTACACAAGCACAGCTGTGTGTTTGGATAATAACTTCCGCAATAGAGGCACCACGTTAAAACAAGCACAGCTGTGTGTTTGGATTGTAACTTCTAACTTCCTCGATAGAGGCACCACATTAAAACAAGCACAGCTGAGTGTTTGGATTGTAACTTCCGCGATAGAGGCACCACGTTAAAACAAGCACAGCTATGTGTTTGGATTGTAACTTCCACAACAGAGGCACCACGTTAAAACAAGCACAGCTGTGTGTTTGGATAATAAATTCCGCAATAGAGGCACCACGTTAAAACAAGCACAGCTGTGTGTTTGGATTGTATCTTCTAACTTCCTCGATAGAGGCACCACGTTAAAACAAGCACAGCTGAGTGTTTGGATTGTAACTTCCGCGATAGAGGCACCACATTAAAACAAGCACAGCTATGTGTTTGGATTGTAACTTCCGCAACAGAGGCACCACGTTAAAACAAGCACAGCTGTGTGTTTGGATTGTAACTTCCGCGATGGAGGCACCACGTTAAACAAGCACAGCTGTGTGTTTGGATTGTAACTTCCACGATAGATTCACCACGTTAAAACAAGCACAGCTATGTGTTTGGATTGTAACTTCCGCGACAGAGGCACCACATTAAAACAAGCACAGCTGTGTGTTTGGATTGTAACTTCTGCGACAGAGGCACCACGTTAAAACAAGCACAGCTGTATGTTTGGATTGTAACTTCCGCGATAGAGGCACCACGTTACACGACCACAGCTGTGTGTTTGGATTGTAACTTCCGCGATAGAGGCACCAGTTAAAACAAGCACAGCTGTGTGTTTGGATTGTAACTTCCGCTAAAGAGGCACCACGTTAAAACAAACACAGCTGTGTGTTTGGATTGTAACTTCCGCGACAGAGGCACCACGTTAAAACAAGCACAGCTGTGTGTTTGGATTGTAACTTCCGCGACAGAGGCACCACGTTAAAACAAGCACAGCTATGTGTTTGGATTGTAACTTCCGCGATAGAGGCACCACGTTAAAACAAGCACAGCTATGTGTTTGGATTGTAACTTCCGAGATAGAGGCACCACGTTACACAAGCACAGCTGTGTGTTTGGATTGTAACTTCCGCAATAGAGGCACCACGTTAAAACAAGCACAGCTGTGTGTTTGGTTTGTAACTTCTAACTTCCTCGATAGAGGCACCATGTTAAAACAAGCACAGCTGTGTGTTTGGATTGTAACTTCCGCGATGGAGGCACCACGTTAAACAAGCACAGCTGTGTGTTTGGATTGTAACTTCCACGATAGATTCACCACGTTAAAACAAGCACAGCTATGTGTTTGGATTGTAACTTCCGCGACAGAGGCACCACATTAAAACAAGCACAGCTGTGTGTTTGGATTGTAACTTCTGCGACAGAGGCACCACGTTAAAACAAGCACAGCTGTGTGTTTGGATTGTAACTTCCGCGACAGAGGCACCACGTTAAAACAAGCACAGCTGTATGTTTGGATTGTAACTTCCGCGATAGAGGCACCACGTTAAAACAAGCACAGCTGTGTGTTTGGATTGTAACTTCCGCGATAGAGGCACCACATTAAAACAAGCACAGCTGTGTGTTTGGATTGTAACATCCGCGATAGAGGCACCACATTAAAACAAGCACAGCTGTGTGTTTGGATTGTAACTTCAGCGATAGAGGCACCACGTTAAAACAAGCACAACTATGTGTTTGGATTGTAACTTCCGCGATAGAGGCACCACGTTACACAAGCACAGCTGTGTGTTTGGATAATAACTTCCGCAATAGAGGCACCACGTTAAAACAAGCACAGCTGTGTGTTTGGATTGTAACTTCTAACTTCCTCGATAGAGGCACCACATTAAAACAAGCACAGATGAGTGTTTGGATTGTAACTTCCGCGATAGAGGCACCACGTTAAAACAAGCACAGCTATGTGTTTGGATTGTAACTTCCACAACAGAGGCACCACGTTAAAACAAGCACAGCTGTGTGTTTGGATAATAAATTCCGCAATAGAGGCACCACGTTAAAACAAGCACAGCTGTGTGTTTGGATTGTATCTTCTAACTTCCTCGATAAAGGCACCACGTTAAAACAAGCACAGCTGAGTGTTTGGATTGTAACTTCCGCGATAGAGGCACCACATTAAAACAAGCACAGCTATGTGTTTGGATTGTAACTTCCGCAACAGAGGCACCACGTTAAAACAAGCACAGCTGTGTGTTTGGATTGTAACTTCCGCGATGGAGGCACCACGTTAAACAAGCACAGCTGTGTGTTTGGATTGTAACTTCCACGATAGATTCACCACGTTAAAACAAGCACAGCTATGTGTTTGGATTGTAACTTCCGCGACAGAGGCACCACATTAAAACAAGCACAGCTGTGTGTTTGGATTGTAACTTCTGCGACAAAGGCACCACGTTAAAACAAGCACAGCTGTATGTTTGGATTGTAACTTCCGCGATAGAGGCACCACGTTACACGACCACAGCTGTGTGTTTGGATTGTAACTTCCGCGATAGAGGCACCAGTTAAAACAAGCACAGCTGTGTGTTTGGATTGTAACTTCCGCTAAAGAGGCACCACGTTAAAACAAACACAGCTGTGTGTTTGGATTGTAACTTCCGCGACAGAGGCACCACGTTAAAACAAGCACAGCTGTGTGTTTGGATTGTAACTTCCGCGACAGAGGCACCACGTTAAAACAAGCACAGCTATGTGTTTGGATTGTAACTTCCGCGATAGAGGCACCACGTTAAAACAAGCACAGCTATGTGTTTGGATTGTAACTTCCGAGATAGAGGCACCACGTTACACAAGCACAGCTGTGTGTTTGGATTGTAACTTCCGCAATAGAGGCACCACGTTAAAACAAGCACAGCTGTGTGTTTTGTTTGTAACTTCTAACTTCCTCGATAGAGGCACCATGTTAAAACAAGCACAGCTGTGTGTTTGGATTGTAACTTCTAACTTCCTCGATAGAGGCACCATGTTAAAACAAGCACAGCTGTGTGTTTGGATTGTAACTTCCGCGATGGAGGCACCACGTTAAACAAGCACAGCTGTGTGTTTGGATTGTAACTTCCACGATAGATTCACCACGTTAAAACAAGCACAGCTATGTGTTTGGATTGTAACTTCCGCGACAGAGGCACCACATTAAAACAAGCACAGCTGTGTGTTTGGATTGTAACTTCTGCGACAGAGGCACCACGTTAAAACAAGCACAGCTGTGTGTTTGGATTGTAACTTCCGCGACAGAGGCACCACGTTAAAACAAGCACAGCTGTATGTTTGGATTGTAACTTCCGCGATAGAGGCACCACGTTAAAACAAGCACAGCTGTGTGTTTGGATTGTAACTTCCGCGATAGAGGCACCACATTAAAACAAGCACAGCTGTGTGTTTGGATTGTAACTTCCGCGATAGAGGCACCACATTAAAACAAGCACAGCTGTGTGTTTGGATTGTAACTTCAGCGATAGAGGCACCACGTTAAAACAAGCACAACTATGTGTTTGGATTGTAACTTCCGCGATAGAGGCACCACGTTACACAAGCACAGCTGTGTGTTTGGATAATAACTTCCGCAATAGAGGCACCACGTTAAAACAAGCACAGCTGTGTGTTTGGATTGTAACTTCTAACTTCCTCGATAGAGGCACCACATTAAAACAAGCACAGATGAGTGTTTGGATTGTAACTTCCGCGATAGAGGCACCACGTTAAAACAAGCACAGCTATGTGTTTGGATTGTAACTTCCACAACAGAGGCAACACGTTAAAACAAGCACAGCTGTGTGTTTGGATAATAAATTCCGCAATAGAGGCACCACGTTAAAACAAGCACAGCTGTGTGTTTGGATTGTATCTTCTAACTTCCTCGATAAAGGCACCACGTTAAAACAAGCACAGCTGACTGTTTGGATTGTAACTTCCGCGATAGAGGCACCACATTAAAACAAGCACAGCTATGTGTTTGGATTGTAACTTCCGCAACAGAGGCACCACGTTAAAACAAGCACAGCTGTGTGTTTGGATTGTAACTTCCGCGATGGAGGCACCACGTTAAACAAGCACAGCTGTGTGTTTGGATTGTAACTTCCACGATAGATTCACCACGTTAAAACAAGCACTGCTGTGTGTTTGGATTGTAACTTCCGCGACAGAGGCACCACGTTAAAACAAGCACAGCTATGTGTTTGGATTGTAACTTCCGCGATAGAGGCACCACGTTAAAACAAGCACAGCTATGTGTTTGGATTGTAACTTCCGAGATAGAGGCACCACGTTACACAAGCACAGCTGTGTGTTTGGATTGTAACTTCCGCAATAGAGGCACCACGTTAAAACAAGCACAGCTGTGTGTTTTGTTTGTAACTTCTAACTTCCTCGATAGAGGCACCATGTTAAAACAAGCACAGCTGTGTGTTTGGATTGTAACTTCTTACTTCCTCGATAGAGGCACCACGTTAAAACAAGGACAGCTATGTTTTGGATTTTAACTTCCGCGACAGAGGCACCACGTTAAAACAAGCACAGCTGTGTTTTTGGATTGTAACTTCCGCGACAGAGGCACCACGTTAAAACAAGCACAGCTGTGTGTTTGGATTGTAACTTCCGCGACAGAGGCACCACGTTAAAACAAGCACAGCTGTATGTTTGGATTGTAACTTCCGCGATAGAGGCACCACGTTAAAACAAGCACAGCTTTGTGTTTGGATTGTAACTTCTGCGATAGAGGCACCACGTTACACAAGCATAGCTGTATGTTTGGATTGTAACTTCCGCGATAGAGGCACCACGTTAAAACAAGCACAGCTGTGTGTTTGGATTGTAACTTCCGCGATAGAGGCACCACGTTAAAACAAGCACAGCTATGTGTTTGGATTGTAACTTCCGCAACAGAGGCACCACGTTAAAACAAGCACAGCTGTGTGTTTGGATTGTAACTTTCGCGATGGAGGCACCACGTTAAACAAGTACAGCTGTGTGTTTGGATTGTAACATCCACGATAGATTCACCACGTTAAAACAAGCACAGCTATGTGTTTGGATTGTAACTTCCGCGACAGAGGCACCACATTAAAACAAGCACAGCTGTGTGTTTGGATTGTAACTTCTGCGACAGAGGCACTACGTTAAAACAAGCACAGCTGTGTGTTTGGATTGTAACTTCCTCGACAGAGGCACCACGTTAAAACAAGCACAGCTGTATGTTTGGATTGTAACTTCCGCGATAGAGGCACCACGTTACACAAGCACATCTGTGTGTTTGGATAATAACTTCCGCAATAGAGGCACCACGTTAAAACAAGCACAGCTGTGTGTTTGGATTGTAACTTCTAACTTCCTCGATAGAGGCACCACATTAAAACAAGCACAGCTGAGTGTTTGGATTGTAACTTCCGCGATAGAGGCACCACGTTAAAACAAGCACAGCTATGTGTTTGGTTTGTAACTTCTAACTTCCTCGATAGAGGCACCATGTTAAAACAAGCACAGCTGTGTGTTTGGATTTTAACTTCCGCGATAGAGGCACCATGTTAAAACAAGCACAGCTGTGTGTTTGGATTGTAACTTACGCGACAGAGGCACCACGTTAAAACAAGCACAGCTATGTGTTTGGATTGTAACTTCCGCGACAGAGGCACCACGTTAAAACAAGCACAACTATGTGTTTGGATTGTAACTTCCGTGATAGAGGCACCACGTTACACAAGCACAGCTGTGTGTTTGGATAATAACTTCCGCAATAGAGGCACCACGTTAAAACAAGCACAGCTGTGTGTTTGGATTGTAACTTCTAACTTCCTCGATAGAGGCACCACGTTAAAACAAGGACAGCTATGTTTTGGATTTTAACTTCCCCGACAGAGGCACCACGTTAAAACAAGCACAGCTGTGTGTTTGGATTGTAACTTCCGCGACAGAGGCACCACGTTAAAACAAGCACAGCTGTGTGTTTGGATTGTAACTTCCGCGACAGAGGCACCACGTTAAAACAAGCACAGCTGTATGTTTGGATTGTAACTTCCGCGATAGAGGCACCACGTTAAAACAATCACAGCTGTGTGTTTGGATTGTAACTTCCGCGATAGAGGCACCACGTTAAAACAAGCACAGCTTTGTGTTTGGATTGTAACTTCTGCGATAGAGGCACCACGTTACACAAGCATAGCTGTATGTTTGGATTGTAACTTCCGCGATAGAGGCACCACGTTAAAACAAGCACAGCTGTGTGTTTGGATTGTAACTTCCGCGATAGAGGCACCACATTAAAACAAGCACAGCTGTGTGTTTGGATTGTAACTTCCGCGATAGAGGCACCACGTTAAAACAAGCACAACTATGTGTTTGGATTGTAACTTCCGCGATAGAGGCACCACGTTACACAAGCACAGCTGTGTGTTTGGATAATAATTTCCGCAATAGAGGCACCACGTTAAAACAAGCACAGCTGTGTGTTTGGATTGTAACTTCTAACTTCCTCGATAGAGGCACCACATTAAAACAAGCACAGCTGAGTGTTTGGATTGTAACTTCCGCGATAGAGGCACCACGTTAAAACAAGCACAGCTATGTGTTTGGATTGTAACTTCCACAACAGAGGCACCACGTTAAAACAAGCACAGCTGTGTGTTTGGATAATAAATTCCGCAATAGAGGCACCACGTTAAAACAAGCACAGCTGTGTGTTTGGATTGTATCTTCTAACTTCCTCGATAGAGGCACCACGTTAAAACAAGCACAGCTGAGTGTTTGGATTGTAACTTCCGCGATAGAGGCACCACATTAAAACAAGCACAGCTATGTGTTTGGATTGTAACTTCCGCAACAGAGGCACCACGTTAAAACAAGCACAGCTGTGTGTTTGGATTGTAACTTCCGCGATGGAGGCACCACGTTAAACAAGCACAGCTGTGTGTTTGGATTGTAACTTCCACGATAGATTCACCACGTTAAAACAAGCACAGCTATGTGTTTGGATTGTAACTTCCGCGACAGAGGCACCACATTAAAACAAGCACAGCTGTGTGTTTGGATTGTAACTTCTGCGACAGAGGCACCACGTTAAAACAAGCACAGCTGTGTGTTTGGATTGTAACTTCCGCGACAGAGGCACCACGTTAAAACAAGCACAGCTGTATGTTTGGATTGTAACTTCCGCGATAGAGGCACCACGTTAAAACAAGCACAGCTGTGTGTTTGGATTGTAACTTCCGCGATAGAGGCACCACATTAAAACAAGCACAGCTGTGTGTTTGGATTGTAACTTCCGCGATAGAGGCACCACGTTAAAACAAGCACAACTATGTGTTTGGATTGTAACTTCCGCGATAGAGGCACCACGTTACACAAGCACAGCTGTGTGTTTGGATAATAACTTCCGCAATAGAGGCACCACGTTAAAACAAGCACAGCTGTGTGTTTGGATTGTAACTTCTAACTTCCTCGATAGAGGCACCACATTAAAACAAGCACAGCTGAGTGTTTGGATTGTAACTTCCGCGATAGAGGCACCACGTTAAAACAAGCACAGCTATGTGTTTGGATTGTAACTTCCACAACAGAGGCACCACGTTAAAACAAGCACAGCTGTGTGTTTGGATAATAAATTCCGCAATAGAGGCACCACGTTAAAACAAGCACAGCTGTGTGTTTGGATTGTATCTTCTAACTTCCTCGATAGAGGCACCACGTTAAAACAAGCACAGCTGAGTGTTTGGATTGTAACTTCCGCGATAGAGGCACCACATTAAAACAAGCACAGCTATGTGTTTGGATTGTAACTTCCGCAACAGAGGCACCACGTTAAAACAAGCACAGCTGTGTGTTTGGATTGTAACTTCCGCGATGGAGGCACCACGTTAAACAAGCACAGCTGTGTGTTTGGATTGTAACTTCCACGATAGATTCACCACGTTAAAACAAGCACAGCTATGTGTTTGGATTGTAACTTCCGCGACAGAGGCACCACATTAAAACAAGCACAGCTGTGTGTTTGGATTGTAACTTCTGCGACAGAGGCACCACGTTAAAACAAGCACAGCTGTATGTTTGGATTGTAACTTCCGCGATAGAGGCACCACGTAACACGACCACAGCTGTGTGTTTGGATTGTAACTTCCGCGATAGAGGCACCAGTTAAAACAAGCACAGCTGTGTGTTTGGATTGTAACTTCCGCTAAAGAGGCACCACGTTAAAACAAACACAGCTGTGTGTTTGGATTGTAACTTCCGCGACAGAGGCACCACGTTAAAACAAGCACAGCTGTGTGTTTGGATTGTAACTTCCGCGACAGAGGCACCACGTTAAAACAAGCACAGCTATGTGTTTGGATTGTAACTTCCGCGATAGAGGCACCACGTTACACAAGCACAGCTGTGTGTTTGGATTGTAACTTCCGCAATAGAGGCACCACGTTAAAACAAGCACAGCTGTGTGTTTGGTTTGTAACTTCTAACTTCCTCGATAGAGGCACCATGTTAAAACAAGCACAGCTGTGTGTTTGGATTGTAACTTCCGCGATGGAGGCACCACGTTAAACAAGCACAGCTGTGTGTTTGGATTGTAACTTCCACGATAGATTCACCACGTTAAAACAAGCACAACTATGTGTTTGGATTGTAACTTCCGCGACAGAGGCACCACATTAAAACAAGCACAGCTGTGTGTTTGGATTGTAACTTCTGCGACAGAGGCACCACGTTAAAACAAGCACAGCTGTGTGTTTGGATTGTAACTTCCGCGACAGAGGCACCACGTTAAAACAAGCACAGCTGTATGTTTGGATTGTAACTTCCGCGATAGAGGCACCACGTTAAAACAAGCACAGCTGTGTGTTTGGATTGTAACTTCCGCGATAGAGGCACCACATTAAAACAAGCACAGCTGTGTGTTTGGATTGTAACTTCCGCGATAGAGGCACCACGTTAAAACAAGCACAACTATGTGTTTGGATTGTAACTTCCGCGATAGAGGCACCACGTTACACAAGCACAGCTGTGTGTTTGGATAATAACTTCCGCAATAGAGGCACCACATTAAAACAAGCACAGCTGAGTGTTTGGATTGTAACTTCCGCGATAGAGGCACCACGTTAAAACAAGCACAGCTATGTGTTTGGATTGTAACTTCCACAACAGAGGCACCACGTTAAAACAAGCACAGCTGTGTGTTTGGATAATAAATTCCACAATAGAGGCACCACGTTAAAACAAGCACAGCTGTGTGTTTGGATTGTATCTTCTAACTTCCTCGATAGAGGCACCACGTTAAAACAAGCACAGCTGAGTGTTTGGATTGTAACTTCCGCGATAGAGGCACCACGTTAAAACAAGCACAGCTGTGTGTTTGGATTGTAACTTCCGCAACAGAGGCACCACGTTAAAACAAGCACAGCTGTGTGTTTGGATTGTAACTTCTAACTTCCTCGATAGAGGCACCACATTAAAACAAGCACAGCTGAGTGTTTGGATTGTAACTTCCGCGATAGAGGCACCACGTTAAAACAAGCACAGCTATGTGTTTGGATTGTAACTTCCACAACAGAGGCACCACGTTAAAACAAGCACAGCTTTGTGTTTGGATAATAAATTCCGCAATAGAGGCACCACGTTAAAACAAGCACAGCTGTGTGTTTGGATTGTATCTTCTAACTTCCTCGATAGAGGCACCACGTTAAAACAAGCACAGCTGAGTGTTTGGATTGTAACTTCCGCGATAGAGGCACCACATTAAAACAAGCAAAGCTATGTGTTTGGATTGTAACTTCCGCAACAGAGGCAACACGTTAAAACAAGCACAGCTGTGTGTTTGGATTGTAACTTCCGCGATGGAGGCACCACGTTAAACAAGCACAGCTGTGTGTTTGGATTGTAACTTCCACGATAGATTCACCACGTTAAAACAAGCACAGCTATGTGTTTGGATTGTAACTTCCGCGACAGAGGCACCACATTAAAACAAGCACAGCTGTGTGTTTGGATTGTAACTTCTGCGACAGAGGCACCACGTTAAAACAAGCACAGCTGTGTGTTTGGATTGTAACTTCCGCGACAGAGGCACCACGTTAAAACAAGAACAGCTGTATGTTTGGATTGTAACTTCCGCGATAGAGGCACCACGTTACACGACCACAGCTGTGTGTTTGGATTGTAACTTCCGCGATAGAGGCACCAGTTAAAACAAGCACAGCTGTGTGTTTGGATTGTAACTTCCGCGAAAGAGGCACCACGTTAAAACAAACACAGCTGTGTGTTTGGATTGTAACTTCCGCGACAGAGGCACCACGTTAAAACAAGCACAGCTGTGTGTTTGGATTGTAACTTCCGCGACAGAGGCACCACGTTAAAACAAGCACAGCTATGTGTTTGGATTGTAACTTCCGCGATAGAGGCACCACGTTAAAACAAGCACAGCTGTGTGTTTGGATTGTAACTTCCGCGATAGAGGCACCACGTTAAAACAAGCACAGCTTTGTGTTTGGATTGTAACTTCTGCGATAGAGGCACCACGTTACACAAGCATAGCTGTATGTTTGGATTGTAACTTCCGCGATAGAGGCACCACGTTAAAACAAGCACAGCTGTGTGTTTGGATTGTAACTTCCGCGATAGAGGCACCACGTTAAAACAAGCACAGCTATGTGTTTGGATTGTAACTTCCGCAACAGAGGCACCACGTTAAAACAAGCACAGCTGTGTGTTTGGATTGTAACTTTCGCGATGGAGGCACCACGTTAAACAAGCACAGCTGTGTGTTTGGATTGTAACTTCCACGATAGATTCACCACGTTAAAACAAGCACAGCTATGTGTTTGGATTGTAACTTCCGCGACAGAGGCACCACATTAAAACAAGCACAGCTGTGTGTTTGGATTGTAACTTCTGCGACAGAGGCACCACGTTAAAACAAGCACAGCTGTGTGTTTGGATTGTAACTTCCGCGACAGAGGCACCACGTTAAAACAAGCACAGCTGTATGTTTGGATTGTAACTTCCGCGATAGAGGCACCACGTTAAAACAAGCACAGCTGTGTGTTTGGATTGTAACTTCCGCGATAGAGGCACCACATTAAAACAAGCACAGCTGTGTGTTTGGATTGTAACTTCCGCGATAGAGGCACCACGTTAAAACAAGCACAACTATGTGTTTGGATTGTAACTTCCGCGATAGAGGCACCACGTTACACAAGCACAGCTGTGTGTTTGGATAATAACTTCCGCAATAGAGGCACCATGTTAAAACAAGCACAGCTGTGTGTTTGGATTGTAACTTCTAACTTCCTCGATAGAGGCACCACATTAAAACAAGCACAGCTGAGTGTTTGGATTGTAACTTCCGCGATAGAGGCACCACGTTAAAACAAGCACAGCTATGTGTTTGGATTGTAACTTCCACAACAGAGGCACCACGTTAAAACAAGCACAGCTTTGTGTTTGGATAATAAATTCCGCAATAGAGGCACCACGTTAAAACAAGCACAGCTGTGTGTTTGGATTGTATCTTCTAACTTCCTCGATAGAGGCACCACGTTAAAACAAGAACAGCTGTATGTTTGGATTGTAACTTCCGCGATCGAGGCACCACGTTACACGACCACAGCTGTGTGTTTGGATTGTAACTTCCGCGATAGAGGCACCAGTTAAAACAAGCACAGCTGTGTGTTTGGATTGTAACTTCCGCGAAAGAGGCACCACGTTAAAACAAACACAGCTGTGTGTTTGGATTGTAACTTCCGCGACAGAGGCACCACGTTAAAACAAGCACAGCTGTGTGTTTGGATTGTAACTTCCGCGACAGAGGCACCACGTTAAAACAAGCACAGCTATGTGTTTGGATTGTAACTTCCGCGATAGAGGCACCACGTTAAAACAAGCACAGCTATGTGTTTGGATTGTAACTTCCGAGATAGAGGCACCACGTTACACAAGCACAGCTGTGTGTTTGGATTGTAACTTCCGCAATAGAGGCACAACGTTAAAATAAGCACAGCTGTGTGTTTGGTTTGTAACTTCTAACTTCCTCGATAGAGGCACCATGTTAAAACAAGCACAGCTGTGTGTTTGGATTGTAAATTCTAACTTCCTCGATAGAGGCACCACGTTAAAACAAGGACAGCTATGTTTTGGATTTTAACTTCCGCGACAGAGGCACCACGTTAAAACAAGCACAGCTGTGTTTTTGGATTGTAACTTCCGCGACAGAGGCACCACGTTAAAACAAGCACAGCTGTATGTTTGGATTGTAACTTCCGCGATAGAGGCACCACGTTAAAACAAGCACAGCTGTGTGTTTGGATTGTAACTTCCGCGATAGAGGCACCACGTTAAAACAAGCACAGCTTTGTGTTTGGATTGTAACTTCTGCCATAGAGGCACCACGTTACACAAGCATAGCTGTATGTTTGGATTGTAACTTCCGCGATAGAGGCACCACGTTAAAACAAGCACAGCTGTGTGTTTGGATTGTAACTTCCGCGATAGAGGCACCACGTTAAAACAAGCACAGCTGTGTGTTTGGATTGTAACTTCCGCGATAGAGGCACCACGTTAAAACAAGCACAACTATGTGTTTGGATTGTAACTTCCGCGATAGAGGCACCACGTTACACAAGCACAGCTGTGTGTTTGGATAATAACTTCCGCAATAGAGGCACCACGTTAAAACAAGCACAGCTGTGTTTTTGGATTGTAACTTCTAACTTCCTCGATAGAGGCACCACATTAAAACAAGCACAGCTGAGTGTTTGGATTGTAACTTCCGCGATAGAGGCACCACGTTAAAACAAGCACAGCTATGTGTTTGGATTGTAACTTCCACAACAGAGGCACCACGTTAAAACAAGCACAGCTGTGTGTTTGGATAATAACTTCCGCAATAGAGGCACCACGTTAAAACAAGCACAGCTGTGTGTTTGGATTGTAACTTCCGCGATAGAGGCACTTCGTTAAAACAAGCACAGCTTTGTGTTTGGATTGTAACTTCTGCGATAGAGGCACCACGTTACACAAGCATAGCTGTATGTTTGGATTGTAACTTCCGAAGATAGAGGCACCACGTTAAAACAAGCACAGCTGTGTGTTTGGATTGTAACTTCCGCGATAGAGGCACCACGTTAAAACAAGCACAGCTGTGTGTTTGGATTGTAACTTCCGCGATAGAGGCACCACGTTAAAACAAGCACAGCTATGTGTTTGGATTGTAACTTCCGCAACAGAGGCACCACGTTAAAACAAGCACAGCTGTGTGTTTGGATTGTAACTTTCGCGATGGAGGCACCACGTTAAACAAGCACAGCTGTGTGTTTGGATTGTAACTTCCACGATAGATTCACCACGTTAAAACAAGCACAGCTATGTGTTTGGATTGTAACTTCCGCGACAGAGGCACCACATTAAAACAAGCACAGCTGTGTGTTTGGATTGTAACTTCTGCGACAGAGGCACCACGTTAAAACAAGCACAGCTGTGTGTTTGGATTGTAACTTCCGCGACAGAGGCACCACGTTAAAACAAGCACAGCTGTATGTTTGGATTGTAACTTCCGCGATAGAGGCACCACGTTAAAACAAGCACAGCTGTGTGTTTGGATTGTAACTTCCGCGATAGAGGCACCACATTAAAACAAGCACAGCTGTGTGTTTGGATTGTAACTTCCGCGATAGAGGCACCACGTTAAAACAAGCACAACTATGTGTTTGGATTGTAACTTCCGCGATAGAGGCACCACGTTACACAAGCACAGCTGTGTGTTTGGATAATAACTTCCGCAATAGAGGCACCATGTTAAAACAAGCACAGCTGTGTGTTTGGATTGTAACTTCTAACTTCCTCGATAGAGGCACCACATTAAAACAAGCACAGCTGAGTGTTTGGATTGTAACTTCCGCGATAGAGGCACCACGTTAAAACAAGCACAGCTATGTGTTTGGATTGTAACTTCCACGATAGATTCACCACGTTAAAACAAGCACAGCTATGTGTTTGGATTGTAACTTCCGCGACAGAGGCACCACATTAAAACAAGCACAGCTGTGTGTTTGGATTGTAACTTCTGCGATAGAGGCACCACGTTACACGACCACAGCTGTGTGTTTGGATTGTAACTTCCGCGATAGAGGCACCAGTTAAAACAAGCACAGCTGTGTGTTTGGATTGTAACTTCCGCTAAAGAGGCACCACGTTAAAACAAACACAGCTGTGTGTTTGGATTGTAACTTCCGCGACAGAGGCACCACGTTAAAACAAGCACAGCTGTGTGTTTGGATTGTAACTTCCGCGACAGAGGCACCACGTTAAAACAAGCACAGCTATGTGTTTGGATTGTAACTTCCGCGATAGAGGCACCACGTTACACAAGCACAGCTGTGTGTTTGGATTGTAACTTCCGCAATAGAGGCACCACGTTAAAACAAGCACAGCTGTGTGTTTGGTTTGTAACTTCTAACTTCCTCGATAGAGGCACCATGTTAAAACAAGCACAGCTGTGTGTTTGGATTGTAACTTCCGCGATGGAGGCACCACGTTAAACAAGCACAGCTGTGTGTTTGGATTGTAACTTCCACGATAGATTCACCACGTTAAAACAAGCACAACTATGTGTTTGGATTGTAACTTCCGCGACAGAGGCACCACATTAAAACAAGCACAGCTGTGTGTTTGGATTGTAACTTCTGCGACAGAGGCACCACGTTAAAACAAGCACAGCTGTGTGTTTGGATTGTAACTTCCGCGACAGAGGCACCACGTTAAAACAAGCACAGCTGTATGTTTGGATTGTAACTTCCGCGATAGAGGCACCACGTTAAAACAAGCACAGCTGTGTGTTTGGATTGTAACTTCCGCGATAGAGGCACCACATTAAAACAAGCACAGCTGTGTGTTTGGATTGTAACTTCCGCGATAGAGGCACCACGTTAAAACAAGCACAACTATGTGTTTGGATTGTAACTTCCGCGATAGAGGCACCACGTTACACAAGCACAGCTGTGTGTTTGGATAATAACTTCCGCAATAGAGGCACCACATTAAAACAAGCACAGCTGAGTGTTTGGATTGTAACTTCCGCGATAGAGGCACCACGTTAAAACAAGCACAGCTATGTGTTTGGATTGTAACTTCCACAACAGAGGCACCACGTTAAAACAAGCACAGCTGTGTGTTTGGATAATAAATTCCACAATAGAGGCACCACGTTAAAACAAGCACAGCTGTGTGTTTGGATTGTATCTTCTAACTTCCTCGATAGAGGCACCACGTTAAAACAAGCACAGCTGAGTGTTTGGATTGTAACTTCCGCGATAGAGGCACCACGTTAAAACAAGCACAGCTGTGTGTTTGGATTGTAACTTCCGCAACAGAGGCACCACGTTAAAACAAGCACAGCTGTGTGTTTGGATTGTAACTTCTAACTTCCTCGATAGAGGCACCACATTAAAACAAGCACAGCTGAGTGTTTGGATTGTAACTTCCGCGATAGAGGCACCACGTTAAAACAAGCACAGCTATGTGTTTGGATTGTAACTTCCACAACAGAGGCACCACGTTAAAACAAGCACAGCTTTGTGTTTGGATAATAAATTCCGCAATAGAGGCACCACGTTAAAACAAGCACAGCTGTGTGTTTGGATTGTATCTTCTAACTTCCTCGATAGAGGCACCACGTTAAAACAAGCACAGCTGAGTGTTTGGATTGTAACTTCCGCGATAGAGGCACCACATTAAAACAAGCACAGCTATGTGTTTGGATTGTAACTTCCGCAACAGAGGCACCACGTTAAAACAAGCACAGCTGTGTGTTTGGATTGTAACTTCCGCGATGGAGGCACCACGTTAAACAAGCACAGCTGTGTGTTTGGATTGTAACTTCCACGATAGATTCACCACGTTAAAACAAGCACAGCTATGTGTTTGGATTGTAACTTCCGCGACAGAGGCACCACATTAAAACAAGCACAGCTGTGTGTTTGGATTGTAACTTCTGCGACAGAGGCACCACGTTAAAACAAGCACAGCTGTGTGTTTGGATTGTAACTTCCGCGACAGAGGCACCACGTTAAAACAAGAACAGCTGTATGTTTGGATTGTAACTTCCGCGATAGAGGCACCACGTTACACGACCACAGCTGTGTGTTTGGATTGTAACTTCCGCGATAGAGGCACCAGTTAAAACAAGCACAGCTGTGTGTTTGGATTGTAACTTCCGCGAAAGAGGCACCACGTTAAAACAAACACAGCTGTGTGTTTGGATTGTAACTTCCGCGACAGAGGCACCACGTTAAAACAAGCACAGCTGTGTGTTTGGATTGTAACTTCCGCGACAGAGGCACCACGTTAAAACAAGCACAGCTATGTGTTTGGATTGTAACTTCCGCGATAGAGGCACCACGTTAAAACAAGCACAGCTGTGTGTTTGGATTGTAACTTCCGCGATAGAGGCACCACGTTAAAACAAGCACAGCTTTGTGTTTGGATTGTAACTTCTGCGATAGAGGCACCACGTTACACAAGCATAGCTGTATGTTTGGATTGTAACTTCCGCGATAGAGGCACCACGTTAAAACAAGCACAGCTGTGTGTTTGGATTGTAACTTCCGCGATAGAGGCACCACGTTAAAACAAGCACAGCTATGTGTTTGGATTGTAACTTCCGCAACAGAGGCACCACGTTAAAACAAGCACAGCTGTGTGTTTGGATTGTAACTTTCGCGATGGAGGCACCACGTTAAACAAGCACAGCTGTGTGTTTGGATTGTAACTTCCACGATAGATTCACCACGTTAAAACAAGCACAGCTATGTGTTTGGATTGTAACTTCCGCGACAGAGGCACCACATTAAAACAAGCACAGCTGTGTGTTTGGATTGTAACTTCTGCGACAGAGGCACCACGTTAAAACAAGCACAGCTGTGTGTTTGGATTGTAACTTCCGCGACAGAGGCACCACGTTAAAACAAGCACAGCTGTATGTTTGGATTGTAACTTCCGCGATAGAGGCACCACGTTAAAACAAGCACAGCTGTGTGTTTGGATTGTAACTTCCGCGATAGAGGCACCACATTAAAACAAGCACAGCTGTGTGTTTGGATTGTAACTTCCGCGATAGAGGCACCACGTTAAAACAAGCACAACTATGTGTTTGGATTGTAACTTCCGCGATAGAGGCACCACGTTACACAAGCACAGCTGTGTGTTTGGATAATAACTTCCGCAATAGAGGCACCATGTTAAAACAAGCACAGCTGTGTGTTTGGATTGTAACTTCTAACTTCCTCGATAGAGGCACCACATTAAAACAAGCACAGCTGAGTGTTTGGATTGTAACTTCCGCGATAGAGGCACCACGTTAAAACAAGCACAGCTATGTGTTTGGATTGTAACTTCCACAACAGAGGCACCACGTTAAAACAAGCACAGCTTTGTGTTTGGATAATAAATTCCGCAATAGAGGCACCACGTTAAAACAAGCACAGCTGTGTGTTTGGATTGTATCTTCTAACTTCCTCGATAGAGGCACCACGTTAAAACAAGAACAGCTGTATGTTTGGATTGTAACTTCCGCGATCGAGGCACCACGTTACACGACCACAGCTGTGTGTTTGGATTGTAACTTCCGCGATAGAGGCACCAGTTAAAACAAGCACAGCTGTGTGTTTGGATTGTAACTTCCGCGAAAGAGGCACCACGTTAAAACAAACACAGCTGTGTGTTTGGATTGTAACTTCCGCGACAGAGGCACCACGTTAAAACAAGCACAGCTGTGTGTTTGGATTGTAACTTCCGCGACAGAGGCACCACGTTAAAACAAGCACAGCTATGTGTTTGGATTGTAACTTCCGCGATAGAGGCACCACGTTAAAACAAGCACAGCTATGTGTTTGGATTGTAACTTCCGAGATAGAGGCACCACGTTACACAAGCACAGCTGTGTGTTTGGATTGTAACTTCCGCAATAGAGGCACAACGTTAAAATAAGCACAGCTGTGTGTTTGGTTTGTAACTTCTAACTTCCTCGATAGAGGCACCATGTTAAAACAAGCACAGCTGTGTGTTTGGATTGTAACTTCTAACTTCCTCGATAGAGGCACCACGTTAAAACAAGGACAGCTATGTTTTGGATTTTAACTTCCGCGACAGAGGCACCACGTTAAAACAAGCACAGCTGTGTTTTTGGATTGTAACTTCCGCGACAGAGGCACCACGTTAAAACAAGCACAGCTGTATGTTTGGATTGTAACTTCCGCGATAGAGGCACCACGTTAAAACAAGCACAGCTGTGTGTTTGGATTGTAACTTCCGCGATAGAGGCACCACGTTAAAACAAGCACAGCTTTGTGTTTGGATTGTAACTTCTGCCATAGAGGCACCACGTTACACAAGCATAGCTGTATGTTTGGATTGTAACTTCCGCGATAGAGGCACCACGTTAAAACAAGCACAGCTGTGTGTTTGGATTGTAACTTCCGCGATAGAGGCACCACGTTAAAACAAGCACAGCTGTGTGTTTGGATTGTAACTTCCGCGATAGAGGCACCACGTTAAAACAAGCACAACTATGTGTTTGGATTGTAACTTCCGCGATAGAGGCACCACGTTACACAAGCACAGCTGTGTGTTTGGATAATAACTTCCGCAATAGAGGCACCACGTTAAAACAAGCACAGCTGTGTTTTTGGATTGTAACTTCTAACTTCCTCGATAGAGGCACCACATTAAAACAAGCACAGCTGAGTGTTTGGATTGTAACTTCCGCGATAGAGGCACCACGTTAAAACAAGCACAGCTATGTGTTTGGATTGTAACTTCCACAACAGAGGCACCACTTTAAAACAAGCACAGCTGTGTGTTTGGATAATAACTTCCGCAATAGAGGCACCACGTTAAAACAAGCACAGCTGTGTGTTTGGATTGTAACTTCCGCGATAGAGGCACTTCGTTAAAACAAGCACAGCTTTGTGTTTGGATTGTAACTTCTGCGATAGAGGCACCACGTTACACAAGCATAGCTGTATGTTTGGATTGTAACTTCCGAAGATAGAGGCACCACGTTAAAACAAGCACAGCTGTGTGTTTGGATTGTAACTTCCGCGATAGAGGCACCACGTTAAAACAAGCACAGCTGTGTGTTTGGATTGTAACTTCCGCGATAGAGGCACCACGTTAAAACAAGCACAGCTATGTGTTTGGATTGTAACTTCCGCAACAGAGGCACCACGTTAAAACAAGCACAGCTGTGTGTTTGGATTGTAACTTTCGCGATGGAGGCACCACGTTAAACAAGCACAGCTGTGTGTTTGGATTGTAACTTCCACGATAGATTCACCACGTTAAAACAAGCACAGCTATGTGTTTGGATTGTAACTTCCGCGACAGAGGCACCACATTAAAACAAGCACAGCTGTGTGTTTGGATTGTAACTTCTGCGACAGAGGCACCACGTTAAAACAAGCACAGCTGTGTGTTTGGATTGTAACTTCCGCGACAGAGGCACCACGTTAAAACAAGCACAGCTGTATGTTTGGATTGTAACTTCCGCGATAGAGGCACCACGTTAAAACAAGCACAGCTGTGTGTTTGGATTGTAACTTCCGCGATAGAGGCACCACATTAAAACAAGCACAGCTGTGTGTTTGGATTGTAACTTCCGCGATAGAGGCACCACGTTAAAACAAGCACAACTATGTGTTTGGATTGTAACTTCCGCGATAGAGGCACCACGTTACACAAGCACAGCTGTGTGTTTGGATAATAACTTCCGCAATAGAGGCACCATGTTAAAACAAGCACAGCTGTGTGTTTGGATTGTAACTTCTAACTTCCTCGATAGAGGCACCACATTAAAACAAGCACAGCTGAGTGTTTGGATTGTAACTTCCGCGATAGAGGCACCACGTTAAAACAAGCACAGCTATGTGTTTGGATTGTAACTTCCACGATAGATTCACCACGTTAAAACAAGCACAGCTATGTGTTTGGATTGTAACTTCCGCGACAGAGGCACCACATTAAAACAAGCACAGCTGTGTGTTTGGATTGTAACTTCTGCGACAGAGGCACCACGTTAAAACAAGCACAGCTGTGTGTTTGGATTGTAACTTCCGCGACAGAGGCACCACGTTAAAACAAGCACAGCTGTGTGTTTGGATTGTAACTTCTAACTTCCTCGATAGAGGCACCACATTAAAACAAGCACAGCTGAGTGTTTGGATTGTAACTTCCGCGATAGAGGCACCACGTTAAAACAAGCACAGCTATGTGTTTGGATTGTAACTTCCACAACAGAGGCACCACGTTAAAACAAGCACAGCTTTGTGTTTGGATAATAAATTCCGCAATAGAGGCACCACGTTAAAACAAGCACAGCTGTGTGTTTGGATTGTATCTTCTAACTTCCTCGATAGAGGCACCACGTTAAAACAAGAACAGCTGTATGTTTGGATTGTAACTTCCGCGATAGAGGCACCACGTTACACGACCACAGCTGTGTGTTTGGATTGTAACTTCCGCGATAGAGGCACCAGTTAAAACAAGCACAGCTGTGTGTTTGGATTGTAACTTCCGCGAAAGAGGCACCACGTTAAAACAAACACAGCTGTGTGTTTGGATTGTAACTTCCGCGACAGAGGCACCACGTTAAAACAAGCACAGCTGTGTGTTTGGATTGTAACTTCCGCGACAGAGGCACCACGTTAAAACAAGCACAGCTATGTGTTTGGATTGTAACTTCCGCGATAGAGGCACCACGTTAAAACAAGCACAGCTATGTGTTTGGATTGTAACTTCCGAGATAGAGGCACCACGTTACACAAGCACAGCTGTGTGTTTGGATTGTAACTTCCGCAATAGAGGCACAACGTTAAAATAAGCACAGCTGTGTGTTTGGTTTGTAACTTCTAACTTCCTCGATAGAGGCACCATGTTAAAACAAGCACAGCTGTGTGTTTGGATTGTAACTTCTAACTTCCTCGATAGAGGCACCACGTTAAAACAAGGACAGCTATGTTTTGGATTTTAACTTCCGCGACAGAGGCACCACGTTAAAACAAGCACAGCTGTGTTTTTGGATTGTAACTTCCGCGACAGAGGCACCACGTTAAAACAAGCACAGCTGTATGTTTGGATTGTAACTTCCGCGATAGAGGCACCACGTTAAAACAAGCACAGCTGTGTGTTTGGATTGTAACTTCCGCGATAGAGGCACCACGTTAAAACAAGCACAGCTTTGTGTTTGGATTGTAACTTCTGCCATAGAGGCACCACGTTACACAAGCATAGCTGTATGTTTGGATTGTAACTTCCGCGATAGAGGCACCACGTTAAAACAAGCACAGCTGTGTGTTTGGATTGTAACTTCCGCGATAGAGGCACCACGTTAAAACAAGCACAGCTGTGTGTTTGGATTGTAACTTCCGCGATAGAGGCACCACGTTAAAACAAGCACAACTATGTGTTTGGATTGTAACTTCCGCGATAGAGGCACCACGTTACACAAGCACAGCTGTGTGTTTGGATAATAACTTCCGCAATAGAGGCACCACGTTAAAACAAGCACAGCTGTGTTTTTGGATTGTAACTTCTAACTTCCTCGATAGAGGCACCACATTAAAACAAGCACAGCTGAGTGTTTGGATTGTAACTTCCGCGATAGAGGCACCACGTTAAAACAAGCACAGCTATGTGTTTGGATTGTAACTTCCACAACAGAGGCACCACGTTAAAACAAGCACAGCTGTGTGTTTGGATAATAACTTCCGCAATAGAGGCACCACGTTAAAACAAGCACAGCTGTGTGTTTGGATTGTAACTTCCGCGATAGAGGCACTTCGTTAAAACAAGCACAGCTTTGTGTTTGGATTGTAACTTCTGCGATAGAGGCACCACGTTACACAAGCATAGCTGTATGTTTGGATTGTAACTTCCGAAGATAGAGGCACCACGTTAAAACAAGCACAGCTGTGTGTTTGGATTGTAACTTCCGCGATAGAGGCACCACGTTAAAACAAGCACAGCTGTGTGTTTGGATTGTAACTTCCGCGATAGAGGCACCACGTTAAAACAAGCACAGCTATGTGTTTGGATTGTAACTTCCGCAACAGAGGCACCACGTTAAAACAAGCACAGCTGTGTGTTTGGATTGTAACTTTCGCGATGGAGGCACCACGTTAAACAAGCACAGCTGTGTGTTTGGATTGTAACTTCCACGATAGATTCACCACGTTAAAACAAGCACAGCTATGTGTTTGGATTGTAACTTCCGCGACAGAGGCACCACATTAAAACAAGCACAGCTGTGTGTTTGGATTGTAACTTCTGCGACAGAGGCACCACGTTAAAACAAGCACAGCTGTGTGTTTGGATTGTAACTTCCGCGACAGAGGCACCACGTTAAAACAAGCACAGCTGTATGTTTGGATTGTAACTTCCGCGATAGAGGCACCACGTTAAAACAAGCACAGCTGTGTGTTTGGATTGTAACTTCCGCGATAGAGGCACCACATTAAAACAAGCACAGCTGTGTGTTTGGATTGTAACTTCCGCGATAGAGGCACCACGTTAAAACAAGCACAACTATGTGTTTGGATTGTAACTTCCGCGATAGAGGCACCACGTTACACAAGCACAGCTGTGTGTTTGGATAATAACTTCCGCAATAGAGGCACCATGTTAAAACAAGCACAGCTGTGTGTTTGGATTGTAACTTCTAACTTCCTCGATAGAGGCACCACATTAAAACAAGCACAGCTGAGTGTTTGGATTGTAACTTCCGCGATAGAGGCACCACGTTAAAACAAGCACAGCTATGTGTTTGGATTGTAACTTCCACAACAGAGGCACCACGTTAAAACAAGCACAGCTTTGTGTTTGGATAATAAATTCCGCAATAGAGGCACCACGTTAAAACAAGCACAGCTGTGTGTTTGGATTGTATCTTCTAACTTCCTCGATAGAGGCACCACGTTAAAACAAGAACAGCTGTATGTTTGGATTGTAACTTCCGCGATAGAGGCACCACGTTACACCGACCACAGCTGTGTGTTTGGATTGTAACTTCCGCGATAGAGGCACCAGTTAAAACAAGTACAGCTGTGTGTTTGGATTGTAACTTCCGCGAAAGAGGCACCACGTTAAAACAAACACAGCTGTGTGTTTGGATTGTAACTTCCGCGACAGAGGCACCACGTTAAAACAAGCACAGCTGTGTGTTTGGATTGTAACTTCCGCGACAGAGGCACCACGTTAAAACAAGCACAGCTATGTGTTTGGATTGTAACTTCCGCGATAGAGGCACCACGTTAAAACAAGCACAGCTATGTGTTTGGATTGTAACTTCCGAGATAGAGGCACCACGTTACACAAGCACAGCTGTGTGTTTGGATTGTAACTTCCGCAATAGAGGCACAACGTTAAAATAAGCACAGCTGTGTGTTTGGTTTGTAACTTCTAACTTCCTCGATAGAGGCACCATGTTAAAACAAGCACAGCTGTGTGTTTGGATTGTAACTTCTAACTTCCTCGATAGAGGCACCACGTTAAAACAAGGACAGCTATGTTTTGGATTTTAACTTCCGCGACAGAGGCACCACGTTAAAACAAGCACAGCTGTGTTTTTGGATTGTAACTTCCGCGACAGAGGCACCACGTTAAAACAAGCACAGCTGTATGTTTGGATTGTAACTTCCGCGATAGAGGCACCACGTTAAAACAAGCACAGCTGTGTGTTTGGATTGTAACTTCCGCGATAGAGGCACCACGTTAAAACAAGCACAGCTTTGTGTTTGGATTGTAACTTCTGCCATAGAGGCACCACGTTACACAAGCATAGCTGTATGTTTGGATTGTAACTTCCGCGATAGAGGCACCACGTTAAAACAAGCACAGCTGTGTGTTTGGATTGTAACTTCCGCGATAGAGGCACCACGTTAAAACAAGCACAGCTGTGTGTTTGGATTGTAACTTCCGCGATAGAGGCACCACGTTAAAACAAGCACAACTATGTGTTTGGATTGTAACTTCCGCGATAGAGGCACCACGTTACACAAGCACAGCTGTGTGTTTGGATAATAACTTCCGCAATAGAGGCACCACGTTAAAACAAGCACAGCTGTGTTTTTGGATTGTAACTTCTAACTTCCTCGATAGAGGCACCACATTAAAACAAGCACAGCTGAGTGTTTGGATTGTAACTTCCGCGATAGAGGCACCATGTTAAAACAAGCACAGCTATGTGTTTGGATTGTAACTTCCACAACAGAGGCACCACGTTAAAACAAGCACAGCTGTGTGTTTGGATAATAACTTCCGCAATAGAGGCACCACGTTAAAACAAGCACAGCTGTGTGTTTGGATTGTAACTTCCGCGATAGAGGCACTTCGTTAAAACAAGCACAGCTTTGTGTTTGGATTGTAACTTCTGCGATAGAGGCACCACGTTACACAAGCATAGCTGTATGTTTGGATTGTAACTTCCGAAGATAGAGGCACCACGTTAAAACAAGCACAGCTGTGTGTTTGGATTGTAACTTCCGCGATAGAGGCACCACGTTAAAACAAGCACAGCTGTGTGTTTGGATTGTAACTTCCGCGATAGAGGCACCACGTTAAAACAAGCACAACTATGTGTTTGGATTGTAACTTCCGCGATAGAGGCACCACGTTACACAAGCACAGCTGTGTGTTTGGATAATAACTTCCGCAATAGAGGCACCACGTTAAAACAAGCACAGCTGTGTGTTTGGATTGTAACTTCTAACTTCCTCGATAGAGGCACCACATTAAAACAAGCACAGCTGAGTGTTTGGATTGTAACTTCCGCGATAGAGGCACCACGTTAAAACAAGCACAGCTATGTGTTTGGATTGTAACTTCCACAACAGAGGCACCACGTTAAAACAAGCACAGCTTTGTGTTTGGATTGTAACTTCCGAGACCGAGGCACCACGTTAAAACAAGCACAGCTGTATGTTTGGATTGTAACTTCCGCGATAGAGGCACCAGTTAAAACAAGCACAGCTGTGTGTTTGGATTGTAACTTCCGCGAAAGAGGCACCACGTTAAAACAAACACAGCTGTGTGTTTGGATTGTAACTTACGCGACAGAGGCACCACGTTAAAACAAGCACAGCTGTGTGTTTGGATTGTAACTTCCGTGACAGAGGCACCACGTTAAAACAAGCACAGCTATGTGTTTGGATTGTAACTTCTGCGATAGAGGCACCACGTTAAAACAAGCACAGCTATGTGTTTGGATTGTAACTTCCGAGATAGAGGCACCACGTTACACAAGCACAGCTGTGTGTTTGGATTGTAACTTCCGCAATAGAGGCACCACGTTAAAACAGGCACAGCTGTGTGTTTGGTTTGTAACTTCTAACTTCCTCGATAGAGGCACCATGTTAAAAAAAGCACAGCTGTGTGTTTGGATTTTAACTTCCGCGATAGAGGCACCACGTTAAAACAAGCACAGCTGTTTGTTTGGATTGTAACTTACGCGACAGAGGCACCACGTTAAAACAAGCACAGCTATGTGTTTGGATAGTAACTTCCGCGATAGAGACACCACGTTAAAACAAGCACAGCTGTGTGTTTGGATTGTAACTTCCGCGACAGAGGCACCACGTTAAAACAAGCACAACTATGTGTTTGGATTGTAACTTCCGTGATAGAGGCACCACGTTACACAAGCACAGCTGTGTGTTTGGATAATAACTTCCGCGATAGAGGCACCACGTTAAAACAAGCACAGCTGTGTGTTTGGATTGTAACTTCTAACTTCCTCGATAGAGGCACCACGTTAAAACAAGGACAGCTATGTTTTGGATTTTAACTTCCGCGACAGAGGCACCACGTTAAAACAAGCACAGCTGTGTGTTTGGATTGTAACTTCCGCGACAGAGGCACCACGTTAAAACAAGCACAGCTGTGTGTTTGGATTGTAACTTCCGCGACAGAGGCACCACGTTAAAACAAGCACAGCTGTATGTTTGGATTGTAACTTCCGCGATAGAGGCACCACGTTAAAACAAGCACAGCTGTGTGTTTGGATTGTAACTTCCGCGATAGAGGCACCACGTTACACGACCACAGCTGTGTGTTTGGATTGTAACTTCCGCGATAGAGGCACCAGTTAAAACAAGCACAGCTGTGTGTTTGGATTGTAACTTCCGCGAAAGAGGCACCACGTTAAAACAAACACAGCTGTGTGTTTGGATTGTAACTTCCGCGACAGAGGCACCACGTTAAAACAAGCACAGGTGTGTGTTTGGATTGTAACTTCCGCGACAGAGGCACCACGTTAAAACAAGCACAGCTATGTGTTTGGATTGTAACTTCCGCGATAGAGGCACCACGTTAAAACAAGCACAGCTATGTGTTTGGATTGTAACTTCCGAGATAGAGGCACCACGTTACACAAGCACAGCTGTGTGTTTGGATTGTAACTTCCGCAATAGAGGCACCACGTTAAAACAAGCACAGCTGTGTGTTTGGTTTGTAACTTCTAACTTCCGCGATAGAGGCACCACGTTACACGACCACAGCTGTGTGTTTGGATTGTAACTTCCGCGATAGAGGCACCAGTTAAAACAAGCACAGCTGTGTGTTTGGATTGTAACTTCCGCGAAAGAGGCACCACGTTAAAACAAACACAGCTGTGTGTTTGGATTGTAACTTCCGCGACAGAGGCACCACGTTAAAACAAGCACAGCTGTGTGTTTGGATTGTAACTTCCGCGACAGAGGCACCACGTTAAAACAAGCACAGCTATGTTTTTGGATTGTAACTTCCGCGATAGAGGCACCACGTTAAAACAAGCACAGCTATGTGTTTGGATTGTAACTTCCGAGATAGAGGCACCACGTTACACAAGCACAGCTGTGTGTTTGGATTGTAACTTCCGCAATAGAGGCACCACGTTAAAACAAGCACAGCTGTGTGTTTGGTTTGTAACTTCTAACTTCCTCGATAGAGGCACCATGTTAAAACAAGCACAGCTGTGTGTTTGAATTGTAACTTCTAACTTCCTCGATAGAGGCACCACGTTAAAACAAGGACAGCTATGTTTTGGATTTTAACTTCCGCGACAGAGGCACCACGTTAAAACAAGCACAGCTGTGTTTTTGGATTGTAACTTCCGCGACAGAGGCACCACGTTACACAAGCACAGCTGTGTGTTTGGATTGTAACTTCCGCAATAGAGGCACCACGTTAAAACAAGCACAGCTGTGTGTTTGGTTTGTAACTTCTAACTTCCGCGATAGAGGCACCACGTTACACGACCACAGCTGTGTGTTTGGATTGTAACTTCCGCGATAGAGGCACCAGTTAAAACAAGCACAGCTGTGTGTTTGGATTGTAACTTCCGCGAAAGAGGCACCACGTTAAAACAAACACAGCTGTGTGTTTGGATTGTAACTTCCGCGACAGAGGCACCACGTTAAAACAAGCACAGCTGTGTGTTTGGATTGTAACTTCCGCGACAGAGGCACCACGTTAAAACAAGCACAGCTATGTGTTTGGATTGTAACTTCCGCGATAGAGGCACCACGTTAAAACAAGCACAGCTATGTGTTTGGATTGTAACTTCCGAGATAGAGGCACCACGTTACACAAGCACAGCTGTGTGTTTGGATTGTAACTTCCGCAATAGAGGCACCACGTTAAAACAAGCACAGCTGTGTGTTTGGTTTGTAACTTCTAACTTCCTCGATAGAGGCACCATGTTAAAACAAGCACAGCTGTGTGTTTGGATTGTAACTTCTAACTTCCTCGATAGAGGCACCACGTTAAAACAAGGACAGCTATGTTTTGGATTTTAACTTCCGCGACAGAGGCACCACGTTAAAACAAGCACAGCTGTGTTTTTGGATTGTAACTTCCGCGACAGAGGCACCACGTTAAAACAAGCACAGCTGTGTGTTTGGATTGTAACTTCCGCGACAGAGGCACCACGTTAAAACAAGCACAGCTGTATGTTTGGATTGTAACTTCCGCGATAGAGGCACCACGTTAAAACAAGCACAGCTGTGTGTTTGGATTGTAACTTCCGCGATAGAGGCACCACGTTAAAACAAGCACAGCTTTGTGTTTGGATTGTAACTTCTGCGATAGAGGCACCACGTTACACAAGCATAGCTGTATGTTTGGATTGTAACTTCCGCGATAGAGGCACCACGTTAAAACAAGCACAGCTGTGTGTTTGGATTGTAACTTCCGCGATAGAGGCACCACGTTAAAACAAGCACAGCTGTGTGTTTGGATTGTAACTTCTAACTTCCTCGATAGAGGCACCACGTTAAAACAAGGACAGCTATGTTTTGGATTTTAACTTCCGCGACAGAGGCACCACGTTAAAACAAGCACAGCTGTGTGTTTGGATTGTAACTTCCGCGACAGAGGCACCACGTTAAAACAAGCACAGCTGTGTGTTTGGATTGTAACTTCCGCGACAGAGGCACCACGTTAAAACAAGCACAGCTGTATGTTTGGATTGTAACTTCCGCGATAGAGGCACCACTTTAAAACAAGCACAGCTGTGTGTTTGGATTGTAACTTCCGCGATAGAGGCACCACGTTAAAACAAGCACAGCTTTGTGTTTGGATTGTAACTTCTGCGATAGAGGCACCACGTTACACAAGCATAGCTGTATGTTTGGATTGTAACTTCCGCGATAGAGGCACCACGTTAAAACAAGCACAGCTGTGTGTTTGGATTGTAACTTCCGCGATAGAGGCACCACGTTACAACAAGCACAGCTGTGTGTTTGGATTGTAACTTCCGCGATAGAGGCACCACGTTAAAACAAGCACAACTATGTGTTTGGATTGTAACTTCCGCGATAGAGGCACCACGTTACACAAGCACAGCTGTGTGTTTGGATAATAACTTCCGCAATAGAGGCACCACGTTAAAACAAGCACAGCTGTGTGTTTGGATTGTAACTTCTAACTTCCTCGATAGAGGCACCACATTAAAACAAGCACAGCTGTGTGTTTGGATTGTAACTTCCGCGACAGAGGCACCACGTTAAAACAAGCACAGCTGTGTGTTTGGATTGTAACTTCCGCGACAGAGGCACCACGTTAAAACAAGCACAGCTGTATGTTTGGATTGTAACTTCCGCGATAGAGGCACCACTTTAAAACAAGCACAGCTGTGTGTTTGGATTGTAACTTCCGCGATAGAGGCACCACGTTAAAACAAGCACAGCTTTGTGTTTGGATTGTAACTTCTGCGATAGAGGCACCACGTTACACAAGCATAGCTGTATGTTTGGATTGTAACTTCCGCGATAGAGGCACCACGTTAAAACAAGCACAGCTGTGTGTTTGGATTGTAACTTCCGCGATAGAGGCACCACGTTAAAACAAGCACAGCTGTGTGTTTGGATTGTAACTTCCGCGATAGAGGCACCACGTTAAAACAAGCACAACTATGTGTTTGGATTGTAACTTCCGCGATAGAGGCACCACGTTACACAAGCACAGCTGTGTGTTTGGATAATAACTTCCGCAATAGAGGCACCACGTTAAAACAAGCACAGCTGTGTGTTTGGATTGTAACTTCTAACTTCCTCGATAGAGGCACCACATTAAAACAAGCACAGCTGAGTGTTTGGATTGTAACTTCCGCGATAGAGGCACCACGTTAAAACAAGCACAGCTATGTGTTTGGATTGTAACTTCCACAACAGAGGCACCACGTTAAAACAAGCACAGCTGTGTGTTTGGATAATAACTTCCGCAATAGAGGCACCACGTTAAAACAAGCACAGCTGTGTGTTTGGATTGTAACTTCTAACTTCCTCGATAGAGGCACCACATTAAAACAAGCACAGCTGAGTTTTTGGATTGTAACTTCCGCGATAGAGGCACCACGTTAAAACAAGCACAGCTATGTTTTTGGATTGTAACTTCCACAACAGAGGCACCACGTTAAAACAAGCACAGCTGTGTGTTTGGATAATAAATTCTGCAATAGAGGAACCACGTTAAAACAAGCACAGCTGTGTGTTTTGATTGTATCTTCTAACTTCCTCGATAGAGGCACCACGTTAAAACAAGCACAGCTGAGTGTTTGGATTGTAACTTCCGCGATAGAGGCACCACATTAAAACAAGCACAGCTATGTGTTTGGATTGTAACTTCCGCAACAGAGGCACCACGTTAAAACAAGCACAGCTGTGTGTTTGGATTGTAACTTCCACGATAGATTCACCAAGTTAAAACAAGCACAGCTATGTGTTTGGATTGTAACTTCCGCGACAGAGGCACCACATTAAAACAAGCACAGCTGTGTGTTTGGATTGTAACTTCTGCGACAGAGGCACCACGTTAAAACAAGCACAGCTGTGTGTTTGGATTGTAACTTCCGCGATAGAGGCACCACGTTAAAACAAGCACAACTATGTGTTTGGATTGTAACTTCCGCGATAGAGGCACCACGTTACACAAGCACAGCTGTGTGTTTGGATAATAACTTCCGCAATAGAGGCACCACGTTAAAACAAGCACAGCTGTGTGTTTGGATTGTAACTTCTAACTTCCTCGATAGAGGCACCACATTAAAACAAGCACAGCTGAGTGTTTGGATTGTAACTTCCGCGACAGAGGCACCATGTTAAAAAAAGCACAGCTGTGTGTTTGGATTGTAACTTCCGCGACAGAGGCACCACGTTAAAACAAGCACAGCTATGTGTTTGGATTGTAACTTCCGCGATAGAGGCACCACGTTAAAACAAGCACAGCTATGTGTTTGGATTGTAACTTCCGAGATAGAGGAACCACGTTACACAAGCACAACTGTGTGTTTGGATTGTAACTTCCGCAATAGAGGCACCACGTTAAAACAAGCACAGCTGTGTGTTTGGTTTGTAACTTCTAACTTCCTCGATAGAGGCACCATGTTAAAACAAGCACAGCTGTGTGTTTGGATTGTAACTTCTAACTTCCTCGATAGAGGCACCACGTTAAAACAAGGACAGCTATGTTTTGGATTTTAACTTCCGCGACAGAGGCACCACGTTAAAACAAGCACAGCTGTGTGTTTGGATTGTAACTTCCGCGACAGAGGCACCACGTTAAAACAAGCACAGCTGTGTGTTTGGATTGTAACTTCCGCGACAGAGACACCACGTTAAAACAAGCACAGCTGTATGTTTGGATTGTAACTTCCGCGATAGAGGCACCACTTTAAAACAAGCACAGCTGTGTGTTTGGATTGTAACTTCCGCGATAGAGGCACCACGTTAAAACAAGCTCAGCTTTGTGTTTGGATTGTAACTTCTGCGATAGAGGCACCACGTTACACAAGCATAGCTGTATGTTTGGATTGTAACTTCCGCGATAGAGGCACCACGTTAAAACAAGCACAGCTGTGTGTTTGGATTGTAACTTCCGCGATAGAGGCACCACGTTAAAACAAGCACAGCTGTGTGTTTGGATTGTAACTTCCGCGATAGAGGCACCACGTTAAAACAAGCACAACTATGTGTTTGGATTGTAACTTCCGCGATAGAGGCACCACGTTACACAAGCACAGCTGTGTGTTTGGATAATAACTTCCGCAATAGAGGCACCACGTTAAAACAAGCACAGCTGTGTGTTTGGATTGTAACTTCTAACTTCCTCGATAGAGGCACCACATTAAAACAAGCACAGCTGAGTGTTTGGATTGTAACTTCCGCGATAGAGGCACCACGTTAAAACAAGCACAGCTATGTGTTTGGATTGTAACTTCCACAACAGAGGCACCACGTTAAAACAAGCACAGCTGTGTGTTTGGATAATAACTTCCGCAATAGAGGCTCCACGTTAAAACAAGCACAGCTGTGTGTTTGGATTGTAACTTCCGCGATAGAGGCACCACGTTAAAACAAGCACAGCTTTGTGTTTGGATTGTAACTTCTGCGATAGAGGCACCACGTTACACAAGCATAGCTGTATGTTTGGATTGTAACTTCCGCGATAGAGGCACCACGTTAAAACAAGCACAGCTGTGTGTTTGGATTGTAACTTCCGCGATAGAGGCACCACGTTAAAACAAGCACAGCTGTGTGTTTGGATTGTAACTTCCGCGATAGAGGCACCACGTTAAAACAAGCACAACTATGTGTTTGGATTGTAACTTCCGCGATAGAGGCACCACGTTACACAAGCACAGCTGTGTGTTTGGATAATAACTTCCGCAATAGAGGCACCACGTTAAAACAAGCACAGCTGTGTGTTTGGATTGTAACTTCTAACTTCCTCGATAGAGGCACCACATTAAAACAAGCACAGCTGAGTGTTTGGATTGTAACTTCCGCGATAGAGGCACCACGTTAAAACAAGCACAGCTATGTTTTTGGATTGTAACTTCCACAACAGAGGCACCACGTTAAAACAAGCACAGCTGTGTGTTTGGATAATAAATTCCGCAATAGAGGCACCACGTTAAAACAAGCACAGCTGTGTGTTTTGATTGTATCTTCTAACTTCCTCGATAGAGGCACCACGTTAAAACAAGCACAGCTGAGTGTTTGGATTGTAACTTCCGCGATAGAGGCACCACATTAAAACAAGCACAGCTATGTGTTTGGATTGTAACTTCCGCAACAGAGGCACCACGTTAAAACAAGTACAGCTGTGTGTTTGGATTGTAACTTCCACGATAGATTCACCACGTTAAAACAAGCACAGCTATGTGTTTGGATTGTAACTTCCGCGACAGAGGCACCACATTAAAACAAGCACAGCTGTGTGTTTGGATTGTAACTTCTGCGACAGAGGCACCACGTTAAAACAAGCACAGCTGTGTGTTTGGATTGTAACTTCCGCGACAGAGGCACCACGTTAAAACAAGCACAGCTGTATGTTTGGATTGTAACTTCCGCGATTCGAGGCACCACGTTACACGACCACAGCTGTGTGTTTGGATTGTAACTTCCGCGATAGAGGCACCAGTTAAAACAAGCACAGCTGTGTGTTTGGATTGTAACTTCCGCGAAAGAGGCACCACGTTAAAACAAACACAGCTGTGTGTTTGGATTGTAACTTCCACGACAGAGGCACCATGTTAAAACAAGCACAGCTGTGTGTTTGGATTGTAACTTCCGCGACAGAGGCACCACGTTAAAACAAGCACAGCTATGTGTTTGGATTGTAACTTCCGCGATAGAGGCACCACGTTAAAACAAGCAC
Source organism: Salmo salar (assembly GCF_905237065.1). NCBI lineage: Eukaryota > Metazoa > Chordata > Actinopteri > Salmoniformes > Salmonidae > Salmo > Salmo salar. Next base: position 46,711,249 of record NC_059458.1, on the reverse strand, counting down.
AGCTATGTGTTTGGATTGTAACTTCCGAGATAGAGGCACCACGTTACACAAGCACAGCTGTGTGTTTGGATTGTAACTTGCGCAATAGAGGCACCACGTTAAAACAAGCACAGCTGTGTGTTTGGTTTGTAACTTCTAACTTCCTCGATAGAGGCACCATGTTAAAACAAGCACAGCTGTGTGTTTGGATTGTAACTTCTAACTTTCTCGATAGAGGCACCACGTTAAAACAAGGACAGATATGTTTTGGATTTTAACTTCCGCGACAGAGGCACCACGTTAAAACAAGCACAGCTGTGTGTTTGGATTGTAACTTCCGCGACAGAGGCACCACGTTAAAACAAGCACAGCTGTGTGTTTGGATTGTAACTTCCGCGACAGAGGCACCACGTTAAAACAAGCACAGCTGTATGTTTGGATTGTAACTTCCGCGATAGAGGCACCACGTTAAAACAAGCACAGCTATGTGTTTGGATTGTAACTTCCGCGATAGAGGCACCACGTTAAAACAAGCACAGCTATGTGTTTGGATTGTAACTTCCACAACAGAGGCACAACGTTAAAACAAGCACAGCTGTGTGTTTGGATAATAAATTCCGCAATAGAGGCACCACGTTAAAACAAGCACAGCTGTGTGTTTGGATTGTATCTTCTAACTTCCTCGATAGAGGCACCACGTTAAAACAAGCACAGCTGAGTGTTTGGATTGTAACTTCCGCGATAGAGGCACCACATTAAAACAAGCACAGCTATGTGTTTGGATTGTAACTTCCGCAACAGAGGCACCACGTTAAAACAAGCACAGCTGTGTGTTTGGATTGTAACTTCCGCGATGGAGGCACCACGTTAAACAAGCACAGCTGTGTGTTTGGATTGTAACTTCCACGATAGATTCACCACGTTAAAACAAGCACAGCTATGTGTTTGGATTGTAACTTCCGCGACAGAGGCACCACGTTAAAACAAGCACAGCTGTGTGTTTGGATTGTAACTTCCGCGACAGAGGCACCACGTTAAAACAAGCACAGCTGTATGTTTGGATTGTAACTTCCGCGATAGAGGCACCACGTTAAAACAAGCACAGCTGTGTGTTTGGATTGTAACTTCCGCGATAGAAGCACCACGTTAAAACAAGCACAGCTGTGTGTTTGGATTGTAACTTCTGCGACAGAGGCATCACGTTAAAACAAGCACAGCTGTGTGTTTGGATTGTAACTTCCGCGACAGAGGCATCACGTTAAAACAAGCACAGCTGTATGTTTGGATTGTAACTTCCGCGATTCGAGGCACCACGTTACACGACCACAGCTGTGTGTTTGGATTGTAACTTCCGCGATAGAGGCACCAGTTAAAACAAGCACAGCTGTGTGTTTGGATTGTAACTTCCGCGAAAGAGGCACCACGTTAAAACAAACACAGCTGTGTGTTTGGATTGTAACTTCCGCGACAGAGGCACCACGTTAAAACAAGCACAGCTGTGTGTTTGGATTGTAACTTCCGCGACAGAGGCACCACGTTAAAACAAGCACAGCTATGTGTTTGGATTGTAACTTCCGCGATAGATGCACCACGTTAAAACAAGCACAGCTATGTGTTTGGATTGTAACTTCCGAGATAGAGGCACCAGGTTACACAAGCACAGCTGTGTGTTTGGATTGTAACTTCCGCAATAGAGGCACCACGTTAAAACAAGCACAGCTGTGTGTTTGGTTTGTAACTTCTAACTTCCTCGATAGAGGCACCATGTTAAAACAAGCACAGCTGTGTGTTTGGATTGTAACTTCTAACTTCCTCGATAGAGGCACCACGTTAAAACAAGGACAGCTATGTTTTGGATTTTAACTTCCGCGACAGAGGCACCACGTTAAAACAAGCACAGCTGTGTGTTTGGATTGTAACTTCCTCGACAGAGGCACCACGTTAAAACAAGCACAGCTGTGTGTTTGGATTGTAACTTCCGCGACAGAGGCACCACGTTAAAACAAGCACAGCTGTATGTTTGGATTGTAACTTCAGCGATAGAGGCACCACGTTAAAACAAGCACAGCTGTGTGTTTGGATTGTAACTTCCGCGATAGAGGCACCACGTTAAAACAAGCACAGCTTTGTGTTTGGATTGTAACTTCTGCGATAGAGGCACCACGTTACACAAGCATAGCTGTATGTTTGGATTGTAACTTCCGCGATAGAGGCACCACGTTAAAACAAGCACAGCTGTATGTTTGGATTGTAACTTCCGCGATAGAGGCACCACGTTAAAACAAGCACAGCTGTGTGTTTGGATTGTAACTTCCGCGATAGAGGCACCACGTTACACAAGCACAGCTGTGTGTTTGGATAATAACTTCCGCAATAGAGGCACCACGTTAAAACAAGCACAGCTGTGTGTTTGGATTGTAAATTCTAACTTCCTCGATAGAGGCACCACATTAAAACAAGCACAGCTGAGTGTTTGGATTGTAACTTCCGCGATAGAGGCACCACGTTAAAACAAGCACAGCTATGTGTTTGGATTGTAACTTCCACAACAGAGGCACCACGTTAAAACAAGCACAGCTGTGTGTTTGGATAATAACTTCCGCAATAGAGGCACCACGTTAAAACAAGCACAGCTGTGTGTTTGGATTGTATCTTCTAACTTCCTCGATAGAGGCACCACGTTAAAACAAGCACAGCTGAGTGTTTGGATTGTAACTTCCGCGATAGAGGCACCACATTAAAACAAGCACAGCTATGTGTTTAAATTGTAACTTCCGCAACAGAGGCACCACGTTAAAACAAGCACAGCTGTGTGTTTGGATTGTAACTTCCGCGATGGAGGCACCACGTTAAACAAGCACAGCTGTGTGTTTGGATTGTAACTTCCACGATAGATTCACCACGTTAAAACAAGCACAGCTATGTGTTTGGATTGTAACTTCCGCGACAGAGGCACCACATTAAAACAAGCACAGCTGTGTGTTTGGATTGTAACTTCTGCGACAGAGGCACCACGTTAAAACAAGCACAGCTGTGTGTTTGGATTGTAACTTCCGAGACAGAGGCACCACGTTAAAACAAGCACAGCTGTATGTTTGGATTGTAACTTCCGCGATAGAGGCACCACGTTACACGACCACAGCTGTGTGTTTGGATTGTAACTTCCGCGATAGAGGCACCAGTTAAAACAAGCACAGCTGGGTGTTTGGATTTTAACTTCCGCGATAGAGGCACCACGTTAAAACAAGCACAGCTGTGTGTTTGGATTGTAACTTCCGCGATAGAGGCACCACGTTAAAACAAGCACAGCTTTGTGTTTGGATTGTAACTTCTGCGATAGAGGCACCACGTTACACAAGCATAGCTGTATGTTTGGATTGTAACTTCCGCGATAGAGGCACCACGTTAAAACAAGCACAGCTGTATGTTTGGATTGTAACTTCCGCGATAGAGGCACCACGTTAAAACAAGCACAGCTGTGTGTTTGGATTGTAACTTCCGCGATAGAGGCACCACGTTACACAAGCACAGCTGTGTGTTTGGATAATAACTTCCGCAATAGAGGCACCACGTTAAAACAAGCACAGCTGTGTGTTTGGATTGTAACTTCTAACTTCCTCGATAGAGGCACCACATTAAAACAAGCACAGCTGAGTGTTTGGATTGTAACTTCCGCGATAGAGGCACCACGTTAAAACAAGCACAGCTATGTGTTTGGATTGTAACTTCCACAACAGAGGCACCACGTTAAAACAAGCACAGCTGTGTGTTTGGATAATAACTTCCGCAATAGAGGCACCACGTTAAAACAAGCACAGCTGTGTGTTTGGATTGTATCTTCTAACTTCCTCGATAGAGGCACCACGTTAAAACAAGCACAGCTGAGTGTTTGGATTGTAACTTCCGCGATAGAGGCACCACATTAAAACAAGCACAGCTATGTGTTTAAATTGTAACTTCCGCAACAGAGGCACCACGTTAAAACAAGCACAGCTGTGTGTTTGGATTGTAACTTCCGCGATGGAGGCACCACGTTAAACAAGCACAGCTGTGTGTTTGGATTGTAACTTCCACGATAGATTCACCACGTTAAAACAAGCACAGCTATGTGTTTGGATTGTAACTTCCGCGACAGAGGCACCACATTAAAACAAGCACAGCTGTGTGTTTGGATTGTAACTTCTGCGACAGAGGCACCACGTTAAAACAAGCACAGCTGTGTGTTTGGATTGTAACTTCCGAGACAGAGGCACCACGTTAAAACAAGCACAGCTGTATGTTTGGATTGTAACTTCCGCGATAGAGGCACCACGTTACACGACCACAGCTGTGTGTTTGGATTGTAACTTCCGCGATAGAGGCACCAGTTAAAACAAGCACAGCTGGGTGTTTGGATTTTAACTTCCGCGATAGAGGCACCACGTTAAAACAAGCACAGATGTGTGTTTGGATTGTAACTTCCGCGACAGAGGCACCACGTTAAAACAAGCACAGCTGTGTGTTTGGATTGTAACTTCCGCGACAGAGGCACCACGTTAAAACAAGCACAGCTGTATGTTTGGATTGTAACTTCCGCGATAGAGGCACCACGTTAAAACAAGCATAGCTGTGTGTTTGGATTGTAACTTCCGCGATAGAGGCACCACGTTAAAACAAGCACAGCTTTGTGTTTGGATTGTAACTTCTGCGATAGAGGCACCACGTTACACAAGCATAGCTGTATGTTTGGATTGTAACTTCCGCGATAGAGGCACCACGTTAAAACAAGCACAGCTGTGTGTTTGGATTGTAACTTCCGCGATAGAGGCACCACGTTAAAACAAGCACAACTATGTGTTTGGATTGTAACTTCCGCGATAGAGGCACCACGTTACTCAAGCACAGCTGTGTGTTTGGATAATAACTTCCGCAATAGAGGCACCACGTTAAAACAAGCACAGCTGTGTGTTTGGATTGTAACTTCTAACTTCCTCGATAGAGGCACCACATTAAAACAAGCACAGCTGAGTGTTTGGATTGTAACTTCCGCGATAGAGGCACCACGTTAAAACAAGCACAGCTATGTGTTTGGATTGTAACTTCCACAACAGAGGCACCACGTTAAAACAAGCACAGCTGTGTGTTTGGATAATAACCTCCTCAATAGAGGCACCACGTTAAAACAAGCACAGCTGTGTGTTTGGATTGTATCTTCTAACTTCCTCGATAGAGGCACCACGTTAAAACAAGCACAGCTGAGTGTTTGGATTGTAACTTCCACGATAGATTCACCACATTAAAACAAGCACAGCTGTGTGTTTGGATTGTAACTTCTGCGACAGAGGCACCACGTTAAAACAAGCACAGCTGTGTGTTTGGATTGTAACTTCCGAGACAGAGGCACCACGTTAAAACAAGCACAGCTGTATGTTTGGATTGTAACTTCCGCGATAGAGGCACCACGTTACACGACCACAGCTGTGTGTTTGGATTGTAACTTCCGCGATAGAGGCACCAGTTAAAACAAGCACAGCTGTGTGTTTGGATTGTAACTTCCGCGAAAGAGGCACCACGTTAAAACAAACACAGCTGTGTGTTTGGATTGTAACTTCCGTGACAGAGGCACCACGTTAAAACAAGCACAGCTGTGTGTTTGGATTGTAACTTCCGCGACAGAGGCACCACGTTAAAACAAGCACAGCTATGTGTTTGGATTGTAACTTCCGCGATAGAGGCACCACGTTAAAACAAGCACAGCTATGTGTTTGGATTGTAACTTCCGAGATAGAGGCACCACGTTACACAAGCACAGCTGTGTGTTTGGATTGTAACTTCCGCAATAGAGGCACCACGTTAAAACAAGCACAGCTGTGTGTTTGGTTTGTAACTTCTAACTTCCTCGATAGAGGCACCATGTTAAAACAAGCACAGCTGGGTGTTTGGATTTTAACTTCCGCGATAGAGGCACCACGTTAAAACAAGCACAGCTGTGTGTTTGGATTGTAACTTACGCGACAGAGGCACCACGTTAAAACAAGCACAGCTGTGTGTTTGGATTGTAACTTCTAACTTCCTCGATAGAGGCACCACGTTAAAACAAGGACAGCTATGTTTTGGATTTTAACTTCCGCGACAGAGGCACCACGTTAAAACAAGCACAGCTGTGTGTTTGGATTGTAACTTCCGCGACAGAGGCACCACGTTAAAACAAGCACAGCTGTGTGTTTGGATTGTAACTTCCGCGACAGAGGCACCACGTTAAAACAAGCACAGCTGTATGTTTGGATTGTAACTTCCGCGATAGAGGCACCACGTTAAAAAAAGCACAGCTGTGTGTTTGGATTGTAACTTCCGCGATAGAGGCACCACGTTAAAACAAGCACAGCTTTGTGTTTGGATTGTAACTTCTGCGATAGAGGCGACACGTTACACAAGCATAGCTGTATGTTTGGATTGTAACTTCCGCGATAGAGGCACCACGTTAAAACAAGCACAGCTGTGTGTTTGGATTGTAACTTCCGCGATAGAGGCACCACGTTAAAACAAGCACAACTATGTGTTTGGATTGTAACTTCCGCGATAGAGGCACCACGTTACACAAGCACAGCTGTGTGTTTGGATAATAACTTCCGCAATAGAGGCACCACGTTAAAACAAGCACAGCTGTGTGTTTGGATTGTAACTTCTAACTTCCTCGATAGAGGCACCACATTAAAACAAGCACAGCTGAGTGTTTGGATTGTAACTTCCGCGATAGAGGCACCACGTTAAAACAAGCACAGCTATGTGTTTGGATTGTAACTTCCACAACAGAGGCACCACGTTAAAACAAGCACAGCTGTGTGTTTGGATAATAACTTCCTCAATAGAGGCACCACGTTAAAACAAGCACAGCTGTGTGTTTGGATTGTATCTTCTAACTTCCTCGATAGAGGCACCATGTTAAAACAAGCACAGCTGGGTTTTTGGATTTAAACTTCCGCGATAGAGGCACCACGTTAAAACAAGCACAGCTGTGTGTTTGGATTGTAACTTACGCGACAGAGGCACCACGTTAAAACAAGCACAGCTGTGTGTTTGGATTGTAACTTCTAACTTCCTCGATAGAGGCACCACGTTAAAACAAGGACAGCTATGTTTTGGATTTTAACTTCCGCGACAGAGGCACCACGTTAAAACAAGCACAGCTGTGTGTTTGGATTGTAACTTCCGCGACAGAGGCACCACGTTAAAACAAGCACAGCTGTGTGTTTGGATTGTAACTTCCGCGACAGAGGCACCACGTTAAAACAAGCACAGCTGTATGTTTGGATTGTAACTTCCGCGATAGAGGCACCACGTTAAAAAAAGCACAGCTGTGTGTTTGGATTGTAACTTCCGCGATAGAGGCACCACGTTAAAACAAGCACAGCTTTGTGTTTGGATTGTAACTTCTGCGATAGAGGCACCACGTTACACAAGCATAGCTGTATGTTTGGATTGTAACTTCCGCGATAGAGGCACCACGTTAAAACAAGCACAGCTGTGTGTTTGGATTGTAACTTCCGCGATAGAGGCACCACGTTAAAACAAGCACAACTATGTGTTTGGATTGTAACTTCCGCGATAGAGGCACCACGTTACACAAGCACAGCTGTGTGTTTGGATAATAACTTCCGCAATAGAGGCACCACGTTAAAACAAGCACAGCTGTGTGTTTGGATTGTAACTTCTAACTTCCTCGATAGAGGCACCACATTAAAACAAGCACAGCTGAGTGTTTGGATTGTAACTTCCGCGATAGAGGCACCACGTTAAAACAAGCACAGCTATGTGTTTGGATTGTAACTTCCACAACAGAGGCACCACGTTAAAACAAGCACAGCTGTGTGTTTGGATAATAACTTCCTCAATAGAGGCACCACGTTAAAACAAGCACAGCTGTGTGTTTGGATTGTATCTTCTAACTTCCTCGATAGAGGCACCACGTTAAAACAAGCACAGCTGGGTGTTTGGATTTTAACTTCCGCGATAGAGGCACCACGTTAAAACAAGCACAGCTGTGTGTTTGGATTGTAACTTACGCGACAGAGGCACCACGTTAAAACAAGCACAGCTGTGTGTTTGGATTGTAACTTCTAACTTCCTCGATAGAGGCACCACGTTAAAACAAGGACAGCTATGTTTTGGATTTTAACTTCCGCGACAGAGGCACCACGTTAAAACAAGCACAGCTGTGTGTTTGGATTGTAACTTCCGCGACAGAGGCACCACGTTAAAACAAGCACAGCTGTGTGTTTGGATTGTAACTTCCGCGACAGAGGCACCACGTTAAAACAAGCACAGCTGTATGTTTGGATTGTAACTTCCGCGATAGAGGCACCACGTTAAAACAAGCACAGCTGTGTGTTTGGATTGTAACTTCCGCGATAGAGGCACCACGTTAAAACAAGCACAGCTTTGTGTTTGGATTGTAACTTCTGCGATAGAGGCACCACGTTACACAAGCATAGCTGTATGTTTGGATTGTAACTTCCGCGATAGAGGCACCACGTTAAACAAGCACAGCTGTGTGTTTGGATTGTAACTTCCGCGATAGAGGCACCACGTTAAAACAAGCACAACTATGTGTTTGGATTGTAACTTCCGCGATAGAGGCACCACGTTACACAAGCACAGCTGTGTGTTTGGATAATAACTTCCGCAATAGAGGCACCACGTTAAAACAAGCACAGCTGTGTGTTTGGATTGTAACTTCTAACTTCCTCGATAGAGGCACCACATTAAAACAAGCACAGCTGAGTGTTTGGATTGTAACTTCCGCGATAGAGGCACCACGTTAAAACAAGCACAGCTATGTGTTTGGATTGTAACTTCCACAACAGAGGCACCACGTTAAAACAAGCACAGCTGTGTGTTTGGATAATAACTTCCTCAATAGAGGCACCACGTTAAAACAAGCACAGCTGAGTGTTTGGATTGTAACTTCCGCGATAGAGGCACCACATTAAAACAAGCACAGCTATGTGTTTGGATTGTAACTTCCGCAACAGAGGCACCACGTTAAAACAAGCACAGCTGTGTGTTTGGATTGTAACTTCCGCAACAGAGGCACCACGTTAAAACAAGCACAGCTGTGTGTTTGAATTGTAACTTCCGCGATGGAGGCACCACGTTAAACAAGCACAGCTGTGTGTTTGGATTGTAACTTCCACGATAGATTCACCACATTAAAACAAGCACAGCTGTGTGTTTGGATTGTAACTTCTGCGACAGAGGCACCACGTTAAAACAAGCACAGCTGTGTGTTTGGATTGTAACTTCCGAGACAGAGGCACCACGTTAAAACAAGCACAGCTGTATGTTTGGATTGTAACTTCCGCGATAGAGGCACCACGTTACACGACCACAGCTGTGTGTTTGGATTGTAACTTCCGCGATAGAGGCACCAGTTAAAACAAGCACAGCTGTGTGTTTGGATTGTAACTTCCGCGAAAGAGGCACCACGTTAAAACAAGCACAGCTGTGTGTTTGGATTGTAACTTCCGCGATAGAGGCACCACGTTAAAACAAGCACAACTATGTGTTTGGATTGTAACTTCCGCGATAGAGGCACCACGTTACACAAGCACAGCTGTGTGTTTGGATAATAACTTCCGCAATAGAGGCACCACGTTAAAACAAGCACAGCTGTGTGTTTGGATTGTAACTTCTAACTTCCTCGATAGAGGCACCACATTAAAACAAGCACAGCTGAGTGTTTGGATTGTAACTTCCGCGATAGAGGCACCACGTTAAAACAAGCACAGCTATGTGTTTGGATTGTAACTTCCACAACAGAGGCACCACGTTAAAACAAGCACAGCTGTGTGTTTGGATAATAACTTCCTCAATAGAGGCACCACGTTAAAACAAGCACAGCTGTGTGTTTGGATTGTATCTTCTAACTTCCTCGATAGAGGCACCACGTTAAAACAAGCACAGCTGAGTGTTTGGATTGTAACTTCCGCGATAGAGGCACCACATTAAAACAAGCACAGCTATGTGTTTGGATTGTAACTTCCGCAACAGAGGCACCACGTTAAAACAAGCACAGCTGTGTGTTTGGATTGTAACTTCCGCAACAGAGGCACCACGTTAAAACAAGCACAGCTGTGTGTTTGGATTGTAACTTCCGCGATGGAGGCACCACGTTAAACAAGCACAGCTGTGTGTTTGGATTGTAACTTCCACGATAGATTCACCACATTAAAACAAGCACAGCTGTGTGTTTGGATTGTAACTTCTGCGACAGAGGCACCACGTTAAAACAAGCACAGCTGTGTGTTTGGATTGTAACTTCCGAGACAGAGGCACCACGTTAAAACAAGCACAGCTGTATGTTTGGATTGTAACTTCCGCGATAGAGGCACCACGTTACACGACCACAGCTGTGTGTTTGGATTGTAACTTCCGCGATAGAGGCACCAGTTAAAACAAGCACAGCTGTGTGTTTGGATTGTAACTTCCGCGAAAGAGGCACCACGTTAAAACAAACACAGCTGTGTGTTTGGATTGTAACTTCCGTGACAGAGGCACCACGTTAAAACAAGCACAGCTGTGTGTTTGGATTGTAACTTCCGCGACAGAGGCACCACGTTAAAACAAGCACAGCTATGTGTTTGGATTGTAACTTCCGCGATAGAGGCACCACGTTAAAACAAGCACAGCTATGTGTTTGGATTGTAACTTCCGAGATAGAGGCACCACGTTACACAAGCACAGCTGTGTGTTTGGATTGTAACTTCCGCAATAGAGGCACCACGTTAAAACAAGCACAGCTGTGTGTTTGGTTTGTAACTTCTAACTTCCTCGATAGAGGCACCATGTTAAAACAAGCACAGCTGGGTGTTTGGATTTTAACTTCCGCGATAGAGGCACCACGTTAAAACAAGCACAGCTGTGTGTTTGGATTGTAACTTACGCGACAGAGGCACCACGTTAAAACAAGCACAGCTGTGTGTTTGGATTGTAACTTCTAACTTCCTCGATAGAGGCACCACGTTAAAACAAGGACAGCTATGTTTTGGATTTTAACTTCCGCGACAGAGGCACCACGTTAAAACAAGCACAGCTGTGTGTTTGGATTGTAACTTCCGCGACAGAGGCACCACGTTAAAACAAGCACAGCTGTGTGTTTGGATTGTAACTTCCGCGACAGAGGCACCACGTTAAAACAAGCACAGCTGTATGTTTGGATTGTAACTTCCGCGATAGAGAAACCACGTTAAAACAAGCACAGCTGTGTGTTTGGATTGTAACTTCCGCGATAGAGGCACCACGTTAAAACAAGAACAGCTTTGTGTTTGGATTGTAACTTCTGCGATAGAGGCACCACGTTACACAAGCATAGCTGTATGTTTGGATTGTAACTTCCGCGATAGAGGCACCACGTTAAAACAAGCACAGCTGTGTGTTTGGATTGTAACTTCCGCGATAGAGGCACCACGTTAAAACAAGCACAACTATGTGTTTGGATTGTAACTTCCGCGATAGAGGCACCACGTTACACAAGCACAGCTGTGTGTTTGGATAATAACTTCCGCAATAGAGGCACCACGTTAAAACAAGCACAGCTGTGTGTTTGGATTGTAACTTCTAACTTCCTCGATAGAGGCACCACATTAAAACAAGCACAGCTGAGTGTTTGGATTGTAACTTCCGCGATAGAGGCACCACGTTAAAACAAGCACAGCTATGTGTTTGGATTGTAACTTCCACAACAGAGGCACCACGTTAAAACAAGCACAGCTGTGTGTTTGGATAATAACTTCCTCAATAGAGGCACCACGTTAAAACAAGCACAGCTGTGTGTTTGGATTGTATCTTCTAACTTCCTCGATAGAGGCACCACGTTAAAACAAGCACAGCTGGGTGTTTGGATTTTAACTTCCGCGATAGAGGCACCACGTTAAAACAAGCACAGCTGTGTGTTTGGATTGTAACTTACGCGACAGAGGCACCACGTTAAAACAAGCACAGCTGTGTGTTTGGATTGTAACTTCTAACTTCCTCGATAGATGCACCACGTTAAAACAAGGACAGCTATGTTTTGGATTTTAACTTCCGCGACAGAGGCACCACGTTAAAACAAGCACAGCTGTGTGTTTGGATTGTAACTTCCGCGACAGAGGCACCACGTTAAAACAAGCACAGCTGTGTGTTTGGATTGTAACTTCCGCGACAGAGGCACCACGTTAAAACAAGCACAGCTGTATGTTTGGATTGTAACTTCCGCGATAGAGGCACCACGTTAAAACAAGCACAGCTGTGTGTTTGGATTGTAACTTCCGCGATAGAGGCACCACGTTAAAACAAGTACAGCTTTGTGTTTGGATTGTAACTTCTGCGATAGAGGCACCACGTTACACAAGCATAGCTGTATGTTTGGATTGTAACTTCCGCGATAGAGGCACCACGTTAAAACAAGCACAGCTTTGTGTTTGGATTGTAACTTCTGCGATAGAGGCACCACGTTACACAAGCATAGCTGTAGGTTTGGATTGTAACTTCCGCGATAGAGGCACCACGTTAAAACAAGCACAGCTGTGTGTTTGGATTGTAACTTCCGCGATAGAGGCACCACGTTAAAACAAGCACAACTATGTGTTTGGATTGTAACTTCCGCGATAGAGGCACCACGTTACACAAGCACAGCTGTGTGTTTGGATAATAACTTCCGCAATAGAGGCACCACGTTAAAACAAGCACAGCTGTGTGTTTGGATTGTAACTTCTAACTTCCTCGATAGAGGCACCACATTAAAACAAGCACAGCTGAGTGTTTGGATTGTAACTTCCGCGATAGAGGCACCACGTTAAAACAAGCACAGCTATGTGTTTGGATTGTAACTTCCACAACAGAGGCACCACGTTAAAACAAGCACAGCTGTGTGTTTGGATAATAACTTCCTCAATAGAGGCACCACGTTAAAACAAGCACAGCTGTGTGTTTGGATTGTATCTTCTAACTTCCTCGATAGAGGCACCACGTTAAAACAAGCACAGCTGGGTGTTTGGATTTTAACTTCCGCGATAGAGGCACCACGTTAAAACAAGCACAGCTGTGTGTTTGGATTGTAACTTACGCGACAGAGGCACCACGTTAAAACAAGCACAGCTGTGTGTTTGGATTGTAACTTCTAACTTCCTCGATAGATGCACCACGTTAAAACAAGGACAGCTATGTTTTGGATTTTAACTTCCGCGACAGAGGCACCACGTTAAAACAAGCACAGCTGTGTGTTTGGATTGTAACTTCCGCGACAGAGGCACCACGTTAAAACAAGCACAGCTGTGTGTTTGGATTGTAACTTCCGCGACAGAGGCACCACGTTAAAACAAGCACAGCTGTATGTTTGGATTGTAACTTCCGCGATAGAGGCACCACGTTAAAACAAGCACAGCTGTGTGTTTGGATTGTAACTTCCGCGATAGAGGCACCACGTTAAAACAAGCACAGCTTTGTGTTTGGATTGTAACTTCTGCGATAGAGGCACCACGTTACACAAGCATAGCTGTATGTTTGGATTGTAACTTCCGCGATAGAGGCACCACGTTAAAACAAGCACAGCTGTGTGTTTGGATTGTAACTTCCGCGATAGAGGCACCACGTTAAAACAAGCACAACTATGTGTTTGGATTGTAACTTCCGCGATAGAGGCACCACGTTACACAAGCACAGCTGTGTGTTTGGATAATAACTTCCGCAATAGAGGCACCACGTTAAAACAAGCACAGCTGTGTGTTTGGATTGTAACTTCTAACTTCCTCGATAGAGGCACCACATTAAAACAAGCACAGCTGAGTGTTTGGATTGTAACTTCCGCGATAGAGGCACCACGTTAAAACAAGCACAGCTATGTGTTTGGATTGTAACTTCCACAACAGAGGCACCACGTTAAAACAAGCACAGCTGTGTGTTTGGATAATAACTTCCTCAATAGAGGCACCACGTTAAAACAAGCACAGCTGTGTGTTTGGATTGTATCTTCTAACTTCCTCGATAGAGGCACCACGTTAAAACAAGCACAGCTGTGTGTTTGGATTGTAACTTCCGCGATAGAGGCACCACGTTAAAACAAGCACAGCTTTGTGTTTGGATTGTAACTTCTGCGATAGAGGCACCACGTTACACAAGCATAGCTGTATGTTTGGATTGTAACTTCCGCGATAGAGGCACCACGTTAAAACAAGCACAGCTGTGTGTTTGGATTGTAACTTCCGCGATAGAGGCACCACGTTAAAACAAGCACAACTATGTGTTTGGATTGTAACTTCCGCGATAGAGGCACCACGTTACACAAGCACAGCTGTGTGTTTGGATAATAACTTCCGCAATAGAGGCACCACGTTAAAACAAGCACAGCTGTGTGTTTGGATTGTAACTTCTAACTTCCTCGATAGAGGCACCACATTAAAACAAGCACAGCTGAGTGTTTGGATTGTAACTTCCGCGATAGAGGCACCACGTTAAAACAAGCACAGCTGTGTGTTTGGATTGTAACTTACGCGACAGAGGCACCACGTTAAAACAAGCACAACTATGTGTTTGGATTGTACATTCCGTGATAGAGGCACCACGTTACACAAGCACAGGTGTGTTTGGATAATAACTTCCGCAACAGAGGCACCACGTTAAAACAAGCACAGCTGTGTGTTTGGATTGTAACTTCCGCGATGGAGGCACCACGTTAAACAAGCACAGCTGTGTGTTTGGATTGTAACTTCCACGATAGATTCACCACGTTAAAACAAGCACAGCTGTGTGTTTGGATTGTAACTTCCGCGACAGAGGCACCACGTTAAAACAAGCACAGCTGTATGTTTGGATTGTAACTTCCGCGATAGAGGCACCACGTTAAAACAAGCACAGCTGTGTGTTTGGATTGTAACTTCCGCAATAGAGGCACCACGTTAAAACAAGCACAGCTGTGTGTTTGGTTTGTAACTTCTAACTTCCTCGATAGAGGCACCATGTTAAAACAAGCACAGCTGGGTGTTTGGATTTTAACTTCCGCGATAGAGGCACCACGTTAAAACAAGCACAGCTGTGTGTTTGGATTGTAACTTACGCGACAGAGGCACCACGTTAAAACAAGCACAACTATGTGTTTGGATTGTAACTTCCGCGATAGAGGCACCACGTTACACAAGCACAGCTGTGTGTTTGGATAATAACTTCCGCAATAGAGGCACCACGTTAAAACAAGCACAGCTGTGTGTTTGGATTGTAACTTCTAACTTCATCGATAGAGGCACCACGTTAAAACAAGCACAGCTGAGTGTTTGGATTGTAACTTCCGCGATAGAGGCACCACGTTAAAACAAGCACAGCTGTGTGTTTGGATTGTAACTTCCGCAATAGAGGCACCACGTTAAAACAAGCACAGCTGTGTGTTTAGATTGTAACTTCTAACTTCCTCGATAGAGGCACCACATTAAAACAAGCACAGCTGAGTGTTTGGATTGTAACTTCCGCGATAGAGGCACCACGTTAAAACAAGCACAGCTATGTGTTTGGATTGTAACTTCCACAACAGAGGCACCACGTTAAAACAAGCACAGCTGTGTGTTTGGATAATAACTTCCTCAATAGAGGCACCACGTTAAAACAAGCACAGCTGTGTGTTTGGATTGTATCTTCTAACTTCCTCGATAGAGGCACCACGTTAAAACAAGCACAGCTGAGTGTTTGGATTGTAACTTCCGCGATAGAGGCACCACGTTAAAACAAGCACAGCTATGTGTTTGGATTGTAACTTCCGCAACAGAGGCACCACGTTAAAACAAGCACAGCTGTGTGTTTGGATTGTAACTTCCGCGATGGAGGCACCACGTTAAACAAGCACAGCTGTGTGTTTGGATTGTAACTTCCACGATAGATTCACCACGTTAAAACAAGCACAGCTGTGTGTTTGGATTGTAACTTCCGCGATAGAGGCACCAGTTAAAACAAGCACAGCTGTGTGTTTGGATTGTAACTTCCGCGAAAGAGGCACCACGTTAAAACAAGCACAGCTGTGTGTTTGGATTGTAACTTCCGAGATAGAGGCACCACGTTACACAAGCACAGCTGTGTGTTTGGATTGTAACTTCCGCAATAGAGGCACCACGTTAAAACAAGCACAGCTGTGTGTTTGGTTTGTAACTTCTAACTTCCTCGATAGAGGCACCATGTTAAAACAAGCACAGCTGGGTGTTTGGATTTTAACTTCCGCGATAGAGGCACCACGTTAAAACAAGCACAGCTGTGTGTTTGGATTGTAACGTACGCGACAGAGGCACCACGTTAAAACAAGCACAACTATGTGTTTGGATTGTAACTTCCGTGATAGAGGCACCACGTTACACAAGCACAGGTGTGTTTGGATAATAACTTCCGCAATAGAGGCACCACGTTAAAACAAGCACAGCTGTGTGTTTGGATTGTAACTTCTAACTTCCTCGATAGAGGCACCACGTTAAAACAAGGACAGCTGTGTGTTTGGATTGTAACTTCCGCGATAGAGGCACCACGTTAAAACAAGCACAGCTGTGTGTTTGGATTGTAACGTCCGTGACAGAGGCACCACGTTAAAACAAGCACAGCTGTGTGTTTGGATTGTAACTTCCGCGATAGAGGCACCACGTTAAAACAAGCACAGCTGTGTGTTTGGATCGTAACTTCCCCGATAGAGGCACCACGTTAAAACAAGCACAGCTGTGTATTTGGATTGTAACTTCCACGATAGATTCACCACGTTAAAACAAGCACAGCTGTGTGTTTGGATTGTAACTTCCGCGATAGAGGCACCAGTTAAAACAAGCACAGCTGTGTGTTTGGATTGTAACTTCCGCGAAAGAGGCACCACGTTAAAACAAACACAGCTGTGTGTTTGGATTGTAACTTCCGTGACAGAGGCACCACGTTAAAACAAGCACAGCTGTGTGTTTGGATTGTAACTTCCGAGATAGAGGCACCACGTTACACAAGCACAGCTGTGTGTTTGGATTGTAACTTCCGCAATAGAGGCACCACGTTAAAACAAGCACAGCTGTGTGTTTGGTTTGTAACTTCTAACTTCCTCGATAGAGGCACCATGTTAAAACAAGCACAGCTGGGTGTTTGGATTTTAACTTCCGCGATAGAGGCACCACATTAAAACAAGCACAGCTGTGTGTTTGGATTGTAACTTACGCGACAGAGGCACCACGTTAAAACAAGCACAACTATGTGTTTGGATTGTACATTCCGTGATAGAGGCACCACGTTACACAAGCACAGGTGTGTTTGGATAATAACTTCCGCAATCTAGGCACCACGTTAAAACAAGCACAGCTGTGTGTTTGGATTGTAACTTCTAACTTCCTCGATAGAGGCACCACGTTAAAACAAGGACAGCTGTGTGTTTGGATTGTAACTTCCGCGATAGAGGCACCACGTTAAAACAAGCACAGCTGTGTGTTTGGATTGTAACGTCCGTGACAGAGGCACCACGTTAAAACAAGCACAGCTGTGTGTTTGGATTGTAACTTCCGCGATAGAGGCACCACGTTAAAACAAGCACAGCTGTGTGTTTGGATCGTAACTTCCCCGATAGAGGCACCACGTTAAAACAAGCACAGCTGTGTATTTGGATTGTAACTTCCGCGATAGAGGCACCACGTTAAAACAAGCACAGCTGTGTGTTTGGATTGTAACTTCCACGATAGAGGCACCACGTTAAAACAAGCACAGCTATGTGTTTGGATTGTAACTTATGCGACAGAGGCACCACGTTAAAACAAACACAGCTATGTGTTTGGATTGTAACTTCCGCGACAGAGGCACCACGTTAAAACAAGCACAGCTGTGTGTTTGGATTGTAACTTCCGCGATAGAGGCACCACGTTAAAACAAGCACAACTATGTGTTTGGATTGTAACTTCCGCGATAGAGGCACCACGTTACACAAGCACAGCTGTGTGTTTGGATAATAACTTCCGCAATAGAGGCACCACGTTAAAACAAGCACAGCTGTGTGTTTGGATTGTAACTTCTAACTTCATCGATAGAGGCACCACGTTAAAACAAGCACAGCTGAGTGTTTGGATTGTAACTTCCGCGATAGAGGCACCACGTTAAAACAAGCACAGCTATGTGTTTGGATTGTAACTTCCGCAACAGAGGCACCACGTTAAAACAAGCACAGCTGTGTGTTTGGATTGTAACTTCCGCGATGGAGGCACCACGTTAAACAAGCACAGCTGTGTGTTTGGATTGTAACTTCCACGATAGATTCACCACGTTAAAACAAGCACAGCTGTGTGTTTGGATTGTAACTTCCGCGACAGAGGCACCACGTTAAAACAAGCACAGCTGTATGTTTGGATTGTAACTTCCGCGATAGAGGCACCACGTTAAAACAAGCACAGCTGTGTGTTTGGATTGTAACTTCCGCAATAGAGGCACCACGTTAAAACAAGCACAGCTGTGTGTTTGGTTTGTAACTTCTAACTTCCTCGATAGAGGCACCATGTTAAAACAAGCACAGCTGGGTGTTTGGATTTTAACTTCCGCGATAGAGGCACCACGTTAAAACAAGCACAGCTGTGTGTTTGGATTGTAACTTACGCGACAGAGGCACCACGTTAAAACAAGCACAACTATGTGTTTGGATTGTAACTTCCGCGATAGAGGCACCACGTTACACAAGCACAGCTGTGTGTTTGGATAATAACTTCCGCAATAGAGGCACCACGTTAAAACAAGCACAGCTGTGTGTTTGGATTGTAACTTCTAACTTCATCGATAGAGGCACCACGTTAAAACAAGCACAGCTGAGTGTTTGGATTGTAACTTCCGCGATAGAGGCACCACATTAAAACAAGCACAGCTATGTGTTTGGATTGTAACTTCCGCAACAGAGGCACCACGTTAAAACAAGCACAGCTGTGTGTTTCGATTGTAACTTCCGCGATGGAGGCACCACGTTAAACAAGCACAGCTGTGTGTTTGGATTGTAACTTCCACGATAGATTCACCACGTTAAAACAAGCACAGCTGTGTGTTTGGATTGTAACTTCCGCGACAGAGGCACCACGTTAAAACAAGCACAGCTGTATGTTTGGATTGTAACTTCCGCGATAGAGGCACCACGTTAAAACAAGCACAGCTGTGTGTTTGGATTGTAACTTCCGCAATAGAGGCACCACGTTAAAACAAGCACAGCTGTGTGTTTGGTTTGTAACTTCTAACTTCCTCGATAGAGGCACCATGTTAAAACAAGCACAGCTGGGTGTTTGGATTTTAACTTCCGCGATAGAGGCACCACGTTAAAACAAGCACAGCTGTGTGTTTGGATTGTAACTTCCGCAATAGAGGCACCACATTAAAACAAGCACAGCTGTGTGTTTAGATTGTAACTTCTAACTTCCTCGATAGAGGCACCACATTAAAACAAGCACAGCTGAGTGTTTGGATTGTAACTTCCGCGATAGAGGCACCACGTTAAAACAAGCACAGCTATGTGTTTGGATTGTAACTTCCACAACAGAGGCACCACGTTAAAACAAGCACAGCTGTGTGTTTGGATAATAACTTCCTCAATAGAGGCACCACGTTAAAACAAGCACAGCTGTGTGTTTGGATTGTATCTTCTAACTTCCTCGATAGAGGCACCACGTTAAAACAAGCACAGCTGAGTGTTTGGATTGTAACTTCCGCGATAGAGGCACCACATTAAAACAAGCACAGCTATGTGTTTGGATTGTAACTTCCGCAACAGAGGCACCACGTTAAAACAAGCACAGCTGTGTGTTTGGATTGTAACTTCCGCGATGGAGGCACCACGTTAAACAAGCACAGCTGTGTGTTTGGATTGTAACTTCCACGATAGATTCACCACGTTAAAACAAGCACAGCTGTGTGTTTGGATTGTAACTTCCGCGATAGAGGCACCAGTTAAAACAAGCACAGCTGTGTGTTTGGATTGTAACTTCCGCGAAAGAGGCACCACGTTAAAACAAACACAGCTGTGTGTTTGGATTGTAACTTCCGTGACAGAGGCACCACGTTACACAAGCACAGCTGTGTGTTTGGATTGTAACTTGGGCAATAGAGGCACCACGTTAAAACAAGCACAGCTGTGTGTTTGGTTTGTAACTTCTAACTTCCTCGATAGAGGCACCATGTTAAAACAAGCACAGCTGGGTGTTTGGATTTTAACTTCCGCGATAGAGGCACCACGTTAAAACAAGCACAGCTGTGTGTTTGGATTGTAACGTACGCGACAGAGGCACCACGTTAAAACAAGCACAACTATGTGTTTGGATTGTAACTTCCGTGATAGAGGCACCACGTTACACAAGCACAGGTGTGTTTGGATAATAACTTCCGCAATAGAGGCACCACGTTAAAACAAGCACAGCTGTGTGTTTGGATTGTAACTTCTAACTTCCTCGATAGAGGCACCACGTTAAAACAAGGACAGCTGTGTGTTTGGATTGTAACTTCCGCGATAGAGGCACCACGTTAAAACAAGCACAGCTGTGTGTTTGGATTGTAACGTCCGTGACAGAGGCACCACGTTAAAACAAGCACAGCTGTGTGTTTGGATTGTAACTTCCGCGATAGAGGCACCACGTTAAAACAAGCACAGCTGTGTGTTTGGATCGTAACTTCCCCGATAGAGGCACCACGTTAAAACAAGCACAGCTGTGTATTTGGATTGTAACTTCCGCGATAGAGGCACCACGTTAAAACAAGCACAGCTGTGTGTTTGGATTGTAACTTCCACGATAGAGGCACCACGTTAAAACAAGCACAGCTATGTGTTTGGATTGTAACTTATGCGACAGAGGAACCACGTTAAAACAAACACAGCTATGTGTTTGGATTGTAACTTCCGCGACAGAGGCACCACGTTAAAACAAGCACAGCTGTGTGTTTGGATTGTAACTTCCGCGATAGAGGCACCACGTTAAAACAAGCACAACTATGTGTTTGGATTGTAACTTCCGCGATAGAGGCACCACGTTACACAAGCACAGCTGTGTGTTTGGATAATAACTTCCGCAATAGAGGCACCACGTTAAAACAAGCACAGCTGAGTGTTTGGATTGTAACTTCCGCGATAGAGGCACCACATTAAAACAAGCACAGCTATGTGTTTGGATTGTAACTTCCGCAACAGAGGCACCACGTTAAAACAAGCACAGCTGTGTGTTTGGATTGTAACTTCTGCGATGGAGGCACCACGTTAAACAAGCACAGCTGTGTGTTTGGATTGTAACTTCCACGATAGATTCACCACGTTAAAACAAGCACAGCTGTGTGTTTGGATTGTAACTTCCGCGACAGAGGCACCACGTTAAAACAAGCACAGCTGTATGTTTGGATTGTAACTTCCGCGATAGAGGCACCACGTTAAAACAAGCACAGCTGTGTGTTTGGATTGTAACTTCCGCAATAGAGGCACCACGTTAAAACAAGCACAGCTGTGTGTTTGGTTTGTAACTTCTAACTTCCTCGATAGAGGCACCATGTTAAAACAAGCACAGCTGGGTGTTTGGATTTTAACTTCCGCGATAGAGGCACCACGTTAAAACAAGCACAGCTGTGTGTTTGGATTGTAACTTACGCGACAGAGGCACCACGTTAAAACAAGCACAACTATTTGTTTGGATTGTAACTTCCGCGATAGAGGCACCACGTTACACAAGCACAGCTGTGTGTTTGGATAATAACTTCCGCAATAGAGGCACCACATTAACCTGTTAGGGCTAGGGGGCAGCATTGACACGGCTGGATAAAAAACATACCCGATTTAATCTGGTTACCACTCCTACTCAGTAACTAGAATATGCATATACTTATTACATATGGATAGAAAACACCCTAAATTTTCTAAAACTGTTTGAATGGTGTCTGTGAGTATAACAGAACTCAAATGGCAGGTCAAAACCTGAGAGATTCCTTTACAGGAAGTGGCCTGTCTGACCATTTCTGGAACTTCTTTGCCATCTCTATCATTTACTAAGGATCTCTGCTCTAACGTGACACTTCCCACGTCTTCCATAGGCTCTCATAGCCCGGGAAAAAAGAGAATGTCGTCATTCCAGCCCCAGGCTGAAACACATTATCGCCTTTCTCAAGTGGCCCATCAAGAGACACTAGCTTATGCGCGTGATCCCGACCGCCCCCGCCTTTGGGATTTTTTCCTCTGTTTGCCGAAAAGGAGATTCCCTGTCGGAATATTATCGCTTTTCTACGAGAAAAATGACGTAAAATTGATTTTAAACAGCGGTTGACATGCTTCGACGTACGGCAATGGAATACTTTGAATTTTATTGTCAGGAATTGCGCCAAGCGCGACACTTCTTTACTATTTCGGATAGTGTCTGGAACGCACGAACAAAACGCCGCTATTCGGATATAACGATGGATTATTTTGGACCAAACCAACATTTGTTATTGAAGTAGACGTCCTGGGTGTGCATTCTGACGAAGACAACAAAAGGTAATGACATTTTTATAATAGTAAATATGATTATGGTGAGTGCTAAACTTGCCGGGTGTCTAAATAGCGAGCCCGTGATGCCTGGGCTATGTACTTAGAATATTGCAAAATGTGCTTTCACCAAAAAGCTATTTTAAAATCGGACATATCGAGTGCATAGAGGAGGTCTGTATCTATAATTCTTAAAATAATTGTTATGCTTTTTGTGAACGTTTATCGTGAGTAATTTAGTAAAATGTTAGCGAATTCCCCGTAAGTTTGCGGGGGTATGCTAGTTCTGAACGTCACATGCTAATGTAAAAAGCTGGTTTTTGATATAAATATGAACTTGATTGAACAAAACATGCATGTATTGTATAACATAATGTCCTAGGGTTGTCATCTGATGAAGATCATCAAAGGTGAGTGCTGCATTTAGCTGTCTTCTGGGTTTTGGTGACATTATATGCTGGCTTGAAAAATGGGTGTCTGATTATTTCTGGCTTGGTACTCTGCTGACATAATCTAATGTTTTGCTTTCGTTGTAAAGCCTTTTTGAAATCGGACAGTGTGGTTAGATTAACGAGAGTCTTATCTTTAAATGGCTGTAAAATAGTCATATGTTTGAGAAATTGAAGTAATATGATTTTGAAGATTTTGAAAATCGCGCCACAGGCTGGCAGTGGCTGTTACGTAGGTGGGACGAATTCGTCCCGCCGGTCCCATAGAGGTTAAAACAAGCACAGCTGTGTGTTTGGATTGTAACTTCTAACTTCATCGATAGAGGCACCACGTTAAAACAAGCACAGCTGAGTGTTTGGATTGTAACTTCCGCGATAGAGGCACCACGTTAAAACAAGCACAGCTGTGTGTTTGGATTGTAACTTCCGCGATGGAGGCACCACGTTAAACAAGCACAGCTGTGTGTTTGGATTGTAACTTCCACGATAGATTCACCACGTTAAAACAAGCACAGCTGTGTGTTTGGATTGTAACTTCCGCGACAGAGGCACCACGTTAAAACAAGCACAGCTGTATGTTTGGATTGTAACTTCCGCGATAGAGGCACCACGTTAAAACAAGCACAGCTGTGTGTTTGGATTGTAACTTCCGCAATAGAGGCACCACGTTAAAACAAGCACAGCTGTGTGTTTGGTTTGTAACTTCTAACTTCCTAGATAGAGGCACCATGTTAAAACGAGCACAGCTGGGTGTTTGGATTTTAACTTCCGCGATAGAGGCACCACGTTAAAACAAGCACAGCTGTGTGTTTGGATTGTAACTTCCGCAATAGAGGCACCACGTTAAAACAAGCACAGCTGTGTGTTTGGATTGTAACTTCTAACTTCCTCGATAGAGGCACCACGTTAAAACAAGGACAGCTGTGTGTTTGGATTGTAACTTCCGCGATAGAGGCACCACGTTAAAACAAGCACAGCTGTGTGTTTGGATTGTAACGTCCGTGACAGAGGCACCACGTTAAAACAAGCACAGCTGTGTGTTTGGATTGTAACTTCTAACTTCCTCGATAGAGGCACCACGTTAAAACAAGGACAGCTGTGTGTTTGGATTGTAACTTCCGCGATAGAGGCACCACGTTAAAACAAGCACAGCTGTGTGTTTGGATTGTAACGTCCGTGACAGAGGCACCACGTTAAAACAAGCACAGCTGTGTGTTTGGATTGTAACTTCCGCGATAGAGGCACCACGTTAAAACAAGCACAGCTGTGTGTTTGGATCGTAACTTCCCCGATAGAGGCACCACGTTAAAACAAGCACAGCTGTGTGTTTGGATTGTAACTTCCGCGATAGAGGCACCACGTTAAAACAAGCACAGCTGTGTGTTTGGATTGTAACTTCCACGATAGAGGCACCACGTTAAAACAAGCACAGCTGTGTGTTTGGATTGTAACTTACGCGACAGAGGCACCACGTTAAAACAAGCACAGCTGTGTGTTTGGATTGTAACTTCCGCGACAGAGGCACCACGTTAAAACAAGCACAGCTGTGTGTTTGGATTGTAACTTCCGCGATAGAGGCACCACGTTAAAACAAGCACAGCTATGTGTTTGGATTGTAACTTCCGCGATAGAGGCACCACGTTACACAAGCACAGCTGTGTGTTTGGATAATAACTTCCGCAATAGAGGCACCACGTTAAAACAAGCACAGCTGTGTGTTTGGATTGTAACTTCTAACTTCATCGATAGAGGCACCACGTTAAAACAAGCACAGCTGAGTGTTTGGATTGTAACTTCCGCGATAGAGGCACCACATTAAAACAAGCACAGCTATGTGTTTGGATTGTAACTTCCGCAACAGAGGCACCACGTTAAAACAAGCACAGCTGTGTGTTTGGATTGTAACTTCCGCGATGGAGGCACCACGTTAAACAAGCACAGCTGTGTGTTTGGATTGTAACTTCCACGATAGATTCACCACGTTAAAACAAGCACAGCTGTGTGTTTGGATTGTAACTTCCGCAACAGAGGCACCACGTTAAAACAAGCACAGCTGTGTGTTTGGATTGTAACTTCCGCGACAGAGGCACCACGTTAAAACAAGCACAGCTGTGTGTTTGGATTGTAACTTCCGCGATAGAGGCACCACGTTAAAACAAGCACAGCTGTGTGTTTGGATTGTAACTTCCGCGGTAGAGGCACCACGTTAAAACAAGCACAGCTGTGTGTTTGGATTGTAACTTCTGCGATAGAGGCACCACGTTACACAAGCATAGCTGTGTGTTTGGATTGTAACTTCCGCGATAGAGGCACCACGTTACACAAGCACAGCTGTGTGTTTGGATAATAACTTCCGCAATAGAGGCACCACGTTAAAACAAGCACAGCTGTGTGTTTGGATTGTAACTTCTAACTTCCTCGATAGAGGCACCACGTTAAAACAAGCACAGCTGAGTGTTTGGATTGTAACTTCCGCGATAGAGGCACCACGTTAAAACAAGCACAGCTATGTGTTTGGATTGTAACTTCCACAACAGAGGCACCACGTTAAAACAAGCACAGCTGTGTGTTTGGATAATAACTTCCGCAATAGAGGCTCCACGTTAAAACAAGCACAGCTGTGTGTTTGGATTGTATCTTCTAACTTCCTCGATAGAGGCACCACGTTAAAACAAGCACAGCTGAGTGTTTGGATTGTAACTTCCGCGATAGAGGCACCACGTTAAAACAAGCACAGCTATGTGTTTGGATTGTAACTTCCGCAACAGAGGCACCACGTTAAAACAAGCACAGCTGTGTGTTTGGATTGTAACTTCCGCGATGGAGGCACCACGTTAAACAAGCACAGCTGTGTGTTTGGATTGTAACTTCCACGATAGATTCACCACGTTAAAACAAGCACAGCTGTGTGTTTGGATTGTAACTTCCGCGACAGAGGCACCACGTTAAAACAAGCACAGCTGTGTGTTTGGATTGTAACTTCTGCGACAGAGGCACCACGTTAAAACAAGCACAGCTGTGTGTTTGGATTGTAACTTCCGAGACAGAGGCACCACGTTAAAACAAGCACAGTTGTGTGTTTGGATTGTAACTTCCGCGATAGAGGCACCACGTTACACGACCACAGCTGTGTGTTTGGATTGTAACTTCCGCGATAGAGGCACCAGTTAAAACAAGCACAGCTGTGTGTTTGGATTGTAACTTCCGCGAAAGAGGCACCACGTTAAAACAAACACAGCTGTGTGTTTGGATTGTAACTTCCGTGACAGAGGCACCACGTTAAAACAAGCACAGCTGTGTGTTTGGATTGTAACTTCCGCGACAGAGGCACCACGTTAAAACAAGCACAGCTATGTGTTTGGATTGTAACTTCCGCGATAGAGGCACCACGTTAAAACAAGCACAGCTATGTGTTTGGATTGTAACTTCCGAGATAGAGGCACCACTTTACACAAGCACAGCTGTGTGTTTGGATTGTAACTTCCGCAATAGAGGCACCACGTTAAAACAAGCACAGCTGTGTGTTTGGTTTGTAACTTCTAACTTCCTCGATAGAGGCACCATGTTAAAACAAGCACAGCTGGGTGTTTGGATTTTAACTTCCGCGATAGAGGCACCACGTTAAAACAAGCACAGCTGTGTGTTTGGATTGTAACTTACGCGACAGAGGCACCACGTTAAAACAAGCACAGCTGTGTGTTTGGATTGTAACTTCTAACTTCCTCGATAGAGGCACCACGTTAAAACAAGGACAGCTATGTTTTGGATTTTAACTTCCGCGACAGAGGCACCACGTTAAAACAAGCACAGCTGTGTGTTTGGATTGTAACTTCCGCGACAGAGGCACCACGTTAAAACAAGCACAGCTGTGTGTTTGGATTGTAACTTCCGCGACAGAGGCACCACGTTAAAACAAGCACAGCTGTATGTTTGGATTGTAACTTCCGCGATAGAGGCACCACGTTAAAACAAGCACAGCTGTGTGTTTGGATCGTAACTTCCCCGATAGAGGCACCACGTTAAAACAAGCACAGCTGTGTATTTGGATTGTAACTTCCGCGATAGAGGCACCACGTTAAAACAAGCACAGCTGTGTGTTTGGATTGTAACTTCCACGATAGAGGCACCACGTTAAAACAAGCACAGCTATGTGTTTGGATTGTAACTTATGCGACAGAGGCACCACGTTAAAACAAACACAGCTATGTGTTTGGATTGTAACTTCCGCGACAGAGGCACCACGTTAAAACAAGCACAGCTGTGTGTTTGGATTGTAACTTCCGCGATAGAGGCACCACGTTAAAACAAGCACAACTATGTGTTTGGATTGTAACTTCCGCGATAGAGGCACCACGTTACACAAGCGCAGCTGTGTGTTTGGATAATAACTTCCGCAATAGAGGCACCACGTTAAAACAAGCACAGCTGTGTGTTTGGATTGTAACTTCTAACTTCATCGATAGAGGCACCACGTTAAAACAAGCACAGCTGAGTGTTTGGATTGTAACTTCCGCGATAGAGGCACCACATTAAAACAAGCACAGCTATGTGTTTGGATTGTAACTTCCGCAACAGAGGCACCACGTTAAAACAAGCACAGCTGTGTGTTTGGATTGTAACTTCCGCGATGGAGGCACCACGTTAAACAAGCACAGCTGTGTGTTTGGATTGTAACTTCCACGATAGATTCACCACGTTAAAACAAGCACAGCTATGTGTTTGGATTGTAACTTCCGCAACAGAGGCACCACGTTAAAACAAGCACAGCTGTGTGTTTGGATTGTAACTTCCGCGACAGAGGCACCACGTTAAAACAAGCACAGCTGTGTGTTTGGATTGTAACTTCCGCGATAGAGGCACCACGTTAAAACAAGCACAGCTGTGTGTTTGGATTGTAACTTCCGCGGTAGAGGCACCACGTTAAAACAAGCACAACTATGTGTTTGGATTGTAACTTCCGCGATAGAGGCACCACGTTACACAAGCACAGCTGTGTGTTTGGATAATAACTTCCGCAATAGAGGCACCACGTTAAAACAAGCACAGCTGTGTGTTTGGATTGTAACTTCTAACTTCATCGATAGAGGCACCACGTTAAAACAAGCACAGCTGAGTGTTTGGATTGTAACTTCCGCGATAGAGGCACCACATTAAAACAAGCACAGCTATGTGTTTGGATTGTAACTTCCGCAACAGAGGCACCACGTTAAAACAAGCACAGCTGTGTGTTTCGATTGTAACTTCCGCGATGGAGGCACCACGTTAAACAAGCACAGCTGTGTGTTTGGATTGTAACTTCCACGATAGATTCACCACGTTAAAACAAGCACAGCTGTGTGTTTGGATTGTAACTTCCGCGACAGAGGCACCACGTTAAAACAAGCACAGCTGTATGTTTGGATTGTAACTTCCGCGATAGAGGCACCACGTTAAAACAAGCACAGCTGTGTGTTTGGATTGTAACTTCCGCAATAGAGGCACCACGTTAAAACAAGCACAGCTGTGTGTTTGGTTTGTAACTTCTAACTTCCTCGATAGAGGCACCATGTTAAAACAAGCACAGCTGGGTGTTTGGATTTTAACTTCCGCGATAGAGGCACCACGTTAAAACAAGCACAGCTGTGTGTTTGGATTGTAACTTCCGCAATAGAGGCACCACATTAAAACAAGCACAGCTGTGTGTTTAGATTGTAACTTCTAACTTCCTCGATAGAGGCACCACATTAAAACAAGCACAGCTGAGTGTTTGGATTGTAACTTCCGCGATAGAGGCACCACGTTAAAACAAGCACAGCTATGTGTTTGGATTGTAACTTCCACAACAGAGGCACCACGTTAAAACAAGCACAGCTGTGTGTTTGGATAATAACTTCCTCAATAGAGGCACCACGTTAAAACAAGCACAGCTGTGTGTTTGGATTGTATCTTCTAACTTCCTCGATAGAGGCACCACGTTAAAACAAGCACAGCTGAGTGTTTGGATTGTAACTTCCGCGATAGAGGCACCACATTAAAACAAGCACAGCTATGTGTTTGGATTGTAACTTCCGCAACAGAGGCACCACGTTAAAACAAGCACAGCTGTGTGTTTGGATTGTAACTTCCGCGATGGAGGCACCACGTTAAACAAGCACAGCTGTGTGTTTGGATTGTAACTTCCACGATAGATTCACCACGTTAAAACAAGCACAGCTGTGTGTTTGGATTGTAACTTCCGCGATAGAGGCACCAGTTAAAACAAGCACAGCTGTGTGTTTGGATTGTAACTTCCGCGAAAGAGGCACCACGTTAAAACAAACACAGCTGTGTGTTTGGATTGTAACTTCCGTGACAGAGGCACCACGTTACACAAGCACAGCTGTGTGTTTGGATTGTAACTTGGGCAATAGAGGCACCACGTTAAAACAAGCACAGCTGTGTGTTTGGTTTGTAACTTCTAACTTCCTCGATAGAGGCACCATGTTAAAACAAGCACAGCTGGGTGTTTGGATTTTAACTTCCGCGATAGAGGCACCACGTTAAAACAAGCACAGCTGTGTGTTTGGATTGTAACGTACGCGACAGAGGCACCACGTTAAAACAAGCACAACTATGTGTTTGGATTGTAACTTCCGTGATAGAGGCACCACGTTACACAAGCACAGGTGTGTTTGGATAATAACTTCCGCAATAGAGGCACCACGTTAAAACAAGCACAGCTGTGTGTTTGGATTGTAACTTCTAACTTCCTCGATAGAGGCACCACGTTAAAACAAGGACAGCTGTGTGTTTGGATTGTAACTTCCGCGATAGAGGCACCACGTTAAAACAAGCACAGCTGTGTGTTTGGATTGTAACGTCCGTGACAGAGGCACCACGTTAAAACAAGCACAGCTGTGTGTTTGGATTGTAACTTCCGCGATAGAGGCACCACGTTAAAACAAGCACAGCTGTGTGTTTGGATCGTAACTTCCCGATAGAGGCACCACGTTAAAACAAGCACAGCTGTGTATTTGGATTGTAACTTCCGCGATAGAGGCACCACGTTAAAACAAGCACAGCTGTGTGTTTGGATTGTAACTTCCACGATAGAGGCACCACGTTAAAACAAGCACAGCTATGTGTTTGGATTGTAACTTATGCGACAGAGGAACCACGTTAAAACAAACACAGCTATGTGTTTGGATTGTAACTTCCGCGACAGAGGCACCACGTTAAAACAAGCACAGCTGTGTGTTTGGATTGTAACTTCCGCGATAGAGGCACCACGTTAAAACAAGCACAACTATGTGTTTGGATTGTAACTTCCGCGATAGAGGCACCACGTTACACAAGCACAGCTGTGTGTTTGGATAATAACTTCCGCAATAGAGGCACCACGTTAAAACAAGCACAGCTGAGTGTTTGGATTGTAACTTCCGCGATAGAGGCACCACATTAAAACAAGCACAGCTATGTGTTTGGATTGTAACTTCCGCAACAGAGGCACCACGTTAAAACAAGCACAGCTGTGTGTTTGGATTGTAACTTCTGCGATGGAGGCACCACGTTAAACAAGCACAGCTGTGTGTTTGGATTGTAACTTCCACGATAGATTCACCACGTTAAAACAAGCACAGCTGTGTGTTTGGATTGTAACTTCCGCGACAGAGGCACCACGTTAAAACAAGCACAGCTGTATGTTTGGATTGTAACTTCCGCGATAGAGGCACCACGTTAAAACAAGCACAGCTGTGTGTTTGGATTGTAACTTCCGCAATAGAGGCACCACGTTAAAACAAGCACAGCTGTGTGTTTGGTTTGTAACTTCTAACTTCCTCGATAGAGGCACCATGTTAAAACAAGCACAGCTGGGTGTTTGGATTTTAACTTCCGCGATAGAGGCACCACGTTAAAACAAGCACAGCTGTGTGTTTGGATTGTAACTTACGCGACAGAGGCACCACGTTAAAACAAGCACAACTATTTGTTTGGATTGTAACTTCCGCGATAGAGGCACCACGTTACACAAGCACAGCTGTGTGTTTGGATAATAACTTCCGCAATAGAGGCACCACATTAACCTGTTAGGGCTAGGGGGCAGCATTGACACGGCTGGATAAAAAACATACCCGATTTAATCTGGTTACCACTCCTACTCAGTAACTAGAATATGCATATACTTATTACATATGGATAGAAAACACCCTAAATTTTCTAAAACTGTTTGAATGGTGTCTGTGAGTATAACAGAACTCAAATGGCAGGTCAAAACCTGAGAGATTCCTTTACAGGAAGTGGCCTGTCTGACCATTTCTGGAACTTCTTTGCCATCTCTATCATTTACTAAGGATCTCTGCTCTAACGTGACACTTCCCACGTCTTCCATAGGCTCTCATAGCCCGGGAAAAAAGAGAATGTCGTCATTCCAGCCCCAGGCTGAAACACATTATCGCCTTTCTCAAGTGGCCCATCAAGAGACACTAGCTTATGCGCGTGATCCCGACCGCCCCCGCCTTTGGGATTTTTTCCTCTGTTTGCCGAAAAGGAGATTCCCTGTCGGAATATTATCGC